>NW_020837947.1:54526985-54783554 GCF_003676395.1 Aethalodelphis obliquidens | reverse complement strand
ACACACACACACACACACACACACACACACACACACACACACACACATTTTCAAACTGTATGCCATCATAGGGAAAATTAAACAAAACAAATTTCACCTTCTTGTTCCTTCTAAGGGAGATTTACCTGTTAATTTACCTGTTACCATCTTGATGCATCTAAGGCATTATAATACATTACTTCCAAAAATCTAAAGAAATCTCTAAAATCTCTATTCCTCCTACATCTTCTTATTTTTGAGACTCTGGGTGTTATTATTGATCAGCTTCTCAACCTCTTCTCAGGTTTGCTTGTGTATTATCATTTATTCTCTCACACTGAGTTTACTCAGAAACTGAAACACATTCTTAATTCACCTCTAACTAACAACTTACTTGTTGAATGCTTATATATATATATTCTTGTGGGGAAAAGGTGGTTTCAACTGAGATGCTAAACTCACTGTTTCTGCTGCTGATTTGGGCCCTTTATGCCTTTCTTTGAGTCTGCTTCAGATACCACCACAACAAAAGCAGGATAGATTAAAATTTCAATACTTCAAAAACATATATAGAACACACAGTTCTCTATATGTGTACAGAAGTCACTATATTTAGGACACAGCTGGTCTTCAACTATCCTAGAATTCTTGCAAAGTGATTTTTATTGTTTCTTCTACTTACTGATTTCTCATTTTCATCTCTAGAATCACCTTTTCTTGGTCACTTTTTAAAGACAAAGTATAAATGTGTTTCTTAAAAGTTCTTCACTGGCCTACCATAATTAGTTCAGCAGAGTAGCTACTCTACTTAGACTCCTTTCTATCCTAACATTTTATATGACTCACAAAGAGCGTAATGGGAAGGACTAACCCCTCTACCTTGACAATTCCATCAGCATTTTAGAACACTAACTAGAATAAGAGATTTAGTGTATTGAAGCTCTGTGGGCATAGGTTCTTGTACTGGCATGCACGTTGAGTATATGAGGAAGCCAGACAATTGTCTCTATAGATACCTAAAGTTGTTAACTTAGCAAATGTGTTTCTAATTCAATACCATTATAATAAGCATGTGAGTGTGTGTGTGCATGTGTGTTTGTATGTGTGTGTGTGTGTATAAATTTAAGAAGGCTTATAGTAACAGAAAAGCCAGGAAGAAATATTTGACATCTTCCTACCCCTACCTCTAGGTACTGACATTTTATTAATCCCATTAAGTTAAAGCAACTTTTGGATCATCTTTCAAAGCAAATTGATAAAAACTTTGATCCTTTTCAAACTTAGGATATGTCTCATGCATATGTACTGTCTAACTTCCTGCTGAGCTTCTGTAGAGCACTGGACAGATATCAGTATGACACTGACTGAAACTGAAAAATAATCTGCTTACTTTCTCATAGCATGGATTTCATAACTTGCCTGGACCCCCTATAAATCCTTATCTCTTGAGGCTTCAAACTAGGCTTGAAGTTAGCCCCCTCAGGCTCTGCTTTAAATCAAATCCAATGCTACATTTTCCATTCCTTATTGAAATTGATTCTCCCTGAAGCTGTGGGAGGAGAAAGTCCTTTTTGTCTCTGCTTCCTGAGTATGCCTTTAGCATCTCTAGAAGAGAAACAGAAAAGTTTAGAGAAAGTCATGTCTACTTTGCACTGAGTGTTCCTTAACCCTAAAACACCCAAAGTGGGATAACAAATTATAACTTCCAGGTCCTTCTTATTCATGACTACTTTATTCATCTTATAGCTTAAAAATCTTGTTTCCATTAATGTAGTCAATCACATTTGTTATTCATTTAATAAGAGAAAAAAAAGTAGTTCTGCTTTTCCTTAAGGTGCGGAAAGCCACATAAGAATCTTGTTTCCAATCAAACAGCAAGTAAATGCCTGATGATCTAAAAAATATCTCGAGCTCATCACAAAGCTCAGGTTATGAGGCAACCATGGATTCTGAAGGTTAACAAGTTACTTCAAGGAGAAATAGGATACACAAACGTCTACTTTGGACAGGGACGGAAGGAAGTGGTGACCACCACGTAAGCATGTAAGAATAAATAAGCAAAGTTTTTAATGAATACTTTAGGGCTGATTATGGAAAGCATGCCAATTTTGAATAACTGGGAAATTTTTTCAAGAAAAATTTGCACTCAGTTTCAAGCTTTTTCCATTAGGTCTCCATCAAGTACATTCAAGAAAGATAGGGGTCAGGCAAGAAAAATAAAGAAAATTCTATCTGAATCAAGAAGAGTAGTATGACAAAAAATCTACTGCATTTCTATACTTATATTTCTATAATAATGAGCTGGTGGAAAAAGAAATTAAGAAAACAGTCCCATTTACAATCACAGCAAAAAGAATAAAATACCAAGGAGAAAATTTAATTGAGGTAAAAGACTTGTACACTGAAAACTATAAGACATTGTTGAAATAAACTGAAGAAGACATAAATAAAATGGAAAGACATTCTGTGCTCATGGAATTGGAAGAATTAACATTGTTAAAAAGTCCATATTACCTAGAGTAATTTACAGATTCAGTGCAATTCCTATCAGAATCCCAAGGACATTTTTCACAGAAATAAAACAAAAAGATTCAAAATTTGTATGGAACCACAAAAGATCCCAAATGGCCAAAGCAATCCTGAGAAAAAAGAACTAAGCTGGAGGTATCACACTCCTTGATTTCAAAGTTACAAATCCATAATAATCAAAACAGCACAGTATTGGCAGAAAAAAATACATACATCAGTGGAACAGAATTGAGAGCCCAAAAATAAACCCATGCATATATAGACAATTAATTTTACAATGAAGGAGCAAAGAACATATAGTGGTGAAAGGATAGTCTCATCAGTAAATGGTGCTGGGAAAACAGGGCAGCCAATGCCAAAAAATGAAACTAGACCACTATTTCACACTGTCTCAAATAAACAGGACTACTTCAAACTAAAAAGCTTCTGCACAGCAAAGGAAACCATCAACAAAACAGAAAGACAACCTACTGAATGGAAAAAGATACTCACAAATGATATATTCAATAAGGGGTCAATATCCAAAATATATAAAGCACTCATACAACTTAACAACAACAACAAAAAATGCCTGATTAAAAAATGGGCAGATAACCTGAATAGATATTTTTCCAAAGAAGACATACAGATGGCCCACAGGCACATGAAAATCTGTTCAACACTGTAATTATTAGGGAAATACAAATCAACACCACAATGAGATATCACCTCTCCTATTAGAATGGCTGTTATCAAAAAGGCAAGAAATAACGAGTGTGGGTGAGGATGTAGAGAAAAGGGAACCCTCATGCACCGTTGCTGGGAATATAAATTGGTGCAGCCACTATGGAAAACGGTGTGGAGGTTCCTCAAAAAATTAAGAATAGAACTACAATACGATCCATCTACCCCAATTTTGGTATTTATCCAAAGAAAGGAAAACACTAATTCAAAAAATATATGCACTCTTATGTTCATCACAGCATTATTAACAATAGCCAAGATTTGAAAACCACTTAAGTGTCGATCAACAGATGAATAAATAAAGAAGATGTGGTGTATATATATAATAGTCCACAATGGACTACTTCTCTGTCATAGAAAAGGATGAAATCTCGCCCATTTGCAACAACACAAATGGACCTTGAAGGTATTATGCTAAGTAGAATAAGTCAGAAGAAGTAAAACAAATAATGTATTGTTTCACTCATGCGTGGAATATTAAAAACAAACCAACAATTTAACAATCAAAATAAATGAACAAACCGAGCCAAATAAAAACAAGTATGTAGCTACAGCGGACAGGGTAAGTTTACCAGAGGGGAAGGAGTGGGGAAAGGGTGAAATGGGTAAAGGGGTTGAACTGTATGGTGACAGATGGAAACAATTTTTAGTGATGAACACACTGTAGTAGGGTATACAGAGTAGAAATATAATGTATGCATGAAATTTACATAATATCATAAACCAATATTACCTCAATGAAAAATTTTTAATTAATTCTAAAATTATAAAAAAAAAAAAAGACTAGGGGATGAAACTCTCCTGTCCTCATAGCCCAAAGATACACTACTTGTGGGGAAAGGAGTAGAAGCCACAGCCATCTGCCACTTTTGAAAAGACATGAAATGTTTTTGAGCCTAGGTTTCTGCCCTAAAAGACTAGGTCTGCTACCACTAGGGATAGGCAGTAAAATCCTTCCATACAGCAGGAAGATATAATAATTATTAGCATTTATGCAGCTAATGAGAGATGATCAAAATATGTGAAGTGAAAACTGAGAGAACTATAGGGAGAAACAGACAGTTCTAAATAATAGTTGGAGATTTCAATATCCTACTTTCAATAATGAATGGAACAAACAGAAGATAAATTAAAAAACAGAGAACTTAAATAACACAATAAATTATCTAACAGAAATATACAAAACACTTTACCCCCAAACAAGAGCATTTATATTTTTCTCAAGTGCACACTGGGTATTTTTCAGGATAGATTATATGATAGGTCATAATTAAGTCTCAATAGATTTAAAAAGATAGATATTATACAAAGTATATTTTCTGACCACAACAGGATGAAGTTAGAAATCAGTAACAGGAGTAAAACTGGAAATTTCACAAATCTGTAGAAATTAAAGAACTAACTCTTAAACAACCAATGTGTCAAGGAAGAAGTCACACCCTGACGAATTAGAGAACACATAGAGATGAATGAAAACGAAACCAGAGCATACCAAAATGTCTGTGATATAGCAAAAATGGTGTTAAGGGGGAAATTTATAGCTATAAATGCTTATATTAAGAAGATAAAAAAGGTCTCAAATCAACAACATAACTTTTCAATTTAAGGAAGTTGAAAAAGAAGAGCAAACTAAAGCTACTGCTAGCAGAAGGAAGCATATAATAAAGATTAGAGCAGAGATAACTGAAATAGAGAATAGATGAATGATAGAGAAAAACAGTGAAACCAAAAGTTGGCTCTATGAAAGATCAAGACAATTGACAAAGATTTAGCTCTATGGACTAAGAAAAAAGAGAGAAGATAAATTACTAAAATCAAAAAATATCAATAACAAGTGTTGGTAAGGATATGAAAATTGGAACCCTGTGCATTATTGGCAGGAATGTAAGATGGCATAGCTGCTGTGGGAAACAGTAGGGCGGTCCCTCAAAAAATTGAATACAGTCATTACCATATAATCCAGCAATTCTACTTCTGTGTACAAAATAATTGAAAGTAGCATCTGGAGGAGATATTTATACACTGGTGTTAATATCAGCATTATTCACAATAACTAAAATTTGGAAGCAACCCCAGTGAATTGATAAGCAAAATGTAATATATACATGTGATGGAAAACAGTCTTAAAAGGAAACGAAATTCTAATGTGCTACAACATGGACGCATCTTGAGAACATTATGCCAAGTGAAATTGAGTCACAAAAAGACAAATACTGTATGATTTCACTTATATGAGGTACTTAAAGGAGTCAAAATCATAGAGACAGAAGGTAGAATGGTAATTGTCAAGGGCTGGTGTGGGAAGGAAGGGGGAGTTATTGTTTAATGAGAGTAAAGTTTCAGTTTTACAAGATGAAAAATTCTATGGAGATGGATGGTGGTGGAGGTTATGCAACATTATGAGTATGTTTACTATTACCGAACTGTGCACTTAAAGTGGTTGATATGGTAAATTTTATCATAGTGTCTCTCACATGTGTATTAGAGTCCTAAAAGGAAAAGAGTGAAAGAATGAAGCAGTGCTTTTGGGGAAATTTAGAGCATTAAAATCTTGTATATTAGAAAAGAAAATATATTTCCAATCAGTAATATAAGATTCCACCTTTTGACACTAGAACAGTCTTATTCTGAGCTGATCCTAAGTGCATGCAGATTGTAGAGGCTGGTTTAAAATATTTATTTCCTCTTCTCATCAGTTAAATTTTCAGCCTCTATGCAGTTAGTCTCAGGAGGCATCTAGGAAATTACTGTTTCCTTTATCTCCCTGACCTCTTCCTTTTCCAGTATACTAGGTGTTCTAACCAGGAATTATCACTTGGAGTGCCTTCCTGAGAAAGCAATGGGGATCTTCAGGGTAGATAGCTCCTTACACTTATGACTGCGAGTCAGAGTAGAATTTTCTGAGTCTTCAGAGTATAGTATCTATAGAAAAATATTTTTATTTGTTTCTCTTATTTTTATATTATCATTTTATGTGCTAATTCAAGCTCTATTGATTTTTACTTTGTATCAAATGCACTCATATTATTAGTGGACATATTTAACTAAATTTTGTTCTAGTTAATATTATTCAGCATCTCAACTCTCTTTCTAAACAAGAAAAGAACTTTACCATATTTTACCTAATAAGTATGTGCTCCACCTTCCAAAATACTTTGTATTTTATAGAAGCTTAATTCTAAAGTATTTCTACAAAAAATATTTTTATTATCAGGTTCATTTTTTTTAAAATTCTGAACTTTATACTCTGGTAGTAGTTTCAGCAAATAATAATAAAACATATTACTGCATATTTCTGAAAAATGTATTCACTTGACCCTATTGACTTGCACTGCACGTAGGTATATAAATCTATGGTGCAACTATTTCCCTTATATGATTTGTTCCTATCACTCCATTGTATCCTCAGTTCTACTGTACTGCTGATTATCAGCACATTTTCTTTATTGTATTGTAAACAGTCAGGTTCTTCAACCTTGTAGCTTTCATATTTTTCATTCAACATTTCCTTTGACTTAAATTGCTGAATTCCCAATTGTCTTTGCCCATGTCAAGTTTGTAGTTTATCCTTTTCAGAGCATATTTTTTTCCAATGATCATAAATGTTCTATTACTTAAAGGGTTTCACGTAGGCTCTTTTTCATATCACCTTCTCTTATTTTTTATCTGCTTGTTATTGTTTCATAAGTTTTCTTCATTTTAGAACTGGCATTCTCTCTTTATTTCTTTGAAAATTTCAAATTACTTTGCCATTATTTTTTTAATGAATCCATCTCCCAATATTTTTTTACTGTAATGCTTGCATCAGATTTCCTCAAAGACTTCCAAGTATTGACTAGTTGATTTATTTTCATTGTTTTCTGTTTTCTCTTCTCTATTCATCTCTCCATCACTAGTTATTTTACAGTAACTTCCATCTGGACAGCCCAGTTTCCAAAAGCAGAATCAGGTCTTACACTGGTGGATTACGGATGCACCCTTTATGTGATCTGACACTTTACAGTCACTTGGACCAGCTCTCTTCCACAACCCTGTGCTTGGGTCCATTCTTTTCACCAGGTAGGAAGCTTCAATTAGGTTATATTTTCTTCTGGTCTGAGTTCATTTCATGGATAAACAAACCTCAACAAATTATCTGCATTTGGCCAGCAAGACTGACACATGCCATCCATCTGAATAACCATTTTTTAGTCCTAATTTACCCAGAGAGCAAGTATTCTGGCTGCCATGACTACTTCTAATTTTTTTGCTTCTATCTTGTCTGGCCTGAGGCTTTTTTTATTTGTCTTTATTTAAGTAGGTGTAAACCTAATTTTTCTTTTAATATTTCGTCTATCTCTGATATGAACTTGGAGCAGAAGAGTCCCTTTTAAAGTGTAGATGTGAAATATCTACCTAGACAAAATTCCTTATCTCCTTAAACATTTCTTTAAGACACAGACATAGAATAAAAAATATCAGCTCACCAAATAATTCATATATCCACCCAATTTTCCAAAAATTGCCAGAATGTGGCTAGACAATTGTTTAAATATTTCTGGACAAATCAAGGATGTTTTCTCCTTATCCTTCACTACCTGTTATCACTGTTACTGTTTTTAAAAAACAAACAAAAAACTCCCAAAGACTATTTCCATACTAGACTACATATAATATGTCTGCAAGGAGCTGCAGAGTGTGATGCTGTTCAATCTTGGTCCCTTTGCATATTTGTGTTTCTGTATTTTATATGCATTTCCCGTTTTACCTGGATTTCTTGCATACAATAGTAATTAGAGATTTCTGTAAAAAACTCTCAAGCATGGGTTATAATGCCACTTATTATTAGGGTGTTTTACTCTGTTCCCTTATACTATTTCCAAACAGAAGAACTTTTCCAGATTAACATTTGGCATAATTTTCAGCTTTTACATAGCCCTTTGCCTAATTATTTTTAGTTTGCAATGTTTTTTTTCAAGGTGGCTTATCATTTCTCAGGACTCCATGAAATCCTCTCATTAAGACTGTCTTTACTGGGGGTCTTTTGTGGAATATTACTATCTCTTTATCTGTGTTCCTAAACCAGTTTTGCCTCTTGAACTACATCTTCAGTTGGGTCTTACTTTTTCTTTCATAGAGCCTGAGCTTGGGTTCTCTTTCCTATGTTCCTGGTAGAGGTCCCCATCTAACCTGATATCATTGGCCCATAAGAGGCCACATAAGCAGATATTTTGGTTTATATGTAAATAAATAAGCATTAAAAGTGTACAGGACAGGGGCTTCCCTGGTGGCGCAGTGGTTGAGAGCCCGCCTGCCGATGCAGGGGACACGGGTTCGTGCCCCGGTCCGGGAAGATCCCACATGCCGCGGAGCGGCTGGGCCCGTGAGCCATGGCCGCTGAGCCTGCGCGTCCGGAGCCTGTGCTGCGCAAGGGGATAGGCCACAACAGTGAGAGGCCCACGTACCGCAAAAAAAAAAAAAAGTGTACAAGACATACATGATATGAGCTCACATAATCCCTGCCACAAAACGCCTGAATAGCATTAACAATGGAACATACCCTGTAGAACTGACAGTGCTTTCCACAAATGACTGTTTTTCCTATGAGTATACAGGAAAACTACATTTCTTAGTCTTCTTGCATTTAAGTGTGATCATGATGTACATCCTCTGAAAGACTAACATTAAAAGATTCTGCTCAGTCTGGAGCCTGTGCTCCGCAACGGGAGAGGCCACAACAGTGAGAGGCCCAAGTACCACAAAAAAAAAAAAAAAAAAAGATTCTGCTCAATTTTTCACACTTGTGGCTGACAGCAATGGATTCCCATAGAGTGGAATAACATGGAAAAAAAAAACCAGAGCCCCAAAACCTCTATTAAGTGAGAGTCGTCTAGGAGTGCTTCTTTAACTGCAAGAGCCTGTGATATAAGTGAGAACTTTTTTGTTTGTTTGAGTCACTGAGACGTGCTTGTTATATAACTATCATTAATTTACACAATTACTATATTGTTAAATATTGCATATCTTGTATTATCAAAGACAGAGTCATAAACTAAATGTTATTACTGTTATCAATTTTTAACGGGAGCAGTATTTACCCAATGCTATACTTTAAGGGTGTCTAATTCACTTTTTGTTTGCTGAATCAAACAACAGACAAAAAAATAAAAATCCAACTACTGATGTCTAATCCATGGCCTTCCCTCAGAAAAATCACTACAAAGAACAAAAAAGTCTAAGTTTGCATCCTGATTTTGAGAATAATCATTTGTCTGGCCCTCTGATTTAACATGCAATATAAAAGATGTTTGAATTAAGCTTTCTGACTGCCTACTAATCTTGCTCTCTTTATATACTGCAAACCTTTTTAAGCTGTTTGGTGGTACGTTGGCATTTTCCTGAAATACTGCTTTTTAAGCTTATTATAATATTAAAATTTTTTCAAGATATAACTAGTATAAATTGTGAAGTTTCTAAAATATACTATTTTTTAATAAAAATGCAAGTCATCAATTTTATTATGTTTTCCTAGAAATGTAGCCTCAATGTCATATCTTAGTTGCCAAATATTTCCAAATATTCTTTTAGTCTTATCTGTTTATATATTTCTCTGAAAATATATGCAACTATATAGCCAAATTATCACTGCCTGGTGTATCATTCTATATGCTGTCTTGGCTTACCTGAATTATTCCATTGTGAAAGAGAAATAGTTGAAAAAGTCATTTTGCCTAAAGAAATACAATTTGTAGGGCAGTGAGTGTTCAAGATTGACACTACTAAAAGAGCAGCAAGCAAAACATTAAAGAATACTTCTTGTCAAATGTTCCTTGAAAATAAACTCTATAGGATACACGGGAATGTAGTTAAACAAAGAGACGCTAAGGGTAATTTAGCAGATTCTTTGAAGGAATGAGAAGTAGGCACCATTCTTGCTTTGTCAATTGTGTGGAAGAACATTTAACTTGAGCCCCTGCTGAAAATAAAACTATTTAATTACATTTGAGGAAAAGTTCTTCCTTTGAAGTTTTAGATTTTCTATTTTGTTTAGAAGACTAAAATTGAGGACAATGGTAAAGAAAAGGCAAAACATTTCTAAAACAAAACAAAGTAGTTGAAAAAATTACATGTAATTAAATAATTTGTAAAAAACAATAAATACTATAAAAGTAGGAAAGAGAAAAATACTCTATGGAAAAATATTTTAAATTAAAAATGATAAAATATTGTCGGTTCTAACTCAAACTCAATATCTGCTAAATTTTGATAGCATTGTAAACTTTTTAAAACATCTTTTTTTATTTTCCAACCTTATAATACAACCCAATTGATTATAAAATAAAATTCACATTTCTTATCTTGGCCAGTAGGATTCTGACAGGTACAGGTTGTAGCAGTAATATTATCTAATGTTTGTCATTATATTACAGAACCCCTGTGCTATACATATGTTAGTGCAGTCACTAAGACCAAATAGAGCTTATATTTTACCACCTCTACATTTTGGCTCAAGTTTCCAACTTTCCACGAATATCTATGCATTTAATGCATAGACATACTTCCATTCAGTACACTTATTCCTTACTTAATTACTTTAATTCACTCCCAAAAATGTTGATGCTAAATCAAAAGATGTTAAATGAAAAAAAGTGCTTTATATTTTTCATTAATTTTAATGAAAAATATTCTCCATTTCATAACAAACCAAGGTAAGCAAGAAATTTTCACATATAGAAAATTATATCTATTGGATAATGAAAAACAACAATTTTAAAGCAAATGTAAACAGTTTGTTTATAAAACACAATGTAATAAATTTTCTTATATTTGCAAAAAGAGGGGACTTAGTGGATGGTGATTGATGGACGACGGGTATGTGAATTACTTTTTACAAGATGCGTTCTTTTTTAGGAACTATATTCTTCAAATTTTACAATTTGTGAGGCTCATGGATTCCTTGTATTCAAATTGCACTTTGAAAAGCTCCAAATTCTGCACCTTGAAATACTCCAGTATTTAGATGTGATGAAGACGAGAAAGTCCCAATCAAAGGAGTTATGAAGAACTTTCCATTAAGATAGGAGTAAAACCAGGAGTGCAAAAAACAAAAACAAAAAAATGCATAACTTGTATCCAAAGAGGATTTTTAGGAAATCCAAGGTAATAAATTGTCTCAGTGAGGTTGATTTTGTTTCCATATAGCTTATTATACACAGTGAAGAAAAATAAGAGGGATAAGATAAATTTTAAATAATCTTTAGAAAAATGTCTGGTGGAAAAATTTCGCCTCCCTAGAAATGTAATGTCAAAGTGATACATCTTATAATGTATATTTTAGTGTGTTCTTACTCATTTAAAATTAGTTGATAATTTTCCAATTTTCCCTCTGTTATTGATTTCTAGTTTCAGTCCATGTGGTCAGAAAGATACTTGATTTCAGTCTTCTTATAAATTCAGTCTTAAATTTGTTAAATTTGTTAAGACTTGTTTTGTAACCTAATGCAATGTGTCCTAGATAATGGTCTGTGTATGCTGGAGAAGAATGTGTATTCTACCACCATTGGGTGGGATGTCCTATATATGGCTGTTAGGTCCATTTGAAAAGCAAAAAACACACTTCTGATCAACCAGAGTAAAAGAAGAATTCAAAAGAAAAATTGGAAAATATCTTGGTTCAAACACAACTAAAAACACAACACACCAAAACTTATGCAATGCAGGAAAAGCAGTACTAAGAGGGAAGTTAATGTTAATAAACACCTATGATAATACAGAACAAAAATTTCATATAACTTTATACCTCAAAGAAATAGAAAAAGAAAAATGATCTAAATCTTTCTTAGCAAAAGGAAGGAAATAGTATATATTAGAGCAGAAATAAACAAAATAGAAAATTTAAAAATAGGAAAAAAGTCAATAAAACTAATAGCTAGTTTTTTGAAAAGATAAAAGTGAAAACTTTTACCTATAAGGACTAAGAAGAAAGAAAGAAGACTCAAATAACTAAAATCAGAATGAAAATGGAAACATTACAAATGCTGCCATAGAAATTAAAAAATATCTTAAGAAAATATTATGAGCAATTACATGCCAACAAATTAAATAACCTTGAACAAATAGATAAATTACTAAAAACATACAATTTACCAAGACTGAACAAGGAAGAAATAGAATGAATAGACCCATAACTAGTAAGGAGATTGAATCCGTAATCATAAAGCTCCTAACAAACAAAACCCCAGGAGCAGGTGACTTCACTGGAAAATTCTACCCAACATTTAAAGAAGAATTAACGCCAATCCTTCTCAATTTTTTCCAAAGAAAACTGAAGAGGAGAGAACACTTCCAAATATATTTTGTGAGGCCAGCATTACCCAATTACTAAGCCAGACAAAAACACTACAAGAAAAGAAACCTACAGGCCAATACTCATGGTGAACATAGATGCAAAAATCCTCAACAAATACTAGTAAACTGAATTCAACAACAACAACAAAACACCATGACAAAGTGGGATTTATCTCTAGGATGCAAAGATTTTTCAACATCTGCAAATCAATTAATATGATACCCCCCACTGACAGAGTGAAGGATAAAAGCATATAATCATCACAACAAATTCAGAAAGAAAGCATTTGATAACATTCAAAACCCTTATATGATGAAAAATCTTAACAAACTAGGAATAGATGAAAACACCTCAACATAATAAAGACCATATATGAACGTTGTGTTTTCCCTATTATATCAATAGGGAAAAATTGAAAGCTTGTCCATATAAACTCAGAAACAAGACAAGGATGCCCACTCTTGCCATTTCTATTCAACAGAGTACTAGTAGTCCTAGCCAGAGTAATTAGGCAAAGAAAAAAATTGAAAGGTATTCACATAGGAAAGGAAGAAGTAAAATTGTCCCTGTTTGCAGGTGACATTAAAACTATTAAAACTAATTAATTAACTAAAAAGTTGCAGGATACAAAATCAACATACAAAACCCAGCTTTGTTTCTCTACACTAATAGTGAACTATCTGAAAAGGAAATTATGAAAATAATCCCACATTCAATAGCATCACAAAGAATAAAATACTTAGGAATAATTTTAAATAAGGAAGTGAAGGACTTGTAGCTGAAACTATAAAACATTGATGAAAGAAATAAAACAAGACACAAACAAATGAAAGACATTTCATGTTCATGGATGTTGGAACACAATATTTTTTAAAGGTCCATACTGTCCATTTTACATGTTCAAATTAATCCTTATAAAATCCTTATAAATCCTAATGGCATTTTTTACAGAAACAGAACATGTAATTCTAAAATTCATATGAAATCACAATAAAAAAATCCAGAACAGATCCAAGCTACAGCACAGCACTGGATCTGGGGTGGCCATGACCAGGGAAAAGACTCACCTTGGAACACAAAGGCGACCTGGTCCTGGGGAAGAGCCTGGATGGGGTGGCGGCAGCCATTGTTGGTCCTCACTCAAGCAGCACATAAGAAACAGCCCAGATCCCTGTTGGTGGCCACTCCACCACAGCTCACTCCCCCACATCCATGCCTAGACGCAATGCTGGGACCTGCCTGCTTTGTGGAGTGATTCCACAACAGGAATATCTCTTCTGTCACAAGTCTAGCATCTGGGCTGGGATGACTGAAATACTGGGATAACGAGGGCTGTCCACAGGAGTATGTACTTATGGGCTTTCCATGTGACTTGAGGTTCCTCATAGCATGGCAGCTTCAGGTTAGTAAAATATCTTACATTATGCCTCAGACCTCTACAGTATTCTAGGTAGCAAGGAGGAAGCTGCCTGGCTCAGCAGGTACACAGCATTCTTTCTGCTCTTTTCTATTGGCTGATGCAGTTATAAGCCTATCCAGATTCAAGGAGGGGGAACATAGAACTCATCTTTCTATGGGGTCATTATAATGAAAAGTCTTCAACTGACTAGTTATTACATAAGATATGTGTGAATTGGTTTAGAAAGTACCATCATCTGGAAAATAAATTAGTGTGTGTGTACATCTGTGTGTGAGCGTGTATGTGAAAATAGCATCAAAAATGCACTATTTTAAGGTAATAAATATTTTTACATTGCAACATTTCATCCATTTATTTATCCTTTGAGCACTTATTTACTGAACACAGACCAGGTTCTGTGGTAAGTTCTAACAATACATAGATGGATGTAACAAGTACATTCTCTACATTACTTGATCTTATAAATGAAACAAAAACAAACTAACAGGGCAAGGCAATAAAAGATAAAGTGACAAATCCTAAAATTCAAAAATAGATATAAGATCTGAGTCCTGGAACTAACAGGAAAAAACAAAAGATAAAGTGACAAATCCTGAAGTTCAAGAATAGATATAAGAACTGAGTCCTGGAGTCCATAAGACAATAGGTCACAAATTTGATGGAAGAGTAGAAGGAGCAAAAACTAAGACAGTGTAATACCCAGAGATCAGAAGCTCCTCATGTCCCTGGGGTTAGCCTACACCTGCCACTATGCTGTTAATGTTGATTGGGGAACTTCTGAACAGAGGCTGCCTTTCCTGTCACTGAAACCACTGAAAAAAGAGTGTTCCTGCTGGGTTGCTGGAGTCTGAAGTCATTCCTGCTGCCACATCAGAAAGAGCCAGCAGCTGCCAACATCTCTGATCTGCCTGGACCTCTTCTGATTTTGAAGTACCTCTGAAAAGCAGAAATTAATATCAAAACCATAAGCGAGGGATCTGGGAAAAGTTTGCAGACTGCCATCCTTAGACATACAGATTGGAGAAAGGTAAGTATGGAGCTCAGAGATAACAGAAAAATTACCAGTATGAAGTCAATTCTCTAGAATAGGATTTAAAGTCCAACTCCTGAAACAGTAAAGAGTTCAGAGCAATAATATAGAGAGACAAGGTCTTCAAGCAGATGTGTTAGTAAAGGAACATTTACATTAATTTTTCTTGTCCTATTGCCTTCTCTTTCCTGCCTGTGCAAAATGAGCCATAGGAAAAACAAATCCTGTACCCAGGCTGGGAATTTCCTAAAGAGACTCTGAATTCTCAGTTTGATGCTGTTTTCCTCTCCTGATTTTACTTCAATATTTCTGGCTACTTCTTCTCATCCTCTTTGGCTTGGGACTTCCTCAATTTCTGGTCTTGAAATGTTACCAAGCTTCAAAGTTCTGACATGGATCTTTTCTCTCTGTCTACACTCAGCCTAGTAATCTCATTCAGTTTCATGGCTTTAATCACTATCGATATGCTGATATCTCTTCAATTTATATTTTCAAACAGAAATTCATCCCCCCCCACAAAAAAAATTCTGCCCCAGGCTCTAGACCTGTATTTTCAACTCCCTGTTTGAAAGTTTCACTGGCTGTATTGTAGGCATCTCAATTTAATATGTCCAAAACTGAACCCCACAAACCCCTCCACTAAGGTTTATGCTATGCTCTTTCTCTCATAATTACTGGAAATTCCAATAATTTATAATCTTGGTGTTTTCCTTGACTTTACTTTTTTCTCATACATTACACCCAGTGCTTCAAAATTTTTGTTTGTTTAAACCCAGAATGTGACCCCTTTCTATCAATCCTATGGCCACAACTCCAGTCCAAGATACTATATTTTCTCACATTAATTCTTGAACTAGTTCTTAGCCCATCTGTTTGTTTTTGCCCTTGTGTCCTACAGTTTAATATCAGCATAGCAGGCAGAGTGATCCTGTGAAACCAAAAGTCAGATTATACCACACCCTCTCCTCAAAATCTTTCAATGTGTTCCCAGCTTACTTGAAGTAAAATAAAAATATTAATAATAATTTATTCGGTCCTATCTTGTCTGGTTCCCTGTGGCTTATTTGACATTATCTCATACTATTCAAGCCTGATTCTATTCTATTAGTCCTTGAAAATGCCATCCACAATCTCTCCTCAGAGCTTTTATAGCTGGGGCACTATCTCCCTCGAATACTCTCCTTTTACCACATGGCCATTTCCCTCACTGTATTCTCATATTTATGAGTCACTAGGTTAATCAGATATTTGAATCCATGAGAGTAGATGAGATCTCCCTGTGGTAGGGAGAGAAAGAAGAAAACCTAAGATAGAACACTGAGGATTCCTACATTTAAATCATTATTAGAAGACAACATATTCAGGAGCCTGGGGAGGAGCCACCTGAAATATAGGGGGAAAATGGGAAAATGTGAATTAATAGAAGCCTAGGAAATATAGCATTTTAAGAAGGAAGGAGGACTTAATCATGGTAGAGAGGACAAATAGATGAAGTTAAAATCCGTTGATTTTGTAAGCAAAAACTTACTTGTAATCTTGTTAAGAGTATTTTTAATTTGTTGTTTGAGGACAATGACATAATTTGAGTCTAATCTGAATTGTCACTGATTTTACAAATTTAGTCCTGGCTGCCTGCTCACTACTGTATACAAGAAGTGGAGAGTAGAAGGGAAGCTCAAGAAATCATGATAGAATTTAGAAGACCTGGAGGACTTCAATGAAGCATGGTCAAAAATGACTTGCAGGAAGAAAAAAGGCTCCAGATCTGCCAGCACACTGATAGAACTTGATGGACCACAGCACAGGGTGCAGTGATGAGGCTTGAAGTGAGAAGAGTGGGACTGGAAGCTGCACCTTCAGAGCAGTGTGGTTTCTCAGAGCAGCATGGTTTCTGGGGGAGATTATGTATACAGAGAAGGGGAGGAACTTTTTTGAAAGGTAGCATTAAAGATAGGGGGGGAAAAGCAAGAGAGGAACATTAAGGATCCTGGAGAAAGAAAAGATAGAAAGACATTCCAACCGTCCTCCTCCCTTCCAATGCCAACACACTACATAGCGCAATTAAAAAAATAATAATTATATATATATATATGTATATATATGTATATATATATATGAATGAAGACAGACGAGGGCATTTTCAAACTCAGAACCTCATCTTCAAAATGAGTAGAAATAGAAAAAATTAGATCACATTCATACAACACTACTATATAAACAGAAAGTACACTTCAGCTGAGGAGGAGTCTCACCAAATAAACAAATGTGAAGCTGAAGAAGTGTACAACAAAACACTCTAACTGGGGGATTAAAAGAATTAAAACTTTGAATCAGAAATACAAAAGGTAACAACAAATATAGATTTAAAAAAAGAAGAAATAAGACAAGAGCTGATTGAACTCAGGAAAGAAATTGAAGTAAAAACAAAATCATGTGAGATATTAAGATTAAACTACAAGGTGAACAAAGTAGAATAGATTAAAATAAAAATGTAATAAAATACATTGGAAAAGAACAGGAAAACAACCATGAGGGGAAAAGAATGAGATAAAGAAATAAAATGGGTTAGAGAGAAATTCTGAAATCTCAGAAACCTTTTGGAAGTAAAGGATGCCTGATTTCCACATTGATAGGCTAACCAACTACCAAGAATAAGTGACCTAGAACAATCAATACTGAGATATAGTCTATAAAAGTTAATACATTTTAAACATAAAGACAAAAAATATTCAGAGCTCAGAGGCAAAACAGAGGAAATCACTTACAAAAACAAGAGAATTAGAATAGCATCAGACTTCTCACAAAAAGAAAATACAGCCAAGGCAAAAGTGACATATCATGTTTTACACACTTAAGGCGAACCAAGGGTATTATATCTATCCACATTATCCTTCAAGTAAAAAGGTTAGAAACACCCTTTTAAACATTCATGAATACTGAACACATGTGTCCTTTCTGAGCAATCTACTAGAGCAAGGGTCAGCAAACTTTTTCTGCAAGGGTCAGATAATGAAAATGTTTGACTGTGTTGGCCATCTAAGGTCTCCCCCCTCCACCTCCTTCATTGCCTCTTCTTAGTGATTCTCCTTCTCCCCATCATCTTCCTTTTTCTTCTTCTTCCATCATTGAAATAAAAAAAAAAAAAATCTTAGCTTGTGGGCTAAGATAACAACAGCAACAAAAAGGTGTGTAGTTTGCCAAACCCTCTACTAGAGGAAAGGCTTCATCCAACCAAGAGATGACTGCAGTTTTGGCAAAAAGATAGATGGTGAGAATTTCATCTATTTAATAGCAAAATGAAGAACTAAAACAAGGATGGAGTTATAGGTAGAGGAATACTATGTGTTTTCTGTTCTGACAAATTAGAAATCTGCAATTAAATACAAGGGATAGAAAAATTGGAAATGGAATGAAATCACTGGTAGGAGGTGGTATAAATAATAACTGGGATTCAAAGTATACCACTGAAAATATATAAACCAGATAAAAGATTATATTAAAAAAGGATAGAAATAAAGAAGAATAAAAACAGAAGTATTGATATATTGATATAAGGTAAATACTAGAATGAAATTAACAACTTCTACCAAAAGAAATTAAAAAATAGAAATCACATAATATAAAAAAGGCTATGGAACATTTAATGGGTAATACTCTCTTCAAAATAATTAAGGTTTGAAGGTAATATTTCATAGTGATTTTGTATTTTGTTAGCTGAGTGACCTAGTAACTATTTAATAAAATAAGCAAAACACATGAACTCTTTTCTTTTTTCATGCTGCTATCTATAAGCATTTCTTTCTGTACTCTCAGGGTTACTTCCACAGTTCCCTTAATATAAATAAGTTGAACTAGGGTGTTTAAATATATTTTGGGCAGTGAAAGCAAAGAATCAGAGTATACTTGATATTTCTGTACAAAATAGCATATGATTGAACTTGAATTAAAATGCAACATCTAAAAAGTATAACTTCAAAATAGACATGAATATCGATTCATCTCTATCCAAGCACTGAGGATCACATAGTACCTCAGCAAGATCTCCATTTTACAGATATGCAAAGATGAATGGATGGGAATAAAAAGAAAATGAATTCCTTCCTAGGGATATTTAATGAACATGAAAGATACTTTTTACTGTTAGCAGCTATTAACGTTTATTAAAATTTCCTCAGAGACATTTCTACTCTTCATTAATTTATATATGCTCCCCAAAGGTCCCTTGAATTCTAGTAATAAAACATTTTTCAAGAGCTTCACCCAAACAATCACATACTTAGGAGAAGAAATCCAACATCGCATATACAAATCATCAAATAACTATCTAGCATCAATATTTATATAAATTTTATGTTTCAATGTCCACTGAACAAAATTCTATTTTATGGTATATAAAAATATTATCAGTTGCATAAAATGTTAACTAGCATATCATAGCTATAAATAGGCTGCCTATGCAAATATATTCTTTTAGATTACAGAATGCTCAACATCCATACATAATAATGCTAAAAGGAGAGTCTACAAATAATTTAAGCCGAATATTATTGGTGCGATTCATTCAAAGAAATAATTTAATCCGTTCGTGTAAGTTCAGACGTTTCACATATGACTGAGATGAATGTTAAACCCAGTAGGCCCCCATTCTTTTGACTACCTTTAAAATGAAACGTAGTATTTCAGATATGCCATTGGACAGTCTTAGAGATTTTTTATTCTAAGTCTGCCTTTTTTTTCCAATAGAAAAATCAGAGACTGATGAAGTAGAATCCATTCAATGTTGTACAGCTATTTTGAGTCAGGGTCATGTGTATTAATAATATTTTATTTTTGTGTAGTAATCTATTTTTTATAAAATATGTCCTCATTATTAAATCTTGGCCTCCCAACAAGTCTATTCAATATCTAGATACAATCACTTTTAAGAAACTTGTTATAGTCAAAAATTCTATGCCTTCAAGAGGTCAAATAACTTGTAATAAGTGGCCTCACACACATATAAAAGCGCCAGGACTTCAACCCCGGTTTTCTAGTGCAATGTTCTATTCTTTAAGAAGCATTCTGTAGTCTTGAAACAAAAAGGACATTGAACTGAGTTTGTTATTAGACAAATACAGATTGTATTGTTCAAAGACGACCATGAGAAGACAAGGAGTATATCAATCATGGCACAGGATTTGTAAGGGCTCATTTCTTCCTCAGATTGACACAGATAATTCCATAAGTTACTATAATTAAAGTAAAAAATAACAATTATTTCAAGTAAATAGTCCACAATTCACTCCCTTTTTCACTGCACAGACTGTCTGTGGTCCTCTGCCTGGTCTTCTTCATACCAGGCTTTTGCCCAGAAGAATGATGAGTAGGGTTTAAGAATTGATGACTTAATAAGAAAATGTAATTAAGTGTACTGTAATATAGCATAGCTTTTTGGAGGTGACATATATTATCATGGAAGAATAGGTTTCTTATACATACAGAAATTTTAAATAATTCTTGATAAAACTAGAGCTTCATCACACAGATGCCAGGAAAGAAGTTTGCTAACCCACAAGGTAGTTTTATGTGACTGAGAACCCCAGGGTTTACAGAACCATGCATTCTCTTTAATTAAGTCCAGATGCCATTCTGCAACAACTTTAAATGGAGTATAATCTATAAAAATACTGAATTACTGTTGTACACCTGAAACTAATATAATATTGTAAATCAACTATATGTCAATATAAATTAATTACTTAATTAACTAATTAATTTTTTAAAAGAATTTCATTAAAAAAGAAATCCTGATGCAGGAAGAAGCTAAAGCCTCTGAAGTAGCTCCAGGAGTCCTAAGCAAATCAGAGAAGATTCCAGTTCCTGGCGATTCTGGGAAGGAATACCACTTATTCTATAGAAGAGAACTTCCCCAAGGTCTAATTGTTCAAATGAAGGAGAGATACTGCTATGGCAATAAGAAATCTCTGAAATGATAGCAAATAGCATGTCTGAGCACTGGATATTTAATACATGAAGACATTAAGTATTTTATGGATATAAGATATTATCAACATAATTAAGATGCAAATGAAGCACATGTACATAATATATGTGGATATATGTACATACTAATATTCTTAATGTATAACTGTGTAATGAGATTTCGTAAATATTAGAAATATTATTTTCTCAATAAGAAAAGGTCTTAAAATAATCAAATAGCAAAAAATAGATTAAAATGTTTTATTTATGTGATAGAATATTATATCATCATTAAAATAATGTTTTTAAGAACACGCTAATTATACAAAGAATGTTACTTATAGGATACTAGGTAAATAAAGCATCACAAAATACACTATTTGGTGTATTATATCCAAAAATACATTACATATGTATGTATATACATAAGAGTGCATATGCATGAATATACACACATTACTGGGAAGAAACACAAAAATGTTCACAACATTCATTTCTGTATGTTCATTTGTGGATGTTTTGCATTTTTCTCATACTTTAATTTTTGGTTTAAATAAAAAACTGGAGGGTTGGGTAATTTTTAGATATTTTACAATAAGTAGATGTTACTCTTTAGTAAGAAATATGCAAATTATTGAAATACATGAAAGACAAAACATATGACATAGCTTAAATATAGATTGTTTTCCCATTTTAAATGGTAAATATTACTTTTGTTCAGCACAATTAAATTAAATGAGAGAAATAATTATATGTGACACTGTTTTGTGGCATTATTCTAGGATATTTTGAATTTGCAAAAGATAGACTATTACATATTTTAAAATGTGACTAGTCTTGAGGGCTAGGAATTATACATTACTATAAGCTAATAATTAGGAAGATTTCTTAAATATTGCTATTTTATCTAATTGCCTTATATAACAATTACTTGATGTTTAAGAAAAATAACTTCAAAAAATCTAATGTTATAAGACAGTCTCAAAATAATAGTTTAGGAATTTTAAAAATAAGAAAGCACCAAGACCAAAAGAAATTAAAGGGAAAACAGGTAAACTAACATAACCAAAAATGCTTCAACACTAATAGTTACTTTTTTCTTTCTTAGAGGTCTCTTAATTACTAAAAGATGCACTGACAGAGGGAACAGATTTCTGGGATGGCACTAAACAGAATTTAGAGCAACTGGGAGCAGAGCTGAGCAAATCACATGATTGGATCTTTGGTGCATGAATTGTAACTATGCTGCTACCATTATACGCACAAGAATGGAATTTAAGCCCAAGGCAATTTGTATACAAATTCATATATAAAAGGTAAATTGTCCTGGATTATGCACTTTGTTTCAAAATGGATTTAGTGCTATGTATTAAAACACTGTGGGGCTTCCCTGGTGGCGCAGTGGTTGAGAATCTGCCTGCCAATGCAGGGGACACGGGTTAGAGCCCTGGTCTGGGAAGATCCCACATGCCGCGGAGCAACTGGGCCCATGAGCCACAACTACTGAGCCTGCGTGTCTGGAGCCTGTGCTCCACAACAAGAGAGGCAGTCCATAGTGAGAGGCCTGTGCACCGCGATGAAAAGTGGCCCCCGCTCGCTGCAACTAGAGAAAGCCCTCTCACAGAAACGAAGACCCAACACAGCCAAAAGTAAATAAATAAATTTATTTAAAAAACAAACAAAAACACTGTGATACCCACTTCAAAACGTTACCCCTTGATCTCTGCCCTTTACAATCATGAAATATACTAATCTCTATCATCTATCTATCAGTCTTTCTATATCTGCCATGTACTTTGAAGAAAATAGTTTAACTGATCTGTCTGTGAAATAATACACTAGAAATTTTCGTTCAACGTAAAATAGGAACTTAAAGTCATTATTTTGCTTTCATGTGTATTGTTTTTACAAAGCACTCTGCCTTTATTTCTATCACTGCTAATACCCTCCCTATATTTTACATCTAAATGAAAAGAAATCAAAGACCAGAAAGTTTAAGTCACATTGCCAGGACACAGAAACGATAAACTACAAACTCAGGTTTTGTTTGTTGTTTGTTTGTTTTAACCACAGATTTGCTACATACACACACACACACACACACACACACACACACACAGACATGTCATCATAGCTAGTTGTTGACTACCAGCTTACCCACAGACCAGTTACTTATTTTTCCTAGATATATTCCCTCCTATATAATGAAGGAATTGAATTAGCTGATAAGTGATTTCTTTCAATCACTTGAATTTTAAATTTCAATGCAATGAAATGAGGAAAGAGCCATAAATGGATGAGCAATTGTTTACTTTAGCATAAAATGTATCTTTAGTTTAGATTCTCTTCTTTTACAGAATGCACACTTCCTCAAACAGTAACAACATGACAAATATTTGTATTTTATTAGTGCATGGTTATAAAGAACAACTTAGGTATCTGAAATTTATAGAAATGGAATTTGTATTAGATTGAAATCTTCCATATCTGTTAATAGGAGCCTAAGGATTTCCTCATGGGAGCATTTTAATGAAGCTTCCAAAAAGGAAGATAGACTGTATTTGAATTCCTAATATTTAATAAAGACTTTTGGATACCACCTAGCCTCAAAGTAGGATTTGATTTACCTGATAAACAAGTAGCAAGAAAGAGTAATTATTATTAGTTAATCCCATCAAGTCTAGTTAAAATATGCCACTGCATGATCAAAGTGGCAAAGAGTTCTGATCCTAATTACAACTCACCAATTAATATTTCCCCTCTCTAAATTGTTTCCTCTGTTTATTCTGTTGAGTGGAGAAGACAGTGCCAACCTAGAAGTCATCCTCAGCCAGAAAACCAAAATTGCGTTCAGAATTGCCACTGGACTTCCCTAGGCATCAGTTTTTCTAAAGTTCTATATATATGCTTATTGTACTGCCATCTAACCTTTCACTCTCACATCATTCAAAACTAAATATGCAGTACATTACTTGGGTTTGTGTTAAAAATACTTCGGCAATCATTTTCAAAATTAGCACAATTATTCTCAAGAAATAACATCCATAGCTACCATTCTTCACAGTATTTAGCACAAATGCTTCCATTGTATCTAAAAGGAAGTATAATTTTAAAGAGCAAAGGGAAGATCAACAGGAAAATCAAACTTTAGAGTAATCTTATACTTTTTAAATTTTAGCTGTTTGAATATAATAGGTATGGATTTTATCTAGCTACCAGTTTGTTTATTTTTTTGCATTTGTCCTGTTCAGTATTCTCTGAGCATCCTGAGCCAGCTGTCTGTCACTAATGTGGGAACATTTTCAGTCATTGTTTCTACAGATATTTCTTCAGCCCCCCTCTTTCTGTTTTCTTCTTCTGAAATTTGAATTACACTTAAGTCAGGTGGTCTGATATTGCCCCACTATTTTAGGATGTTCTGTTCTATTTATTTATTGTTTTTTCTCTTTGTTTTTCAGTGTGGATAATCTCTATTGACCTCTTTTCATGTTCACTGATTCTCAGCTGTGTCAGTCTACTGATGAGTCCGTTGATGGTATTTGTTTTCTGTCACTGAATTTTTCATTTCTCTAATTTCCGTTTGACTCTTTATTATACTTTCCGTGTCTCTCCTGAAATAATTTAATTAGTTTTGCCATGTGGTCCACCTTTTCCATTATAAGCTTTAACATATAAATAAAAGATATTTTAAATTCCTATCTGATTATTACAATGTCTGTTTCGTATCTGAATTGGTTTTGGTGATTTATTTGTCTCTTAGGAATGTGTCCTTTTACTTGTCCTTTATGTATGTATGATTTTTTTATTGAAAGTCAATTTTTTCTTTATTGCATACGACAGTAGAGACTGCAGTAAATATATTTCATGCCTTGAAATAGATATGTCTATCTTTCACCTAGGACTTCAATTCAGGGGTTGGGTTAATCTAAATCATAGTTGAATTGGATTTGAGATTTGATATTGCTATAGTTATCTTCAGCACACTTCAGGCTTAAATTCCTGTAGGGATTCCTTGTGTTTAACGTAGAGGCTGATTTACCAGATGATTTTGTTTTGTTTTTTCCAATGTCTACTCTACCTTCAGCTTTAGATCTTCCCTTAGTGCTAAGACCTGCAGGGGTCTGGCTCTAGCACTGCCTATTTCTCATTAGTCACCCGGTGAAGATGGACACTCTCTTATCCTAATTAAACTTGAGTTTTGAGCATGTACCGTGTTTCTGGATCTTAACTGTGGCCTTCTTTATGCTCCTGCCCCTCTTCTGGCTGAAGTTCTGAACTCTGTACTTTCCTTGCTCATTCCTCAGGAGAGGGTTTTGTTTTGTTTTCCTCTTCCTTTCCCTAGCTGTAATGGATCTGGGGCATCATCCTGAAGCCAACAGTGTCTGTTGTTATTCTCCCCACAGATTAAGGGTTTTGTTTTATAGGGGGAGGGAATCCCAGGGGAGTCTTGTGTCCCTCCTCCAGTGGCTGCTCTTCCTCTCCTCTGACCTGCACCATGAGGGGAACTTCCTCAAAACTCATCTTTCTGTGAGTGATCAGTGGGGTCCAAGAAAGAAAAGCCTGTAAAAACATGGAGACTCCTCCTATATTTGAGAAACTCAGAGGCTTTACCCTCTCTTACCCATGAACACTTGACCTCCACCGATTCCCCAATTTTAGTCAAATCCAGCTGTGCCTTGCCCAGGAAAATGTAAGATCAAAACAAATTAAAACTAAGAGCTTAAGGTGGGTATCGTCTCACACCAGTCAGAATGGCTATCATCAAAAAGTCTACAAAAAATAAATGCTGGAGAGGGTATAGAGAAAAGGGAACCCTCCTACACTGTTGGTGAGAATGTAAATTGGTACAGACACTATGGAGAACAATATGGTGGTTCCTTAAAAAAACTAAAAGTAGAGCTACCATATGACCCAGCAATCCCACTCCTGGACAGATATCCGGAAAAAACTAAAGTTCTAATTCAAAAAGATACACGCACCCCAATGTTCACAGCAGCACAATTTACAATAGCCAAGACAGGGAAACAACCCAACTGCCTATCAGTAGATGATTGGTTTAAGAAGACGAGGTGTATATATAAATTGAAATATTACTCAGCCATAAAAAATGAAATATTGTCATTTGCAGCAACATGGGTGGACCTAGAGAATATCACACTAAGTGAAGCAAGTCAGAGAAAGATATTATTTTATGATATCACTTATATGTGGAATCTAAAAAATGATACAAATGAATCTATATACAAAACAGACATAGACTCAGAGACAGAAAACAAACTTAAACGGAAAGGGAGGCGGGAGGGATAAATTAGGAGATGGGATTAACAGATACAAACTGCTACACATAAAATAGATAAGCAAGAATGATTTACTGTATAGCACAGGGAGCTGTATTCAGTATTGTGTAATAACCTATAATGGAAAATAATCTCTATATATAGAGATATAGAGATATATATATATATGTACATATGGGGATCAATTTGCTGTACACCCGATGGTAACATAATATTGTAAATCAACTATACTGCAATTAAAAAAAAATAGCTAATTCTCCCTGTTGCAAATAAGAGAGTGACCCCCCCCCTCCTTTTTCTTAGAGCATGTATTTTACAAACTTGTAAGTTTTTTCTTTATCCCTTAAAAATGCATGTAAATCTTTTTAAAAGCCCAATAAGCCTCTTGCCATATTTAAGATCCAGGAATGCCTTTCTCAAGGACTTGATAACAATGTCTTTGAAATGTTATCATCAAGGACGACAGCACCCCTATCTCCCAGCTTTACTGCAGGAGGGTTGGATCCTAAACTCAGAGGGTGCCTCATTCAAGTTTCAAAACTACTCCCTGTCATAAAGGCATGAGATGCTTATTTTTCCTTTGAATAAAGCTAATTAGCTAGCATAGACAGTCAACTACCAAGTGAATTAGGATGTACCACGTATGATAGTGTTTCATGTTCTCTTACTTGCAGACTAGTTTGTTATTATTTATCTTTTTTTAATGCTTCTTTTTATTTCAAGGTTCACTGATTTTATATTCTCCCCTAGATTTCAATGCAATGTAATCTTTTTGAAGACTTTGGTGAGTGTAGCTAGATGTCTAACTTTAGTTAGAGAAACAATCATCCATCTGCCTATTTTAGACTACCTTAAAAGTAAAGTGAGAGGGTGGGCTCTAGCCTTTTCTATTGAAGACATCCATCAGAAAGATGAGATTAGTAGTTTTAGTTCATTGAAGTGTCTTTATGTTTAACGAAATAGGATGCAGACCTCTTTTCATAGTTTTAAGGGAATCATGCTGAGACATCTTGATTTTGGTTTTAAAATATTTCCAGCCTGACTACCAAGCCCTGTTCCCATTCTAGAGCTACTAATTATTTTGAAGACATCGACATAATGGGTTGTATCTGCTTGGCTTTATGAAACAGTGAGGTTTCTTTCTATTTTGCAATCTCTTAGCGGATTGCCTGTTGTGCACATCACATTCTGACATAATGCTTATTCAATAATAAAATTGTTTTCTTCCTTTCTTCCTTTCTTTGTGGAGAGGTTTTCTAGGTTTGAAGGAGACTTTGTTTTTAATTATTTTTCCCCAACAAATCCAGGGCTCATGTCTAGTCATTCCCTGCAGGCAATTAATTCATCAGCTTTTGGCCAGTTGCCCTATGACCTCAATATTCAAATGGAACAAGAAATGTGATGAACTTCCTGTTTGTCTGACTTTTCTTGTAATATTAGGAGCATTGTTCCTTATAATCCATACCCCAGGTCGACCCCCAGCGGAAATGGGAAGTACTCTGATGGTTTTTTGATTCAGTTTGTTGAGGAAGAAAGGAAGGATAGCCTTTTGTTCTTTTAGTTTTAAAAAAAATAGAGACTTATGCAGTTGGTCCTAGTAATGGGATTTTATAATAAAGACCTAGGAATAAAGCAAACAGAAATCTCAGGCACCTGGCCAGAATTCAGACTATACAACCAGCCTCACAGAAAGAAGGCATCTTCTAGATATTGGTCCCAGGAGATTGTTAATGATCTGAAGTGACTTTAGGGAGAGGGTTTTCTCTTTGGAACCCCAGCAGCAGAGATTTATCGATCACCTATCTTTACTTGTTTCCATTTCCAACTGTCTCTGTTTTTACCTCTCCTGTAAACCCACATATGGTCTCGGGTAATTTTTTGTTTGTTTGTTTTTCCTTAGTTGATCTATTTCCTTATTTAAAAAGAAGATAGTATATAAATTGGCATATTCCTGTCCTTAATCGGACATTGTTCTGCTACTACTGTGAACACAACTATCATCTTCATGCCATATCACTGGTTTAGATTTTCAGAGGATAAAAAGATATGATTGGCACAGCTAATCATATCAGCCTGTTTAAAAAAGTTTTTCTCCAGACAATATAAAAATCTATTCCACGGTTACAGATTAACTGTTCATAGGTAAGTGCTGCAGCCCAGAGAAACCTAAGGAGTCAGTTAGGCCTGTTCTCTCAGTAAGTGTAAATGTAGCCATGTCTCATAAAGCTGGGCTGAGAACAGTAAACACTGCAAGTGCCTCCTAATGTATGCATCATCAAAA
Source organism: Aethalodelphis obliquidens (assembly GCF_003676395.1). Lineage (NCBI taxonomy): Eukaryota > Metazoa > Chordata > Mammalia > Artiodactyla > Delphinidae > Aethalodelphis > Aethalodelphis obliquidens. Next base: position 54,755,006 of record NW_020837947.1, on the reverse strand, counting down.
CAAGTGTGTTTAAAAACACGTTTTAGTCATAACCAGCTGCTACAACCTAATCAAGAATTATCTCATGTCCTCTGCCTTCTTTATAGTTGCAGTCAGGTTGCAAAGCATTATTATAGAAAATAAGTGTCTCGTATCTTGTCATTTCTGTCTCAAAGCAGCCATTTCTCTGTTTTCCTACATAACCACCCTCTTTTACACAGTGTCTATTTCAAACTTTTCCAATCATCTCAATCCTATTCATACCAAGATCCTGTCATTTTGAAAAGATTGCATCTCCTCCTCACAGCACATAGACACAATCAGATGGGAAATTACTCAACACCTTGATACTAAACCTAAAAATTTTGAATCTGAATTCATCCTTTCCTCATTGCTTCTTACTACAATAGAACAGATAATTTTCCTAGTCCCTACACCTATTCCTTCCCTCTATACTTTGTACACCCTTTCCTTCTCGGACACCATGATTAATTGATTTTCCCCATTTTACTTATTTTTAAACTTTATTCACGGTATTGTTCATTTATACAAACTTAAATCTTTCCCATCAACAAGGAAAATTCCGCGTGACTGCATGGCCCTCTCCAGTACTGCATGGCCCTCTCCAGTACTGCATGGCCCTCTCCAGTACTGCATGGCCCTCTCCAGTACTGCATGGCCCTCTCCAAAACTCATAGACAACTCTCTAAATGATTTAGCTTTCAACCCATGTCTACGATTCGTGGCTGCCTCAACACTCTGTAATGTGGATAATTTCCAGAGATATATCTCTCACCAAGATTACTGCTCTCTTCCTTTTAACTAAATCCAATGGGTACTTCTATGCTATTATGCTTTTTTTTTTTTTTTTTTTTTTTGTGGTACGGGGGCCTTTCACTTTTTTGGCTTCTCCCGTTGCGGAGCACAGGCTCCGGACGCGCAGGCTCAGCGGCCATGGCTCACGGGCGCAGCCGCTCCGCAGCATGTGGGATCTTCCCGGACCGGGGCACGAACCCATGTCCCCTGCATCGGCAGGCGGACTCTCAACCACTGCGCCACCTGGAAAGCCCTATGCTATTATGCTATTTAAACTCTCAGGTCTATTTGATACTGTTGGACACTTTTTTCTTTTTGAATCTGGTTTGTCTCTCAATTTTTTCATACCACTTTCCAGTATTTTTTGAGAATTCCCTTTCTATACCTGTTCATTATAATTGTGTATTTTCCAAGAATCTGCCCTAGAATTTAATCTTCCATTAATCTAAACAGGTTTCATGGTCAGTCTCATCCATAACTTTATCTTTAATAACATATTATGTTCTGATTGATTTTCAAGATAAATATCCCATTCTGAATTTTTATTTTCTGGCATTTGCAACCCATGCAAGTCCATATTGGACAGCTTTTTTGGGATGTCTTATAGGCTGCTGCTATAGGCTATGCTCATACCCAAACTCTGAATATTTCTCCTAAATCTCTTTCTTCTCTTTCCAAACTTAATGAATGATACTCCTAATTTATAGAATGGTTTTGATATACAAACATGTAAATACAGCTATGTATATATTTCATATATTTGCTTAATAGATTCTATTGCAAAAACACATAAATTATAAAATTTATAAAAGTGATCTGAGTTTGATAACATATTTTTCTGTTTAATCTCCCATAATGGTTTAAATACTTAAATTTAAAGGAAAAGAGTAACTGCATATGTTCAAGCAGAAAATATCATTAGCATACTAACTTCACAAAAGAGGCCATTTCCTTTATACATTCTTCTTTCAAGATAATATTTGATTCAAAGAAATTGCAGAGGGGAGTTTAATCCTGTGAATTTTAACAGAGAGCCTAAAAAAAATAATCCTTTTATCTGAAGTTAGGTTTGTTTTTACATGTAAGTTTTTTGTTTTGTTTTGTTTTGTTTTTAGAAATGCTCATTTGAAGTAACCTCACATGCTCATTTTATATACCTTGTCTTTGAGATATGCTCTGAATTACAATTATCTGCCAATAGGAAAGACTAAGAAATCCAGCATAGGCTTGTCTGTCACTGTAAAATTCGGTTTGTTATCCATTGGCCTAAATCAGAAGCGTTCTCTCTTCAGAATCTGTGGTATTTCCCTTTTAAAAAAAAAAAGGTATTGGGCTTCCCTGGTGGTGCAGTGGTTGAGAGTCCGCCTGCTGATGCACGGGACACGGGTTCGTGCCCCGGTCTGGGAAGATCCCACATGCCGCGGAGCGGCTAGGCCTGTGAGCCATGGCCGCTGAGCCTGCGCGTCCAGAGCCTGTGCTCAGCAGCAATGGGAGAGGCCGCAACAGTGAGAGGCCCGCGTACCGCAAAAAAAAAAAAAAAAAAAAAAGTATTAAATTTTTTCACAGCTTTATTAGGGTATAGAAAATATAAATTGCATATATTTAAGATATATTTATGATACAAACTGTGATGTTTTGATATTTGTATACATTGTGAAATGATTACTGAAATCAAATTACGTCAAGATAGTCCCATTCTTCTGGGAGAAAACATTCACAACAACAACAACAAAAACAGAAAGAAAGGCTTTCAAAAGTAGAAAGGTATCTGAAGTATTGACTGGAATCTAACACTATCACTTCGTGTTGTAGCTTCAGTAAAACATCATCTCTCTATGCAGCTACCAGACATCCTTCCTCCTTGCAGAATATACTTCACAGATATTTTTTTCCTGAGGTCTTTAACCACAGCTTCATCCCAGATGTCAAATCCTCTTCTCAATATGTACTGAGTGTTCCAGCTCTTGTATCTATTTTGTGAATCAGGAGATTAGCATATATAGAGAGAGTTGCTCAATACATAGACCTTTAAGTATGCAAAAAATTCTAAATACCAATTAATAAAAGACTACTTCTTTAGGGCAGGGATAATATATTATATCTTTTTATAGTTATAACACTAATATTATAAATGTAAATGGTTATAAATACATATGTGTATAGTAACTTCAAATATACTGCTTTTCTAAGAGGCTAACAGGGAGGAAGCACTTAATAAAGTAATTGTTCAAAAAGATTCAATAATGTTTTCTGGTATTGAATAACTCGGATGTGAAACTCCACTAATAAAACAAGTTTCCATTTGGTGAGATTTAAAAAAACATTACTTTCTTATTGTAACCCATGACACAGCTAAATTAAATTACTTCCTAGGAGTGACTGCTCATCCTACTTTATCTGGATGAAGCATCACTTTCTTCTGAAGATACGAGAATTAGATAAATTTCTCAAGAGATTTTCATACTGTAATACTCTTTACAGTGTAAGAATATGATACAGACTTATGTGAATAAAAGGGTATAGCTATATTTAATTTATTTCTTTCCACAGTGAATTCAGTGAGTGCTTACTGCTCAAAACTGCTATCCCTACTTTGAGGAACAAAGCTGGAGTAATACTCTGCAAAGCCTATTTAAGTCCTCATAATACTAGTTATATTAAAGGAACAATTTATTTTCAGTATAAAGGTGCTTCCCTCTTTCTGATAGGCAACAAATCCCCAGTACACACAAGTAGAAAACAAATAAATAGAACTTCAAATCTTATTATCATATAAATTTAAAATGTCAAAAAGCAAGTGATAATCAAACAATAATCAGGGTTTTAGATATTCTTCGAAATTGATCAGCTCAAGCCATTAAATGCAATGAACAATGTCATAGTCATTTTCAGGAATGAAAGGAGGAAAGGCCTACTTAAATATATTTGTCTGGGAAGATATTTACTAGCCCAATTATTCTGTACTCTATAATTTTTATATGTTATTCCAAATTTAGTATAACATATGGGCACTCTGAGACTTCCATTAGGCTTGAAAACACAGTAAATACTTAAAATAACAAAACCTAGATCAAAACTAAGGATTTATTACTTAGAATTCGTCAAAGCAATTTCAAGAAATTTTTCACAAATTTCACATCAAAACACATTTATCTCATAATACTCTGAACTATTGAATCTCACTTTAATTTTTGGTAGATTTTTAAAAATTTTTTGTTATAAGGATATGGTCATTTTCAATTATAAATATTAAAAAAATTAAAAACAAAACCCAAACTTTGAAATTTGTGTACATATATTTAAAGTATCAAATCTGTAGAGGCTAACAGTCATACATTTGTTTCTTCCCTATCTTTCAGAAATTCTGTTAGATCTTAAAAAGAAGTTTAGGAATATGAATTTTGTATCTTAAAAAAATATAATAACTTAACATGAAATGGACTATTCTGATTTTCCTTATAACAAGTTAGAAGATCTAACATAATTTTAAGTAATAGAAACAATTGAAAAATACTGATACATTTGACTACATTAAAAATTAAAAGCTTTCTTTATCAAAAACAATTATGATACTGAAAAGGCAAGCCACAGAGTGGGAAAGATATGTGCAATACATACAAAGAGCAAAAGTGTTGTGTCCAAATTATGTAACGGACTCTCACAGAGCACTGAAAATTTTCACACTCATAGACAAATGACCTAAAGACTTGAACTGGCATATCACAGCAACAAATATTGAAATGCCAAATAGATACTGAGGAAGAGACTCAAGCATCATTACTCATCAGGAAAGTGCCAGTTACAACCATAGTGACATACCACTACACACTTCTCACAATGGTCAAAGCTTGAAAGGCTGACAGTACCAGGTACTGGCAAGGATGTGCAGCACCTAGATTCTCATGCTCTTCTGGGGCAATTGTGAATTGGTATAATTACTGTGGGAAACTGTTTAACAATAAATTGAAGATATACATATTCTGTGCTCAAAAATGTCACTAGTATGTATATATCCAATAAATATGTCCATACATGAAGATTAAAAACATGCACCAAGATGTATATAGCAACTTTAATCATAATAGCCCCAAACTAGAGAAAACTGTATGTCCAGCAATAGTAACAGTGATTAATAAACTTTGGCATATTTTAACAATAGCATGATATATAATTATCAAAATGATTCGACTCCTGAAGAGCATGATGAGTATCACAAACATAACACTATGTAAAAAGTACCCAGACACGAAAGAACATATATGGTATGATTACATTTATATCAAATTTAAAAACAAAAAATAAATCTATGTTAAAAGAAGGAAAGTAGTAGCTACATTTAGGAGAAAGAAGTTGGTAGTAACTGGGAAGGGACATGAGAAGGGCTTTAAGATTGTTTGAAAGGTTCTGTATTGAGATTGTTGATGGTAAAACAGGCACGTTCATTTTGTGCTAATTCACGAATCATTATTTATAAATAAAATGAATCAATTACCTTGGTATCTATATAAAATGGACAGATATGAATTACTTGTTATAAAATATTGAATAATTATTTCTCCCAATTTAATTCAATATTACAGATTGTGTAGAACTGGACATATATGCTAAAATTAATAAAGTCTTTTCAAAAAATTCAAGAAATGTGTAAGCAATATTGGACATTTCTATATATTTTACATTCCTAAATTTGGCTCTAAAGTATTCATCCCAAATTAAGCCAATTATAAAGGATACTTTGAGGAAAATATAATTGGAGTGTCTTATAATTATATTCTTGATATAATGGCTTACAGAATTTTATTGCTTTTCTCAGTAGAAATTCTAATGATATTCAGATCAAATATTCTTTCAATTAAAAAAATAGAATCCACATCTTGTTAGCTAGCAACACATTGCTCTGCTTTCTAAGCAGTCCCTAGCATCCAACATACATTATACTTCCAAATTAATGCAATATTGTGACAAGATTACTTTAAAATTACTTGTGGGATCATCAGAGTTAAACTCCAGTTTGTCACATGAAGCAATATGTTTTTTTCTCAGGCAAACTCAATTTTTTCTAAAATTAAACAACTTCTGACATATCTTCATCAAGTGAAGATCAAATTTTCATTCTCTTTTTTTTTGATATAGACACGTCTTGGATACATCGTTTATAAAGAGTCATAATCCTTTAGATTGAAACAAAACACAATGTACCTTTAAAAAAACATTTCATTGAGGTATAATTGATGTATAAAAAGCTGTGCATATTTAATGTGTACAACCTAATAAGTTGGAGGTAAGTATTCATCACTACAAGCTATGCCATTAACATATCCACTCCCTCCAAAACATTCCTTCCACTCTCTTTTATTTATTATTATTTTGTGCCTTTTTAAATATACAACACTGTATTGTTAACTACAAGCACTGTGCTGTACAGTAGATCTCTAGGACTTACTCATCTTGCAAAACTGAAACTTTGTTCACTTTGACTAATATGTCTCCATTTCCCACTCCCCCAGGTCCTAGAAATCCCCATTCCACTCTCTGTTTCTGTGACTTTTGCTGTTTTAGATTTTTCATGTAAGTGGTATATCATGTAATATTTGTCCTTCTGTGTCTGACTTATTTCACTTAGTATAATATCCTCCAGGTTCATCCATGATATTTCAAATGGTAGGATTTCCTTCTTGTTAAAGGCTGAATAATATTCCATTGTATGTATAGTATACCACATTTTCTTAAATATGATGACAAAATTAGAGATTAAAAAATAGTATTTTGGTAGGTACTTGGACAGAGTGTTTATTTTTAGATAACTCTTTATTTCCTAATTATAAAGGAAATCATGTGAGCTCCCTAGGAACAATTTTTAAATTAGTTATAGGAGGTGAATTCTATATGCCTTCAAGAAAAATAAGAATTTCCATTTATGAAGCAAATATTTTGAGAGGGGATATTTCAAAATATTCATGACGTGAGCATACCAATTCCCTTTTCAGTGACCCAGATTTTACTTGAAGTGGCAATGGAATAAATGTAGGGGCTTTGGAAGCCCTACCCCACCCATACTTTGGTATCTTCCTATTACCTGAAGAGAAAATTCATGTTTTAGCTTATTTAATTTGTTCTTCTTTATATGTTGAAGCGGTGGCAAATTATCAAATGCATACGTGCTATACATGTAAAAATATATATTCATAAAATAAAATTGAGAAGCACAATTTTCATTTGTACATCTTCGAAAATGTCCACAAATGCTTTTGTGCAATTCATGAATAAACATGATCAAGCAATGTACAGTAATAGTGGAATAAGAGTGCCATTAATTCAAGGTAATTACAAAGGAAAGCACTTAACAATTACTCAAAAATTATGTTATTACATGTTTGATAGAAATACTCTGTTATATATATATATCTTTTACAGATAGAAAAAGATTGTTCCATAAGATGGAGCAATTTCTGAAAAATTATTAAAAATTTTCTTTTTCTGAAGAGTCTGTTTTCCTGGAAATGCAATAAATTCGGTTAGTTTTGTAGACATAGAACTAACACCCATGTCTAAGTGCAGTGAAAAGAATAACATCTTAATTAGAAAGTGTCTAAAGATCAGTTACTCTCATATGTCTATCAGGAAATATTATTGTGGGCCTGGCATGTTCCAGGCACATTACCCATACATGGAATATATTAGGGATTCATGGGCTCTACATTTAGGTGCTCAGACCCTAGTGAGCAAAAAAGAGTACTTTTAGTAGCGTCCTAATTGTAGTATAATAAACACACTGGAGCTACAACACTTAACAAGAGGATGGTGAAATTAGTAATTAACTATTTTATAAACTGTCTGGAAAAAAAATAAAGAAGTGAAGGGGATGACAAATATTTTTTAAAAGATTAAAGCTATTGATAGTAAACGTGATTGTTATAATGAGTAAGTGCTTTAAAGGGATATGAAATTGTGGTCAGGCAGTGAGATGTAAGTGGTTTTGGATATGACAGTAAAAGTGAGTGACTAAAGTGAAGTGAAGGCACATATGCATTAAAATGAGAGAAAAAACTATATCCCAAAGATATCATATGCAAATTAACAGTATGCAAATTAACAAAATGTGGGATAAATGCAGAAATTGGGCAAACAGTAAAAATAAATAAAACCTGAGACAGATGCCAAGGTTTACAATAAAATTATTCAAACAATACTTTTGAGAGTGAACAATTTTGCAAATAGTTATTTGAAGATAACTGATATGAACACAGTCATTCCTAGGCAAATTAAGGCTTATGTTCACTGCATAATACACAAAGAGATGAAATATTTGGAAATATCTGGGATGATGAGTGTAGGGGGTTAGTACAAACTAAGAGCATGAACCTCAAAGGAGAAAGGTTATTGGTAAGAGGAAAAAAAATATATGATCTGGGTCTGTCTTCTGTGAGAATGAAGGACATCATTCCTACCTAAGTAGTTTACTTGGGTTAGAATTAGCCCTTTCAGTGCTTTAGGAGGAACCCGGATTTTACCCGAGGATGGGAGGTATAGGAGCTGTTCAGTGAAGGGAACGATGACAGAGTGGAGTTTACTTATGATGGAAGAGAAGCCAGGTTTCTCTCTAGGGAGAATGACCAGGATAGAAGAACCTTCCTAAATGAACAAATTCCCCAGAACACAGAATTTTCAGAGCTAAAACTGGGAGTGTCCTGGTTAACCAGGTTGGTCATCCTAAGTCAAGGCTGAAGGTATAGGAAATACTCAGTAAGGAGACTGATGATAGAAAAAAGTTTGCATATGAGGGATTGGACAATAGAAGGTTGAGGAAAGGAGAGGAGAGTTTCTAAGGGAAAAGAGATAAGCAGAGGCCAGGTCTTAAAGTGACTTTATGTCATGCTAACTAGTTAAAATGGAGGCACTCCTATTTTTTAGAAGAAAAAAAAAAAATTCCAAAATCTTCTTTTGCACAACAAGTCTCTAATGGCTTAGGGAACCTTGCTTTTAATAAATTATTAAATTTAATGTAGGGAAACCCATACAGATTTTAATAACCAAGGAATGAAATAAAATAATAAAATATGCAACCTTTATATCACTGTGTAGGATATGGTTCATATACAGCTAGGCTGAGAAGATGATCTTTGTCTCTTGCGATCCCAGATGACTATCTTTGAGTCTTGGCCAAGATAAGGCAGTGGAATTTAGGAAGTGCATTTATGATGCCCAAAGCTCTCTTGATGATCCATAGGGCCAAAACCATACCTGCTGGGAAATTCTGCCTTGAACTCTCCTGAAGCAAGATTCCTCACATAGATATCTGGTTAAATCCGGAGATAAGTGAGTCCATGTGTGTATAAGGACCTGCAGAGCTTCTAAATAATACATAAATATCCCGGGGATATCGGAGTACAAGATATTCTCGGACTTCTGCTTGCCTGCACTCTGATTCTTTACCTTCACTGTGTCTTTTGCCTTTAAGTAAAAGCCTTATATGAGTATGCTCTGTGGCATCTTGTGAGTACACTGAAATATTTGATGTGGTCAAATCTCCACATTCATTCTATGAAAAAATAATTGTATTTTCAAGATATACTTTTAAATTGATATGTAACTTCTATACATTTTCTGTTGTGTTTCATTCATAAAGCATCTGTTTCCCAGACAGTAAGGAGGGAAAATAGAGGGGAGAAACGATAGAATTAGGATTTATTTGTGCTATGTCACAATTTATTTCCTAAATAGGATAACTGAACTACATGAAAATTATGTAAAGGGATAGTTGACAAATTTTCCTAAAAAATTTCTTTAATCTCTACTCTCCCTAAAATTACCTTGAATTAATTATCATATTCTGAGAATATCATAAATCATCAATGGTAATAACATGGAATGATCTCAGGATATATAGTATGCTGAGGACAGAGTTAATAGATGGAGTATTTTATAAGCAAGGCTTCTGTGTATTATTTAATGAGAAAATATAGATATTTTGTTGAGAAATGAAAATATTTTATGTATCAATAGTATTATATAAAGGAATTTCATTATTAATAAAATTTCATTCATTATATATTAATAATTCATTGGGCCTTTAATTTTGAACCTTTGACAAATAAAGTTTAAATAATTAAGTTTTATATTAATATTATGGGATTACATGAGTTTTGCATTTGGAAAAATTATTATTTTAAACGGAAAAACATCGTTATAAGAGCATTGTGACACTGTTCAAGTGTATTAAGGTGCAGACATGCATGATGAACCTTGCATTTTGAAAATATTCCTGTGGCTAAAATCAGAGGAGTGGCTAGATAGGGATAGACCTGAAGTCAGGGACAGCAAATTGGAGGCTAACGAAGTAGGAAATCGGGGGAGACTTAATATGGCCTAAAGCAGAAGAGTTTAAGGAATCAAGAAAAATGATTTTGAGGAAGAAATCTAAAAACAAGAGAGAGAGAAAGAATACTTGGGAAACATAAGTAAACTTCATCCTCTTTATAATTCTGTGAAAGATTGAACTGATAATTAATTAAAGTCTAGAGCAGAGTTTGGCAAACTAAAGTCTGAAAGGTGACCCCCTGCTCCTGTGAGTAAAGTTTTATTGGAAAGCAACCACACCCACTGGTTCTTGTGTTGTCTATGGCTGCTTTCAAGCTATAAGGGCAGAGATGAGTAGTTGGGACAAAGACCACAGGGCCTGTAACACATAAAATACTTACTATGTGGCCCTTTACAGAAAAAAGTTTACTAAGGGTAAAGTATCTGAATTTCTGGAAATATTTTAGTGAAGTTTCACAATTTTTCTGATTTATACATTGGACTCTTCCAATTCCTATACATGTAAATCTAATCCGAATTAAGGGATTTCTTTTTTAAACTGAATAAACCAAGAATATTTCTGATCTTATACAGCACTTTGAGTACCTTTTCTCACAACACTGACATTAATAAATTTTAAAAAGTAATAAAAAATCAGACGTTTTTTCAAACTCCACGCAGCATTCCCAGTTAAGTCTAAACCTTACCTCTTTTACATATGATTAGCTGAAAGTTTAAATGGATATAACTTTGAAGAAAATTTACCAAAGAACACATCAAATAATAGTTTTAGTAGTTAGCAATGATTTATAACTATGACACTAATTGAGCTTTATAAAGTGCTTCAGACATGTATAAAGTTTCAGGAAATGCATTAAACTGCATAAATACTAAAAGACTCTGGGCACAATGGAATAAGAGTCGAACTTTCCAATTAATTGTCTGCCAGGCACTTTTATCCCCCAATCAACTGGAAGGGTAAAACTAAATCATATCAAAGAATGTAAAAGAAAAGGGAAAGTAATTTTGACATTGTTATTTATAAACCCAAATGCATAATCCACAGTCTTAATTCTTGCCCACTGTGATTCTATTTATTCTAAGTTACAGACTCTTATTTCCCACTCTGGCTTATCGATTAGGTTGTCAAATTAATAAAAACTTAGATGTGTTTGATTACAGAAATTTTAGCTAACACCATTTGGTAAATCATTTTTATTGGAAAATAGAACAACTATCTAATTGCTGCATATTACAGAGATATACAGTTTAAAGAGAAAGAAGACAAAACCTTGTATTTATGCTCTCTAATCTAAGAGAGAGAACACTGTCAGTATGACCAACACCCTAGGTGCCCTGTGTGGATTCAACCACTTCCTTCTCCACTGGTAACCACTCTTCTGATTTTTGTGTGAAATATTTCTTTAGAGTTCTTTTCTACCAACTTGATTTAGCAGTTACTGACAGAGGAATATTATAGGCTCCAACTATGATAGTAGATTTATTTTTCTTTTTAGTTCTGTCAGTCTCTGCTTCCTCTATTTTGTCACTTTCTTGTTAGATGCAAATTTAAAATTGGTATGGCTTCTTGGAGAATTGATTTATGTTTAATTATGTAATGACCCTCTTTATCACTGGTAATTTTCCTATCTGAAGTCCGCTTTGCCTGAAATTAGTATACTTTAGCTTTCTTCTGATTAATGACATGTCTTTCTCAATCCTTTTACGTTTACCCTATTTTAGTTTTTATAGTTAAAATTGGTTTTGTGTAGACTTCATATAATTAGAGGTTTTACCTTTAAATCTAATCTGACATTCTATGTCTTTTAACTGGTTTGTTTAGATCATTCACATGTAAAGTAATCATTGACATATTTGACATATTTGAATTAAAATGTACCATTTCTGTAACTGTCTTCTATTGTGCGTTTATTCTTTGATTTTATCCCTATACCCCCGCCATTTTTTTTTCCCCTCTCTGGTTTTAATTAAACATTTTACGATTTCATTTTTCTTCCCTCTTGGCACATTATTAGTATACTTTTTTACAGACTGTGTTGTAATTGCTCTAGAGTTACAAGATACATTTCTAAATAATCTCAGTTCCTTTTAAATAATAATATATCAGTGTGTGTAGCACAGGTACCAAATAATATTCTCATTTCCTTTCTGCTGTTCCTGGTGACATTACTGTCACTCATTTTATTTTTACGTGCTCTATAATCACCCAATACATTGTTACTATTACTCCTTAAAATAAACATTTACCTTTTAGATCAGTTAAGACCATCAGCTTTATTCTTTGTCTGACACTCTTCTTTATGCAAATCCAAATTTCTGACCTCTATTACTTTCTTTCTGATGGAAGAACTTCTTTTAGCATTCCTTGCAGAACATGTCTGCTGGCAATGAATTCCCCCAGCTCCTGCCCCCCCCCCCAAAAAACAACAACAAAATCTTTATTTCCGTTCACTTTTTAAGGGTAACTTCACTGCATATAGTTTTCTAGGTTTGCAGGGGGTTTTCTTTCAAAATTTTAGACTTTATTCCAATGCCTTCTTGCATGTATGGTCTATTCTTCAGTTTGAGAGGTTTCTACTCTTTCTATCTTTAAATTCACTGATTCTTTTATAGGATGTGCCAAGTCTGTGTCAAGAATGCCAAAGGTGTTTTTTTTTTTTAATTTGTTTCTTGTCTTTTATTTCTAACTTTTAATTTTCATTCTTTCTTATAGTTTCCATCTCTCTGATGATCTGATGACATTACCCATCTAGTCTTGCATGTTGCTAGTTTTTCCATTAGAACTCTTAACATAATAATCAGTTATTTTAAATTTCTTTTAATTACAACATTTGTCATATTTGAGTCTAGTTCTAATAACTGCTTTGTCTCTTGTGAATGTTTTTTTTTCCTCTGCTCTTTGGCTTGTAGTTTTCGGTGAAAGTTGGACATGTTGCATTCGATCATTGAAACTAAGATAAATCGACCTTTACTGGAAGATATCTATTATTCTGGCTGGGAGTGGGACTGTATGCAATGTTTGTTATAGTTGTAGGCGCCAGAGGATTCAGTTTCCTCCAGTGTCCTGGTTTTTGTCTCCCCACTTGGCTTTGGAGCTTCCTTTTATCTTTCATAAATCCCAATAATTTTACTAGATTATGTCTCAATATTGGTCAATCTATTCAAATTATCCAGGAATCTAGTGTGGCACTCAACATGCAGTTTCAAGTTTTCTTTTATGTTTAGAAAGTTTCCTTTTAATAATTTTGCATATCCATCTGTTCTGTTGTTTTTTTGTTTTGTTTTGGGTTTTTTGTTGTTTTTTTTTGGAGACACCTGCCTCAGTCATGTTCAATTTTCCATCTTACCAGTCCAGTTTATTTTTCTTATTGTGTATTTTTACAAATTTCCTTCCATCTACATTGGTTTTTATTAAGGCATTCTCCATGGTTTTAATTAGCTGTTATTTTTCTTCTAGTTTTGTCTTTATTTTTGGAATATTTTCTGTTATTTCTAATTCTTGTCTACTTTCTTTCAGCATTTCATTCAAGTGTCCCCTTTATTTTATATCTTAATTTCTGAGTTTCCCTAATTCTTATTTCTTCAATTTGCATCTGTCTGGCTCCAGTAGAAAATAGAAGCAAACCAGTTCTTTTTAATAAACAATTTAATATAAATGTGTTAACGAGGTATTCAAGAACTAAAATTTTATGAAAAGAGAGTGTTGCATTATAATAGAGGAGGAAGTAGTTACCACCTGAGATCTCAGAGAACAAAAAGGAGAGATTGGAATTGTTAAAGATTTGAAGGTAGAAAGGGTCCCTGCAAAGTTGAAGCTCAGATCTCTGAGGAGGCTGACTGCTTGGCTGGTGTCAATTTCTGAGTTCATATGAGAGACCCCCATGGGACTGGGGCACAGACCTCTGAGAAAGAAGTACCAATAGCCTGACGCTAAAATCTCTGAGGGGGTGCAATAAACCTAGTTTTGTGACGGTTGAAAAATCTGCAAACTAGGATCAACAGCTGCTACTTCAATAAACTTTAGTTGTCATGGTTAAGCCATTACCAGAGTCGTACTGACAGAGACTGGAATTAAAAACAGAAAAGGGAGATAAGTACATATCTCTTCTCTCTCCTTCAGCCTCCCAGAACTCTGGAAGCACAGTAGCTTCTATTAGCCAAGCATGACAAGGAGGCAGAGGACAGTGGAAACAGGTAGTTTGCAGACTCCCTGCTCTAGCATCATAAAGCAAAGTATAAGAAGGTGGATGTGGAGCTAAGAGGCCATAGTTCAGTAACTGACACTGTCCTTTCATTGTTCTATCATTTTCCTAAATGCATTTCATTTCCTATTGAACGGCAGAACTAAAATGTTCACCTGTCGTGTGTGCTTGTCTTTCTGGCATGTTTCATTTTCTAAAGTAGTGTTATTTACCTTATGCAGAAAATGAGGACTCCCTCTTCTGTTCTTATCAGGGAGTCTTCAAATATCTGACCTTTTAATTTACAATATTTACCTTCTCAGCTCTACTCCCCAGTTTATATCTGAATGTTCTATTTCCTTGCCTCTAACATCTTTGTCCTGACCAACTTAAATTCTGTTCTCAGTGGTTTCTCACCCGTGTGAAACTTTGTCCTGGAAAGGGTGCTCTCAGTTTGTCAAATGACCCAGGCCACATCTCACTGGAGTCCCTCTCAGTAACCCTCAAACTGTGAATCTCAGTTTAAACTGTGAAGTCTTCTCCAGGTTTTATTGGCTGTTCTCAGATTTAGGAGCCAAGCTTTCCAAGCAGAGTAAATACCTCTCAACATGAGGGCAGTTATGTATTAGTGATTTGATTCCTGGGTTCTTTGGCTGTCAGGGACTTCTTTTAATCTCTCTGCTTTCTGTTTATTGACCTGAGTGATAATTACATGCTCTTTTCACTTTGGGTTAATTAATCAAGTTGTAGAAGTATGTGTGTATGTGTTATACTTCCATCAAAAACATAAAACATGATTGTCAAACTTTGAGCCCGGGCAACTGGTAGAACAGTGATCATTCGTTGAAAGAGGAAAGGAGGGGAAATTAGGGGGAAAATATAGAGTAGATATTTTTATTTGAGTGATAATAAGTTTACAGATTTTAAATATTCAGTATACAGTTTGAAATATGAGACAGAACTAAAGAAGAGAGATATGTATTTAGGGCATGTTAGCATTGAGGAGATATTGAAATCAGAGGGTGGGTGACAAGGAAGAGATTTTAGAAGTAAAATATGTAAACAATATAGTGACCATTCTCTCAAATGGTTCCAATTTTTAGCTAAAAAAATTCTGCCTTCCATGTTCTGACCCATGCATTCCAGGAAATGAAATTATGATGCACAAAACTAATGTACTTTTCTTGCTTATTATTAATCAGTCATATGCATACACAAATATACACTATATATATATATATATATATATATATATGCATGTATACACCTACACATACATATGTCTTTATGTATTGGATTGGCTAAAAAGTACCTTCAGTTTTTAAGTAAAAATAGAAGACACATTTTTCATTTTCACCAAGAACTTTACTGAAGAACGTATTCATCCTTTTGTTCCACTACCTTCTGCCATTTTTCGGGCAACTTCATAATTCCATCTTCCCAAAACTTTTTATCTTTTTGAGCAAAGAACTGTTCCGGGAGCCTTTTACAGTCTTCCAGGCAATTGAAATTTTTTCCGTTAAGAGAATTTTATAAAGACCGAAATAAATGGAAATCCAAAGGTGCAATGTTTGGTGAATATGGCGATGAATCAGAACTTCCCACACACGCGGTAACGGTTTTTGCCTGGTCATCAAAGAAACATGTGGTCGTGCGTTATCCTGATGGAAGGTTATGCGTTTTCTGTTGACTAATTCTGGACGCTTTTCGTCGAGTGCTGCTTTCAGTTGGTCTAATTGGGAGCAGTTCTTGTTGGAATTAGTCGTTTGGTTTTCTGGAAGGAGTTCATAATAGAGGACTCCTTTCCAAACTCACCATATACACAACATCACCTTCTTTGGATGAAGACCGGCCTTTGGTGTGGTTGGTGGTGGTTCATTTTGCTTGCCCCACGAGCTCTTCCATTCCACATTATTGTGCAGTATCCACTTTTCATTGCCTGTCACAATTTGTTTTAAAAACAGAACGTTTTCATTACATTTAAGTAGAGAATTGCATGTGGAAATACGGTCAAGAAGGTATTTTTTGCTTAACTTATGTGGAACCTAAACATCAAAGCTATTCACATAACCAAGCTGGTACAAATGATTTTCACTGCTTGATTAGGATATTTTGAGTATGTCGGCTATCTCCCTCATGGTATAATGTTGATTGTTCTCAACTAATGTCTCGATTTGATTGCTATCAACTTCAACTGGTCTACCCGACAGTGGAGCATCGTCCAGCAAAAAATCTCCAGCACAAAACTTCACAAACCACTTTTGACACATTCGATCAGTCACAGCACCTTTTCCACTGCACAAATCTTTTTTTGTGTTTTTAATCTTTCTTGAAATAATAAAGCATAATATGCCAAAAATGTCGTTTTTTTCTTCCATCTTCAATATTAAAATGGCTACACAAAATTCACCAATTTTGATGTTTTTTTTAATGCATGCTGATATGACAGCTGTCACATAAAATCTAACAAAATTGCTTTGAAATAAGTTAAAGACAACTAAGTGCTACTAGAGCCATCTTATGGAAAAAAACAAAGGAACATTTTGGCCCACCCAATATATATGCATATTATCTATTAAACCTTGAACAACTTCAGAACTGCTAAGATGAATTCACATAGTCCATCGCCTCACTCAAATGGGAAGATTCTTTGTGTCAGTTGTTGATATAGCTTCCTGATGGGTAATTTTTTTTTAATTAAAATTTTTTTAAAAACTGAACATAAAGCCAGTGAACAGCCACCAGACTCTTTTTTGATTACAATGGCCACTTCCCCTTCCAGGAATACTAAATTTTTCATATTCCAAATCAGAAAAAAAAGTTCCAGAAGATAAGTCACATTTTTCATGGATACATGTTTAACAACTGAAGAGGAAAAAAAGTTAACAGATGGGAAATTGTACGTTTTGTCTAGGAACAGGAATTATTGAATCATAAAACTAGCTACCACTATTAATCCCTTGAAAAATGTTCTCTTGTTTCAATTTTCAAAATGCCAGTCCTCTATTTCTGTGTTACATTCTAGAAACAGAACATCTGATTTGTAAGCAATGCTACAGTTTCACCGAACAGTGAATTTTATTAATAATATCTGTATGCACACACCTGCCAAAAATAGAAAAACATCTTCAAAAATGTTAACAAGAATACAATCATAACACAGACAATTGTGTTATTACTTTTTGAAATGATAAAACATATTTTTAACACCTGACTTCTGAAAATATTGACCATATAAGACAAAGTAGTACGTAAATATCCCCTATTGTTACATAATTATATAAATACAGTTTGAATCTTCTGTAATTGGAAAAAAAGCTCAGATTTGTGTGATAAAATTACAGTGACTTAAAAAGTGGTTTGAAAAAGGTTACTAATAAGATGAAATCAAATGATTAAAAATTTTTTTAAATCCCTAAAATATAACTGCCTCACTGGAAATGTTCCATAACATTTATAAGCCCTTTGCTTCTTTTTTCCTGATTATTAACATTCTGCACCAAAGAAGAGATAATATCTTTATCCATGTTACTAACATGGTGTTTAAGAATAGACTAACCTCCTGTGGTCCACAGCTGCTTTTAATTCACAAGCAATTGGAATAAGTCAAGCATTGCTAGTGAGTCTTTGCTGTTACTTGCTATGTTATTTCAACTAGGAAGCCATTATGCAAACTAAGAACATCTGAAGATAGGTACCCCACTTAAAAAGTGTTCAGCAGGAGTTCCATTTTGTCGTCATTTTTGGAAAATTGCGTCGTTAAGTTGCATATGTTGTACTGTCAGTAGCCATGATTGCCTGGGATTAGTCAACATGCACACAAACTCCATGACTTGACAAACTTAATTTTTCTTAAGAATCGAATGTGAAGTAAACTTTCAGATATTACTAATGTAGTAAACTAAGTTTGTTTTCGAATCATCCAATTAATTATATATTATGAAGTGTAGATCACGTTAACATGTAACATATAACGATTGTTATATAAATTCCAGGTAATACGCTACCTATGGCAAATATTTTACTGTGTGTAGAGTGTAATTCTAGGGGAAAAAAAAGAGAAAACCTAGTCTTACTAAATTATACTAGAATCACTAAATTAGTCCTGACCCATTAGATTTTAAGATGGGTCTGCAAGAATTTGGAGTGAAAATAATTTTTCAGAAGCACTCATCTCACTGGCGCTATGTTGTATTTTGCTGTATAACCCCATAGTGCTCCTAGAATCTTCCTTAATACAGGATTTACCTTTAGAGTCATTTTGGCACACCAAACAGAAGTATCCATTTTTTATTCTGTTTTACAGTTTACATGAAGCAAATGTGTGAGCTATGACGTAAAACATGTGTGATACATTTCACATGTAGTCACATCCTATTTACTGATCATTTCCATTATCTATAATGATAATAACTGACAGTTTTAAAAAAGATCTTGATGCCTGGCATAATATTAATAGCTTTTTAATTTATATCCTATTTAACTTTCACAGTAGCTTTGTGAAGTAAGTAATATTATTATCTTCATTCTACTACTGAGGAAACTGAGGCTCAGAGAGGTGTCTTAATCAGCTTCAGGTTACACAGCTAGTGAAGCAGCTCTTCCAAGACCGAACAATCTTCCTGAAAAGCCAAAATAATTTGTAAATCTTGCTCTTAAATTGCTTAGCAAGTTCTATATACCATAAACAATAAAACCATGTACTTACTGAGCGACTGGTTGTTAGAGAAAGAACACATTTATCCAAAAACTATCTGTTTAACCATTTAACTTACGAATAAAGACAGGAAGGCAAATATGTTACATGGTGATCACAATTCACATTTTATCTTTTAAAAAGTATCATAAAATGGATTACATTTCTCCAGGGACAAAATTTTATAATTTTTATCATATTCTGGAAAATCCATCATTGGTAGTACAGCCACACAGTCCAGATGGATCTATCTTACTTCTAGCTGCCTTGCAGTCCACAGAGTGCTCCTCGTAATAGGAGATGGTAATTCTAGTTCAACCCATCACACACACATTCTGTCCAGGAGGAATAAGGTTGGACCAAGAAAAGTATGCACCTCCTATACAAGGGCATTTCTCACAAATGGTGTGTGAAACTTCCGCTCACAACTCCTACAACTTATGCACTTGACTACAAGTAGTTGCAAGAAAAGCTGAGAAATGGTAGTCTTTATTTGGGGCAGCCATGTGTTTAGCTAAAATTCTTGTGTTCTATCAGTAAAGAAGAAGGATACAATGGATATTAAAGTCAACGAATAGGCTTTTACAAAGGCATACTTCAGCTAACGGAGTGTTTTCCATTCAAAAAATGTGATTTCCAATTTCATTTGATATATTCATAATTCAATTTGCCACAGGGTAGCCAAGGAAATGATGTATAGAAAAGTTCTGAAAATCATTTTCTGTATCATTACAAGTAACTGTAAAGTTTATGATATAAAGATTAAATTGAATAAAAATATAAATTTGAGGGCTTCCCTGGTGGCACAGTGGTTGAGAATCCGCCTGCCAATGCAGGGGACACGGGTTCGTGCCCCAGTCCGGGGGGATCCCACATGCCACAGAGCGGCTGGGCCCGTGAGCCATGGCCATTGAGCCTGTGCGTCCAGAGCCTGTGCTCCACAACGGGAAAGGCCGCAACAGTGAGAGGCCCACGTACCGCAAAAAAATAAAATAAAATAAATTTGCTATATGAATATTTAATACATTTGCTCTTTTTATTGGCTGTCTATGCAGTGTGCCATGAGTGTTTGGTTTAATATCAGATTTTGCCTAAACCATATCTCCAATGTTGCTGCCCCCACTTGCATCAGAGAAAGAGGATGTTTCAAATAATCTATGGCACTGTCATCACCTTAGATACCAAAACGAAAGCCATTTGTAGTTAAAATAGTTCCTTTTGTATTATAAGAAAGAAAATAAAAAATGGGTCAATATTTCTTAACATTTAGTGTAAAAGGCCTACTGTTATGACAAAGAAAAAATAGGCTTGTCTTGGAGAGCTGTGTTTTGTTTGCTTCTTATGTGATCTAGAAAGAACGCAGGCATGGCTCTCTCTGGAGGGAAGACTGAACTAAAGTTGAAAGTCCCAAGTGCACCTTCACTGGACTGTAGCCCATCTTCCCCTGACGAAGTCTGCCAGTTGAAACAGAGGCAAACCCCATTAACTAAATGATGAAGTTCTGCTCTAGGCCATGATACTCAGAGAACCAAGAGATAAATTATATACCTTCATTGGAGAGAATTATAATATCCAGAGGGTAGGGGTAGATGCAGCTGACTGAAAAATATTAAGAGAAGATTATGGGCAGAAGGAAAGAGGACTTGAAGGTCTGGATGAGGCAGAGAGACCTTGAGAGGTAGTTGGATTCCACAGAGCACCTTCTGTTTTCAACTAGATGGTTATAATTTGGTAACCTCTGCTGTACATGGTATAAGGCAGCCCCTAAACTAAAGAGAGTTATGACTTTTCTTCCTCTCACACAGTACACAGGCTTGAGATCTACACAATCCTCCAGTAAGAAACACCAAGCATCCCCATCATAGTTATGTTGGTATGGTCTGACAGAGGCTAGTAATACAGTATCTCCTGGGAACAGACTGTCCTCGTGAATGCTAGAATAATGGGTCTGAAGCTAGTATGTCCCTCCATCTCTTTCTCAGGGGTCAACAGAAGACCACCACCAACACTATCAGCAGCAAGAGGAGAGGGTAAGGTAAACTTCTTCAATGCAATTGCACTTCAATGAGAATCACCCTAAAGGGTAGGAAAAAATAGCCCTGCCCAGACAGGTTGCATACAACTAATTTTACAATTTTAAAGTCAGCCTCACTTGCTGATAACGAATGGCTCCTGTAAGGCAACTTTCTAAGAATGCATAGCCTGGGTACAGCCACTCTTTTCCATGATAAACGTCAATAATCCCGAGGAGGTCCTGCTTGTTAGTTGGTGTAGCAGCATCTTTTCTAAGCAATACCTAAACTGGCATTTCCACTATTTTATATTATATATTCCTTGGACTGATGCTGAATTTCCTTTTGAGAGTTGTGTTGTTCACAAAGATACTTTAAGACTATGGGTAGTGACATTTTATTATTTCTCATCATATCCTACAGGTGCATTAGGGGCTCCAAGACATCCTATTTTCTTATTTTCATATCAAATGTGTGTGTGTGTGTGTGTGTGTATGCACGTGTGTGTAATATGTGTGTCTAGTAGATACAGATGTATGAAGGTGACAATTAACCTCTGCTTAGGCATAACATTTTAATCTCCCATTGAATATATTATGTGAACCATGCTCCATTATGTATGCCAAATCATTTCATTTCCTATCGCAAACTGTGGCCCAAAATAAATAAAAGTATATTATTATTAAAATCCGTACTTTAGAGTCACCTCCAAGTTCTTCTCATCTCCAACTCTTCTAGCTTAAGTACTATGAATGCACACTCAAATATATTGCAGTTACAAATCCACAAATTTAGTCATCTTTTCTTAATCTTTAGTCTTCAATAACTATTAGGTTTTTTTTTTAATTTAGTTATTTTTTAGGTTGCCTAATCCTTTAGGAAACTAATTTTTTTCTTTTGTTTTCTATGACAAAAGATTATCTCATATTTTCTCCTATCTCCTTTTTCCTATCTCCATCGTGATTTCTGACATTTTCTTTGCTTTGAGTAATCTGTAGTTTTGTTCTTAACTGTCCTGCCATAAATTCAATACTCTCATTTTAGATATCTTATTGTAATTGTTATTTTATATTATTTATCAATAGCCACTGCCTTCCTTCTGAATTTCAAAAAACTTTAAAATATTATCACTGGCAAATCTTGTTGACCCTTAAACTATAGCAGCACTGTCCTATAGTACTTGCCCTGGACATGAAAATATTCTGTACTCGTATTGTTCAGCATGTATGGTGTCCACTAGCCACATTTGGATATTGAGCTGTTGAAATGTGGCTAAAAAGACTGAGAAGCTGAATTTTTAATTTAGTTTTATTTTAATGTTAGTAGCCACATGTTGCTAGTAGCTACTTTATTGGATTGTGCAACTCTGAAGACATATTCAGAATTTTGTCTTCTTTCACTCAATTTACTATTGCCATGAATGCCACACATGTTAATTGAATGAATCAATGAAAACATTCATATGTGAATTAATACATGTATTAACACATAAACCAAAGGCCTCAGATATTGAGGGTTCTATTCTACTTTCCCTTTCATTTTTACATTCAGAATATGATCAAGTCTCTGGTGTTTATAATCTTTTTCCTTTAGTTCATTTCATCACCTTTGTAGATCTCATTTCTTTTTGCTTGAACCACTAATTTTAGCTTAGGTTAGGATTTGATCTGAGGCATTACCCATGTGAAAGGGCCTCTTCTCCACTGACCGTGATTTTTAGAATTTCGAATAGAATGAGCCTAGATTTCAGAATAATGGAAAGTGTTTTATCCTCAGTGTTCTACCTTTAGGTCACTAAAAACAACTCCACCTCATGCAGTTCTTAGATCCAATGTCTCCTTTTTTGACAGGGCTTACCCAGCTGTCCAAACTAAAGCTGATCTTGATCACCCAAAACATCTCCCTGCTTCATTTTGTTCATAATCGTTGTGATTTTATGAACTTACATTTATTCCTTTATTGCTTAGAGCAGCAGTCACTAAAGAAATACATAAATGAAATAATTACAACAAAATATTGTATCTCTGCAGATCCATGTGCATTCCATGAGGGCAGAGACTTCTTCTGTTTTGGTCAGCACTGTCTCTACAAAGTCTGGCAAGCATGGTGCCAGTACCACAGCAGATACTCAAGAGTTATCGAATAAATAAGTAAGTTGATGTAGACCATCCTTGTCGTAGATTTCAATGTGAAAAACTCACTTTTGACACTTCGTCCTGTGTGATGTGCATCATCCTCTCCCTCTTGCCTTGGCAATTTTGAAAGATCTTGAGGAGAACAAAACTTCCCCCTATCTAGCTCTGTTTGCAGGTTAAGCTCAAATAAGACAAACATGAGTATTTGGAACTAAAGCTCTATTTTTTTTTTTTTTTTTTTTTTTTTGGCGGTACGTGGGCCTCTCACTGTTGTAGCCTCTCCCGTTGTGGAGCACAGGCTCCAGACGCGCAGGCCCAGCGTCCATGGCTCACAGGCCCAGCCGCTCCGCGGCATGTGGGATCTTCCCGGAATGGGGCACAAACCCGTGTCCCCTGCATCGGCAGGTGGACTCCCAACCACTGCGCCACCAGGGAAGCCCTGCTCTAACTATTATTAATTGAATGTGTTGTAGCTTTGAATTCTCCATCTCTCTCTTTCCAGACATATTATGATAACACGTAATGCATAGATGTGACTAATGCTCCTTGCCTATAGTTATTAAGGATTTAGGAATTTTTTTGGACACCTCTACAGTTTGAATGTATTAATAACAATCTGTAAACTATAACTTTTTGCAGCACACACATGAAACATATGTTCTAACAAGGGCCTCTCTCTCTCTCCCAAATACAGTTTCCTCTGTAACAATAATCACAAGATTTATCACTGACTAGGTATTACTATGGACCAAGAACACTACTCTTAGTTATTTGTTACTCCATATTCAGTGGCTTTGTATTTTTACACCTTAAGAATCTGAGGCTGACAGGACTAGGTAATTTGTCCGAGCTTACAAGCTTAGTAAGCGACAGATCTAAGGTCTGGGCGTTATGTCTCTTTGGCAATAAAACCTATGATAATTTCTAGTTATTGAAATAAGCGGTCACATCTTAATGTGGGTATGATTCCTAAAAGTAGAATTTGTTATGGAGAGAGTCTCAGAAATTGCAAATAACCTGTCATGTAAAGGAGAATGGGTTTCAGGGTGGAGATTACTTCAGTGTCCAGTGAGCTCTATTCTCCCCTGTCTAGAGAGAAGCAGAGAACATGACTACACCAGCAACTGACTGGATGAACTTTGTTCTGGAAGCACTAGTAATATTCAACTCCCAACTCAATCCTTTACTTTTCTATAATAATAATTCTAATCCTGTACAACTATCTTGGAAATATATGAGCATATTATGAAACACCCCTTATTCCTCAATAAGAATTGAACAAGGAACTAAAAAGTGACAAGATAAATGAAACACTGAACATACTGGATATACATTATCCGTTCTTTTGTGTGTGTATCAATGTTTTCAAGAAAATCTAAACAAAGCAAAATACTTTTTAAAAAACATTGAATTGCTTGAAATAAAAAGGTATGGGATACATAGTTCAGAAAATTCTCTCTGACATTCTCCCATTATTAAATTAAATTTAATAAATCTGAATGTATGACTATGTTTCAATACCTTTAAATTAATTTATATTAATATTTAAATTTTCTATTTTCTTAAAGATCTCTGAAAAACCATACAAGAAATAAGAAGTAATATACATGAGAAAATTTCTTAGTAAACCGTAAGATGTTTGTGTCTATGTGCATGTGTGTGCACATATGCAAGTGTGCAGGCATGTTTGCTAGAGAACATTTTATGAGGGCATTTACAGACATAATCATGAGCAAATGTACGTTTTTTTATAGCCAAGGCAAATGAAGCATGCCTTCAATTAGAAACTTCTGAAAAAACACTGTGATAACCTACTGAGACTGGAATTGCTTTTCTTCACAACATCACACCCACCTTTCTTTAGATGCCCGTAGTATAAAATTTAAGTGTTGTAAGTACAATACCCTCTTCTTGAATCATTTTCGTTCATTAAATGCATTTTGTACTTCAAATACCATTCCAAGATTATACATTTGATAGCTCAAAAAGATGCACATGCTGCTTTTAGAGTTCAGGATGGGAATAAGGGAACCTCAAAAGTCTTAGAACACACAAGTTATATAAATGAAAATGTGAAACTTCAGATTATTAAGGCTTTTCTGAAACACCTGATACATTTAAATCCTTCATTACCTAATATGTTATTTATTTTCAGCAATTAAAGTTTAATTTTCTATACCCTTAAGCAAAAACTCAGAAAAAAGTCATTCTTTACCTTATGTTAAAAGCAAATATACATACATATATGTGTATATATATTATATGTATACATATGGCTTATATATGGCATATATATAGATTCATATAGATATATACACACATATCTATATCTATATTTATATTCCCAGGAGAGACTTAAGCATGGTTTCACCTGCCTTTGGGGAATTGTAAAGTAACAAAATCAATACCAAACCTTTATACCTACAACTCCTTTTTTTGGTGCTCCTGTAAATGTTATTTTTAAAAAGTTCAATATCTATATTTTCATTGCTAGTGCATAGATATAAAATTAAGTTTTACATATTGATTTTTTCCTACAACCTTACCAAACTCAATTATTATTTCCTGTGCTTTTCTGTTGACTAAGGAGCTTACAGAGGTCTACCTCCATTTCCCCTCTTCACTTCTTTGTTAGGCATTTAATTTTTATATATGTTATAAACACAATATATTGCTACTACCTTTTTTTTTAGACAGTTAACATTTAGCTTCAAAGATAAGAAAAAAATGATTTTGTCATTTACCTTGATTTTATTTTTAGCACTTTAATTTTTGTGTGTAGAAAGAAGGGATACATGTTTTTATCTAGTAACGTATTCCTTCTGCCTGAAGAGTTTCTCTAATATTTATTGAACTACAGGTCTGTTGCCAAGGAATTCTCTTTAATGTTTGATTACTTAAAAGGGTCTTTATTTTCCCCTCAATTTTGAAATATATTTGCATTGGTTATAGAATACTGGTTTCACAGTTTTGTTTTTTCTCTCAGCATGTAAAGCACATCATTCCATTCTGTTCTGGCTTGCATACTTTCTGATAAGAAGTCTGTTTTGATTCTTCCTTTTGTTCCCTTTACAAAAAAAAATTGTGTGTGTTTGTGTGTGTGTGGCTGCAATGAAGACTTTTTCTTTCCTTTAAAGCAGTTTACTGCTTTATTTACTGCTTTATTACTCAGCCATAAAAAGAAACGAAATTGAGTTATTTGTAGTGAGGTGGATGGACCTAGAGTCTGTCATACAGAGTGAAGTAAGTCAGAAAGAGAAAGACAAATACCGTATGCTAACACATATATATGGAATTTAAGAAAAAAAAAATGTCATGAAGAACCTAGGGGTAAGACAGGAATAAAGCCACAGACCTACTAGAGAATGGACTTGAGGATATGGGGAGGGGGAAGGGTGAGCTGTGACAAAGTGAGAGAGAGGCATGGACATATATACACTACCAAACATAAGGTAGATAGCTAGTGGGAAGCAGCCACATAGCACAGGGAGATCAGCTCGGTGCTTTGTGACTGCCTGGAGGGGTGGGATAGGGAGGGAAGAGATATGGGAACATATGTATATGTATAACTGATTCACTTTCTTATAAAGCAGAAACTAACACACCATTGTAAAGCAATTATACCCCAATAAAGATGTTAAAAAAAATAAACTAAAAAATAAAGCAGTTTCAGTATGCTATGACTGTGTGGGTGTGTTGGTGTGTTTTTGATATTTATCCTACTTGATATTTTTCAAGTTTCTTAAATCTATAAGAGTCTGTCATTAATTTTGGGAGAAAAAAGATGGCTGATATTTCATCAAATATTTCTTTGTCGTGTTCTCTATCTTCTCCTCTTGGCATTCCAAATTATACAGATGTTAAACCCTTTTATATTATCTCGCAGTTCTTGGATACTCTGTTTTGTTAGTTTCATTTTTCTCCTTTTATAAACTGTTTTGATTAAGCCTGTCAGGCATTCTGACTCTGTGTCTTGAGGGTAAGGTCTTCCCAGCCACAATATTTAAATATTTTCTAGGTTTTTTACATTGTTGTCATATCTAGTGCCACAGATGAAAAAAAAATACTCCATATCTGTAAACATGTAATGAAACTTAACTTGATTCATATTCTATTCATGGGTTCACTGATCATAAATTAAAGTCAATTCAAATGCTTATCTTTTATGTGCTATTAATTTTCTGATTATTTTTGAGTTTCTAGTATTAATTGATCTCTTTGCTAGCGAGACTATAACTTTGAGAAGAATTTTTAAGGACTGTATGTGAATGTAAAATTCCAGAGTACCAGACATTGGTTTTTTGTAGCTTTCTCACTTGCTCACTTTCTTATTCACACTCTACTTCTCCCCATTTATACACAAATAATTTATTTCCTTGTTTCCTCTAAATAACTTGAGATTAATTTGATATCATATCCACTTCTATTGAAAATTCTCTTATTGACTAATCCTTGGTTTATAGTCAAATGTTGTTGATCGTCTCAACAATATTCTTAATAGCTTTTTAAGCGTCTGGTCCATGATTCAACTCAGAATCATACATTTCAATTAGTCACCATGAAAGTAAAGTTTCCTTTATTCTGAAATAATACCTCGGCCTTTGTTTGACATTCATGATCTTGGTATTTTTGAATAGGTCAAGCCAGTCATTTTTTTTAAATGCTGCAATATATATTTTTGAATTAATATATGTTTCATCCAGGTTTAAAACATTTTATAAGCCCTTAATAAATGCTTAAATATCAGATATTGTGCCTATAATGTTAAATGTATTTAAAACAAATTTCTGAGAACAGTCACCTTTACTTCATTCATCAGATGAACAAATCCTTATTGAATTTCTCCACTGGCCCAGGCTCTGCCCTGTGCTGGCAGTGAGAAGATAGTGATGAAAAGAGTATAGCCTCAAGAAACATAAATATCATATGATATAACTTATATGCTAAGAAACAGACTCACAAGATAGAAAACAAGCTTATGGTTACCAAAGCGGAAAGGCTGGGGGGCTGTGAGGGGGATAAATTAGGAGTTTGGGATTAACAGACACACACTACTATATATAAAATAGATAAACAACAAGGAACTACTGTATAGCACAGGGAACTATATTCAATACCTTGTAATAATGTATAATGGAAAAGAATCTGAAAAAGAATATATATATACACACATATATATGTATATACACATACGTATATGTATATATATATGAATCACTTTGCTATACACTGAGAGTAACACAACGTTGTAAATCAACTATACTTCAATAATAATAATAATAAAAGTACGGCCTCTGCCCCTATGGAGCAAAGAGTTGAGTGAGGAGAGATATAAAAAATACTTTTCCATACTCATAATGGCCACCATTATTGCACGCTATGAACGGAATTGGAATGGCGTAGTGAAAGAATACAAACAAGTATCTGATTCAGGTTGGGATGGAGTCAGAGAAGTCCTCCCTATGGAGGTGACTTCTGACTTACAGCTTAAAGGGTGAGTAGTAGTAAGTTAAATGAAAGGCATCTCAGAAACTGAAACACATGTGAGAAAGTCAGAGCAGGAGGAGCGCACGAAGGGAGGATGAAAGTGGTTTAAGGTGAAGACAAAGGATGTAGTGTCACCAGAGTATATGAGTCCCCTCAGGTTTATTAAGAATTTCACTGTTATCAGAAGTGCAGTTTTAACCACAGAAAGCGTTTATGGAGGGGGTCACATGATTAGATCTGCATTTACTTCCATAGAGCCACCTTGACTCTCCCTATTTTTTCAATATAATTGTCTTAAGTATTTCCTCAACATACATTGAGCATAAATAATGTCAGACGGTATTATAATTTTAGCCTCAATCATCAAATATGATATAATAAACCCATAAGATGTAAAATAGTTGTTTTATTGTTCTTTCATTTCTTACCCTATTTTGTTGTTCTTTCCTTTTCTGAAGTTCCAAGCCTATTTGGAGAATTCCTTTAACCAGCCTTCAAGAATAGTTTTGCTAGAAACATATTCTGTTTTCTTTCATCTAAACTTGTCTGTATTTCTCCTTCGTTCCTGATTCCTTTCACTGGATATAGAATTTGCCTTCATTACTTTCAGTACTGTAAATGTTGTACCACTTCCTTCTGCCTCAATTCCCAGCAAGGTCCTGTGGACACTAGGGGTGAAGCTGAGAGTGTCAACCAACTCTGCCCCCGACTTTGACTTTGTTCTGCCTTGTGGATGCCAGGTGGATATGGAGGCATAGTTCCTTAACGCTGGTAATGACTGTGGATGCTGTGGGTGGAGCAGAGTGGTAACTGGCCCCTCTTTGCCCTAAGTCATTCAGTCTCCGTGCTGCCCAGCAGCGGGGAAAGCTCAATTTGTGAACCCTACTAACACTGCCCTGAGGTGAAATCAGAGTGCTACCCGCCACCGGCCTCTCTGTCTCAGGAGTGGAAAACCAGCTCCCTGCTAGGTCCAATTGACACCCCCCTGCCTCCTGCTTCCAGGATTGGTGAGGGGGGCGGGGCGGAGTTTGAAAATGAGCCTCTCACAGGCCCTTCCAAAGTCACAGGAAGCGGGGTGGGGGCGGGGGCGGATACAGTTTTTCCGCAGGCGTTTGGCTGGAGCAGGGTAAGTACTGCCGTTAAAGTTTTCTGTTGTTAAGCCACCCTTTTTCTGGCTCTTCGGCTAGGGCCAACGGGAGCTTTTATTGGAGCTTTGGTCTGTGCCTGGGGGCGGTTCCGAACAGCGAGTTTCTTGAGTGCTCTGTGGGGATATGCCGGGGATATGCCGTACGGGGAGTAGCAGAGAGACTCAGGGAACTCACTGCCATTTGTTAGCTAGGACAAGGCAGCATTTGAAAAGAGCCTTAGGAGTGGGGTGGAGAATGCGGAGTTTGGTTTCCACCCTAATATGATTAAGTTTTCTACAGGACAGCGGTAATATCACGTAGTGGAGGCGATGACTGGTAAAGTACAAATTCAGAAAAAAATGAGAAAGCAGTGTGGAAAGAAACACGTTTGTCTGTTTCTCTTGAGCTCTATGGGATAAACACTATTATGTTTTTTTCAAAGTCATTTCCTTTCATTATATATAAATGTTAGCCTAAGTATGAGTCCATTAGAACACATTTGACACCTTGGAAGAAATGAGAGCAATAGATAGAAATAAAATAAGCTACTAGGCAGCACATTTAAGTGGTTTGTTTTTCACAATGTGTCCCAAAAAGGAGACAAGGTGTCTGACACGCAGTCTTTTAAGTGTCTTTCTCTCCAAAACATATCTGAGCATCCAAATGTGGAAGAGAAGAAATTGGGTATCTCAAAATGACTCTTTTAAGAGCTTTCTCTAGCTCCCAAAGAGATTTGTTTGCTTCTAAGAGATTTATTTTGTTATTATCACATCTGAAATGCACTAGGAAGAAGAAGACTTTTGTTAGCTCAGAAGAATAGTAAATCAGCTATCCTAAGTGCAGTTCTGTCTTAAAGATTTATTTTGTTTTGTTATAATTGAGATGAGTCAAGGAGATAGTAGTATGGAAACACTTTTGATTCTGCTTCAGGACAAAGGTCAGTAACTTAAGACTCAAGTTTCCTCATAGTAAAAACACTTTCTAAGTATCTTTGATGGGAAATGCTGCTCTGGTGAGGACTAGATCTGTCAGCATGCAACAGAAAGCAAAATACAGCATTAACACTAAGAACCTGCTGTCCACTAAAATGAGAGAAGTGTTTTAGAAAATATATTTTATACTCTATTCTTAGGGTACATCGAGCAAACTAACTATAGGATAGAAATTGCTGTTTTACTGAGATCATCTGCTTCATGCTTTTTGAGATAGCTCGATTTCTATAGCAGAACTGCCAACTTTTATACTGTATTAGATGTAGTTTTTGTCAGGGACACATTCACCTCACACTGTTAAAGTATCTGGCTTTTAGGTTAATTTGCCTTTTGCTACTCCACACTTTTATGTAAAGGATTGTTATAGCAGATAAGAAAAAAAAAAAAACACAAAGAGCGGAGTTCTACTCCTAGCTCTATGACCCATGATCTCTGTGTGCTTGGGAAAAAACTGTAAGCTTTCTTACCAGGGGGAAAGGGTGGGAGGAAAGGATAGTTAGGGAATTTGAGATTGACATGTACACACTGCTTTATTTAGAATGGATAACCAACAAGGACCTACATAGGGACCTGTAAGCACAGGTAACTCTGCTCAATATTATGTAAAAACCTAAATGGGGGGGCTTCCCTGGGGGCACAGTGGTTGAGAGTCCGCCTGACGATGCAGGGGACACGGGTTCGTGCCCCGGTCCGGGAAGATCCCACATGCTGCGGAGCGGCTGGGCCCGTGAGCCACGTCCGCTGAGCCTGCGCTCCGCAACAGCAGAGGCCACAACAGTGAGAGGCCCGCGTACCGCACAAAGAAAAAAAAAAAAAAAAATATATATATATATATATATATATATATATATATATATATACACACACACGAGTTCACAATTCAAATGTAAGATTTGAGGAAAAAATATATATATACTTATCTTAAAATGTAATTCGATCACCTCCATAGTACCACATTTTGAAAACTCATTGCCTTTAACCACCTAGCAGACAGCTCAAGCAGGAAACAGAACTTAAATCTCCTGAGATTTCTTTATACATTTTTTCTCTGAAAAATGCACTTTTTCTTAACATTCACAATTACTTGAGACGATCATGTACATAAAAGGAAACAATTTGTTTATAAAGTGATGGATTTTTTACTTTTTATTTTTGATGGGGGATATGCTGCTGGTAAAATGAGAAGCAGACAAACATTATGCTCCTGTTAGCAGGCATCCTTTAAAGGGCTATTTTAGATTAAGTAATAAATAGATAGATGCTAATTGTTTTAATAGAAAATTTCCAGAAGAGTAGGTTATCAAATGATCCCTCTTTAACAGTGCAATAAACCATGTATGACTTTTTTAAAATTTCTTTTATGTGGACCAATTTAAAGTCTTTACTGAATTTGTTACAATATTGCTTCTGTTTTATGTTTAGGTTTTTTGGCCATGAGGCATGTGGGATCTTAGCTCCCTGACCAGGGATCAAACCTGCACCCCCTGCACTGGAAGGCAGGGAAGTCCCTATGATTTTTAAATTTTGGTTTAGTGTTTGGATTATAAACGTAACTGTGTCCTAATTCCCATAATCAGATGTCTAAGCTAGCTGACTTAGACTACAAAGATATATTCAATAGTTTTAATGTTACATTTGAAAAATCTCAAGAATATAGGCAAATGAAGCAACAACTAAATGTGTTACAAAATGGTACAAAAAGCATGCAGATCTTAAGTACATATATATAATTTTAAAATTAGAACTATTCAGAAAATATGAAGACCTGTCTTAGATAAAAAGTAGAGGAGGAATGGTGGGGTTTGTCCATTAATCCATCCATATGTTTGGGAAAATTTTTTTAAAGTTCATTTCAAATTATGAAATAATACATTTTAAACATATGGAAAAATGACATAATTTATGAAAAGGGTGTATTTAATCTCATGCTGGAAGAGTAGCAAAATTCATTTGTAGGGGTGAATTGACTTTAACTTTGTTTATTACACTTGCATTATTTAACAAAGTAGTCACATCTTTGCAATAATTTCAGTTTTACTACACTTTTAATGGCCAAGAAATACATCCAGAGTCCCTCCAAGTACATTCAGAAATCTAGTTCATGACGTGCAAGATAATTTGCACAATCAATGTGGAACAAAAGAAATACTTGCTTAAAATGTAAGTGCCCAGATTCCCATCACTAAAGAAATTTGCCTGCTGGAGAGACATATTTTTGACTTCACTAATCAAGTTTATTTTCTTTACTGTAATAACACTTGTAATTGCACTAGGGTGGCAGTCAAACAAATTTGACTCCTAAAGAAAATTAACAGGACTTTAAATGGAAAGGCCTCTGAAGCTGCAGTTTATGCAGTTTTACAGTTTAATGCAAAGCATTATAGTAAGGATACTCCTCATTGCCAAAAGTTGCCCCACAACAAATAATCCAAAAGAACTGGCACAGGTTCCATTCATCCCCTCTCTACTGGGCAATAAAGGACACAATTTCTCTCTTGAATCGGAAACCAAGGATGTATGCATGGAACACCTTGGGACCAGGAGGCTCAACATGGATTCTCAGTCAGGACTTCTTATACCCTGCTGGTCAGATGGGCACATTCTTGCTACATGACTCGCCCCAATGATAGAGCTCTGTGGATTTCATTAAAACTAGGTTCAAATCATAAATATCAATGTTATCAATAAAACATGCAGACAACCTAGTATAAACTTCCCTGAAATTTTCCTTGGGTCCACGGTTACAAAAAAAAAAAAAATCATTATTAATCAATATATTGCATGGCTTGTCTAGGTGTCCAAAGCATGTACATTTCTGTCTTTAACAAACCAGCCCAGGCTAATTTTAGTTTCCCATAGCACAGAAATCTTTTTCTTAATTTTTACCTCCCTTGATAATCAGATATTGAATAAGGTATTTAGTTTGGATACCTTGATATTATTAAATATTTTGTGTATACTTTACACATAGATAGAGCTATAGTAGTTTATGCTATCATTGTCACCAGATGATGGAGGCTTTAGACTTATTTAAATAAGTTTATATAATTACTTACTCTTTTGTCTTATTGATAATTATAAATCCAAATAAAAATTAGATACAAATAATCCTTTTATGGTGATCTTGGTAGAGCAATATGTAGCATTCATAAGTCTGTCATCCTCCTATTTGTTTTTTAAGTTGCTCTTAGTTGTAATTCATCTGATTTGGCTCTTTTATGTCATATGTTTTTCCGTTATAATTAGAGAATTACACTTTTTACATTTACATTTTTACCGCTTTGAAAGAAGATTTAAATTATGTTTTATATCACATTTGCTAGAGTTCTCTCCCAATTCTTCACTTGTCAGAATTATTTTTTGGTGGAACAAAACTAAAGTAACATGGGTTTGTTTTACTGAAACTGTTTCAAATATTGCCCAGTGTGCTAAAGTTGGTGATACCGATTTTGTGCTATAATTCCAGGTTGTTTTCGTTTAGTATATGAAATGACATTTTATTCCTTATGTTACCTCTTTAATACTTTAATTCCATAATGTGTACCGAATATCTACTTTTTGGAAGAAATTTTATAGTAGAGGAAATGACATAAACAAATGTGTAAAGGTATAAAATGGCATGGTGTAATACCAGTGCAGGAAGCTACAGAAAGTTGAGTATTTTAAGCTTAAACTGTGATGTGGAAAATTATGTTGGGTTTAATTACAAACAGAGTAGTTAAAATGCTTTAAACAATGAGTGTGTAGTATAGATCTGGGAGATACAAAATGATGAACACAAAGTTTATTCACTAATGTTTGAATACGTGATAGCAAACAACATTACATACGTGAAGTTTGAACCTGAGGGTCCTGAGTGAGAAAGGTAGGTTGTAAGGAAAGAATAACTCTTCAGGGCTTTTCCTTTTTCCTTTCTTTTTTTTTAATGTTCTTGGGCTACTCTGGAAAATAGAGCCTTTCTATCCCTGATGGATTGGAGTATTGTCCACAATTCTCCCCTCTCCTTGTGTCCACTCTCTTTGCCATGTAACTTTGCATTTTCTCCTTTGAAAGGCAGAGTGTATTCCTTTGTCTCTTGACTCCAGGCATGGATATTTGACTTGCTGTTGCCTATTAA
The DNA here is from genome assembly GCF_003676395.1 of Aethalodelphis obliquidens. NCBI lineage: Eukaryota > Metazoa > Chordata > Mammalia > Artiodactyla > Delphinidae > Aethalodelphis > Aethalodelphis obliquidens. The sequence continues at coordinate 54,720,146 of NW_020837947.1, read as the reverse complement.
ATGTATGTGAAAGTGACAATATGCCAATTTAGAGCCTACACTCTTGCACCTGTGCCATTGCCATGAGTAGCACATGTCCTTGCTAGCCTACTGATATTAGAGACTTAGCAGCTGACCCAGTTCCATCTGTCCCTTAGAGATTTTTAACCAGCTGAGTCAGTAGAACCTCTCCAACCTATCCACAGACCTGTAAGAAATATATGTTATCAGGGTATTCAAATGAGAGTTTGTTTATTTTTGTTATGCAGCAATAGTTGACGAATATATATTTTTAGTCTTTAGTTTCTTCCTCATGAAGCCCTATCACTTTTCAATATTACAGTCCAAAATGGATGGATTAAAGGATAAAGAAGTTAGAGGTAGGTAGGTCTGCAAATGCCAGGTGGTTGTTATAAATTATCATATATCAACTCAAAATTACTACAACAGAAAATATATTACAAATATTTGCTTTGTGTCCATTCTTTCCATATAAGAACAAGAGTGATCTTATCAAAACAAAAAAAAATGTGTTTATTGTAATCAAAATAAAATCCCAAACTTTTACGAGGCCACGCTGCATGACTTGACCCATACCCTCCCCTCAAGCCTTATCTTAATCTATACTCTCACGTTCATTAATTTGTCCAGCCACACTGATCTCATTAAAATCCATCAAAAATTATAATTCTATACCCCTTGCCACTACACATTTTGCACTTCTCCTACTCTCCCTGAACAACTTTATTTTTCTGGATATTTCTGAATTCTTCAGGATTTCACGTGGTTCACTCCAGTTATCATTTAGGTCTCAGCTCAAGTGCCATTCATCATAGAGTTCTCCTTGACTAGGACATCAAAGATCAACCCTCTGGGCTTCCCTGGTGGCACAGTGGTTGAGAGTCTGCCTGCCGATGCAGGGGACACGGGTTCGTGCCCCGATCCGGGAAGATCCCACATGCCGCGGAGCGGCTGGGCCCGTGAGCCATGGCCACTGAGCCTGCGTGTCCGGAGCCTGTGCTCCGCAACGGGAGAGGCCACAACAATGAGAGGCCCGCGTACCGCAAAAAAAAAAAAAAAAAAAAAAAAAAAAATCTACTCTCAGTCAATATCTCCTATGACCTAGTTTTACTGTCTTTTTATCACATACCATTCTCTGATAATTATTTATTTGATTACTTTATTGCTGTTCTCTCACCAGTATGTAAGTCTTGAAAGCAGAGTTTTAGCTATGGTGTTTGTGCTCACAGCTGTACCCATAGAACTTAAAACTTTGCCCAAAATAGAACAAGTTCTCAAAAGTGTGTTATACCAAGGAGTTAAGAAATTGGAAAACTTTAGTTGATGATGTATATATTATAATCCTATTTTAGTCATGTTGCTTAACAAGGTTCAAAAAGGTAGACCGACTGACTCTCTCAGTGTCACCCAAATAGTTAATGGCAGAACTTTTAACCCCAATAATGTTGACTCCATGGATGATTATATTTCCATCAACATTGCACATGATATTTCCATGAACACTGAATAGGCTCCTTAGGGTAAGCAAGGTCAGATGCCTATGCTTCTCATTTCTCTGTAGTAGATGAAGGTTTTTAAAAGATCCTTTTTTACTGAGAGTTCCCTCCCTCCCCAAGGTGACTTACACTAAACAGATGAAATCCCCAAGTACCTCAGGAGCTATAAAAATTCAATTAAATTTCATGTAACTAAAAAGCTGTTCATTTTGCAATTAATAAAACATAATAAAGAGATAAAGAAATATTTCAGGAGTTTCAAAATATCTAGCTATATCATTTTCAAGAATCTGGTGTCATATCATTCACTTAGATGAAGTTAAGGAATTCAGTGCAAGAATGAGAGAAAAATTTTAATTTGTCTCATTTTTTCTTTTATTTGGACTCTGTCACCAAGTGTCTTATTAAGTGGGCTTAAGTACAACAATTAGAATCAGTCTGGGTTTTTAATTTTTTAAGACTAAAAGGTCAAACTAGGCAGATCACTTGGAATTATAAATACAGCTTATTAGATTAGCCAGTTTGTCATATTTTATTTTAAATTAAAAATAATTAATTGGAAAGAGTTTTAATAACACTGAAGGAAAATATCAAATGCATACTGGATATCTTGTCTCTTATGTGAGCAAACAGATCTTCCTCTGTTAACTAAATGGGCTGCTTATTGTTCCCCCTTCTCTTTGAATATTTATTCCATTCATAGTTCAGGAACTCACTTTTTTAGCTCACATTCTATCCTTACTAAACTATTCTTAGGCGCCAGTAAAGGCACTAAGCTTCAAACTATTTTCGTTTATGCTTTTATCTGCTTTTTAATATCAAATCCCATTCTTAACCCACCATCACTACATCATCAATCTTAGATTGACATCACTCTAAAACATTTTTTTTTTATCAAATGGATACAGTGGCTTTCTCCAAAATAGCTTCATTGTTTTAGCATCCATATTTTAAGATAAACAGATACAATCCCATTGTTTTCAACCATGTCCCTATGTTCCTATGTATTCTAGGTGAAAATGCACTCTTTCCAGGAAGGCAAATCTTTGTTTCCTTCTTTTTTTCTGAATCCAACCAAAAGTAAGAGGTTCAAGAAACAGAAACTACATTTCATGAAATCAGAAAACACTTTTAAATGAAACTATAAATGAAATCTATAAATAAATGAAGATTATCTGATAAAAGCAGAAAATATTGACCAGAGTGAAACAAGAAGCTGGAAGCTATAGATCATAGGTAACATTGGCAAGCACAGAATTTTACAAATCAAGGGGCACATCCTGAGAGACTGCATCAAGAATCTCTTGTTGAAAACATGGGTTAGCTGTGGAATCCTCTCAGAATGTCATTTATATCAGAGAATGCAAGGATAGAAAGGGCCAAACAAGTAAGTTTGCAGAAGCGGTACCTTTTTAAGAAGAAATTTTGCAGGTGGTAGTAACCCAGCCTTAACTATCAAATTAAGCAAAGTAAAAGGAGACTCCTATCCCCCCAACAATTATTCTTCTTTAGAAAACTCTGTATCATAAAGTGTTATATATGGATTAAGTGAAACTTTGAAAGCCCAGAGAATTCCTCTGTGACCTCAGCCATGTTCTCCTTCTACATGGAGCACATTCAAGAAAAAAAAAAAAAAAAAAAAAAAACCTACTTCAAAATATGAGTATTAATTTAAAAAGGACTCATAAAACTAAACGACCAAAGTGAAAAAAATGTAAAGGAGCAAAACAGAAAGTCTATAAAAACGGGAAAATTTGCTTTAGAGAACATGAGAATTGTAAAAAAAAAAAAAAAAGAACATTTCCATGGATCCAGGTGAATAAAGTTGGTATTTTGAAATCAAGAGCAAAAGAAGTAAAATATTACTTAAAACATTCATGATTTTAAAACATGAGCTAAGGAAGATAAAAGAATGAAAAACTGAGTTTCGAAAACATGTAAAAGAAAAATACGACCACCCATGGAAATAAAGCCTGTATTAGAAAAAATAATAGAAAAGAGATACTGTTCAGAAATTATATCCAGGAATAGAAGAGAGTCTTGAGAAAACTAAGCAAAATTTTAAAATAATTATTAGTAAATGACAAGATATAAAACTCTTAAAGGAAATGAACTATACAGGTAATGGTGTTGTGAGAAACAACAATACCTGGAATAGAAAAATATTTAAAACATTGTTTAAAATAAACTTTTTCTCAGTAAGCAAAACTTGAATTTAGAGATTAAAAGAGCACATCACTTCCCAGGAGATTAAAAAAAATCATTATTAATTGGTTATATTGAGACATATGTTTAGTAGAGTTACTGGGATATGTATTTACAAAGAAAAATAAAAGGCAATAAGAAAGAAGAGTCATTGATAATGGGAAAATATTGAAATGGTCCCTGACCTCTTTAAAGCTGGATTTAATGTGAGAAAATAATGAAATATTATCTACCAAGTCTTTGGGAATCTTTGGCATGACCCATTAGTATATATTTTGCTAAACTGTTCCTCACTTATAAAGTAAGCAACAAATATTTTCAAATATCCAGATTTCTAGGAAAATATTACTAATAAGCAGGATGTAGACATTGACGTTTTAGCCAAGTGATAGAAAATCAGTGCAGTTGTAGTAAAAAATTGACGGTAAGTTTTAAAAGTCATACAAAATAGAACTAAGGTTAAAATAATCAGAATAATGGTTACAGAATTATAGCATTTAAGGATGATATAGAAATAAAAATAAAGTAACATAAATCAGAATATGCAAGTGGAGAAAAGATGAGCCTCTATATTAGATTATTTAATGTAAGGTGAATAGTAAAATATTAGACTTTTGAAGATAACTAGTATACTAACTTGAAACAGTCTTCCAAATATCAGAAAGAACGCACACAGGTATGTACACATGGGTACATGTGCACACATGTGCACGCAGCACGTGCGTGCATGCGCGTGCACACATGTGTGCGCACGTGCGAAGAAGAAACACTACATAGTAAAACTATAAGTTTTACCACTGGGAACACAGAGCAATGTGAATAGTATGATACCCTGAGTAAAAAAAGCTAGGATATATAGACAAGCACATTTGCTGGTAGAAGGATACACAAAAATCTTTTGACACTATTACTGGAAAAGGTTTTTGGGATCTGTAGCTAAGAAGCTGGAAAGGGACAATTTACTGAATACTTTTGAATTGGTTTACATTGTTAGTGTAGTTTTGACAGATTAAAAAATAATCTACTGAAAACTATTTTTTGAAGTACCTCCAAATACATATCTTGTATTTTGACTGTGGTGCTTTTCTTCCATAGTATGTGAGCACAGAACTTGACAAATAATAGATATAAAAAGAATCTTGATTATAAAAACCACAGGGAAATGTCTTTATATTTTTGCAGTAACTTTTAAAAAATAATGGTAAAATATAGGTGGTATGATATTTTCAAAACTTTAAGTGTCTTGTTCACTTAAAGCTATTGTTTAAATTAAAACAGATAAACATATTCATTACTCATCAGTCTTTCAGAATAGGTACTCTTGCAGTCTGTAGAGTTGTCTATACTGCAGTGATTTAAATGCATATTGGTTTAAATACAAAAATTTACTTTTCTAAATTTATCAACAGTATCTGTAATTTATTATTTTTATACATTTCCTATTTTATTGAAGTATAGTTGTTTTATATTGTTATATTAGTTTCAGATTACAGCATAGTGATTCAATATTTTTATAGATTATACTTCATGTAAAGTTACTACAAAATAATCGCTATACTTCCCTGTGCTGTATAATATATCTTCCTTGTTGCTTATCTATTTTATACATAGTAGTTTGTATATCTTAATCCCATAACCTTATCTGGCCCCTCCCTTTCCCTCTCCACACTGGTATCTGCTAGTTTGTTTTCTATATCTGAGAGTTTGTTTCTGTTTTGTTATATACATTTGTTTATTTTTAGATTCCACATATGAGTGATATTATACAGCATTTGTCTTTCCCTGCCTTATTTTACTAAGCATAAAATTTCTAGGTCTACCCATTTTGCTGCAAATGGCAGAATTTTATTGCTTTTTATGGCTGAATATATATATATATATATATGTGTGTGTGTGTGTGTATGTGTGTGTATATATATATATATCCATTCATCTGTTGATGGGCAGTTGGGTTGCTTCCATATCTTGGCAATTATAAATAATGCTGCTGTGAACATTGGGGTGCATGTATCTTTTCAAATTAATGTTTTTATTTCCTTCTGATATATACCCAGGAGTAGAGTTGATGGATCATATGGTAGTTCTACTTTTAGTGTTCTGAAGAACTTCCATAGTGTTTTCCACAGTGGTTACATCAATTTACATTCCCACCAACAGTACACAAGGGTTCCCATTTCTCCACATCCTTGCCAACATTTGTTATTTGTAGACTTTTTGAAGTCTGCTATTCATTCCTCCTAGTATGTTTTTCATTAGTTATTGTCAATATATTCTTCAGTTTAGACTGATTTTTATATTTCCTAGTTCCTTGGTAAAATTTTCACTGTGTTCATCTGTTCTCTTCCCTAATTCATTTAGCATTCTTATTAGTAATGCTTTAAATTATTTATATGTTGTTTATTTCTCTTTCATTATTTTTTCTGGAGTTTTTTTTCTCTTACTCTTTCAATTGAGAACAGTTCTGTTTTTTAATTTTGCTTAACTTTTTCTGTCTCTATGAATTTAGGTCAAACACGTACCTATTGAATCTTGAAGGGGTTCCTTATGTGAGAGCATCCTTATACAGTCTGTATGTGCCTGTTCTCTTTGATGGGATTGCTGGATGTGATAATGAATAGAAGCCGTGTCTTTCCTCCGGGTGTGCTGGCAGTTATCACCTTGGTAGGAAGTGGGGTTGGAGATGGAGTGGCCAGGGCCAGAGCCAGGCAGGAGGTGGGGCTTCCCCTTTGCTCAGTGGCTATTACTTTCCTATTAGGGATGGTGTTGGATCCCAAGGTGATGGAGCTGAAGACCTGAGGGTCTGGTCTGAGCTGGCTCTGTTCCCTTTAAGTGTGTGCTCTCCCCCTCCCAACACTGGTACCCTTGCTCCAAAGATTGGAGTTCTTGACTCATGACAGGGTAACAGGCTGTGGCAGGCCAGTTGAAGACAGAGGTATGGGCTGCTTCCAATGTGTAGCCTGTGCAAGTGCCAGCAAGGGCTGCCCCCACTACATCCTAGTCTCCTTTGTCCCTCACAGGTGATAACTCCCCCAGGCCTAGCCCACCCCCCACCCCCCTGTTGTGGAGCTGTGCCACAGTGCAGGTGGGGCCCTCCTGGGCTCTTAGTGTGTACTGGGGCATGGGCTGGTGCTGTCTGGCTACTCTCTGAGATTGGGGATCACCCCTTGACGTGCTCCCTGTGAAAGCGCCAGCAATGGCCACCCCTGCCACACTGAGATGCTGCCCCAGGTCAGTCAGGGTCACCTCTGCATCCCTGGACCAAGCTCTCTCCCTGTTCAAGGTAGCCCTTGCTCTGGTGGTGGGCTATGACGTGAAGCAAGTGGGGCTAGAGTGTTCACTTGGCTCAGGCTGGGTCACTTAAAACTTGCTGGGTCAGCAAGTGGGCAGCTCCTCATGAGTTCCCAACCCATCCTTTCCACCCTGCCTCGGGAGCCAGCCAGCACCCACACACTCCTCACAAGCAGAGTCCAGCCCTCCTATTAGCCCCAGAGACACTCCAACCAGCCAAGGGGGCTGATTTTCCCTTTGTTGGACTGCAGGACCCGGGCATCCAATATGTGGCTCTAACTGCTCACTCCTGAGGGCGGATCTCCACCCCTATATTTTTCCTCTTCCTCTGAGTCCCCTCCCCATGGCACAGGTCCGACCTGATCCCTTCTCTTTTCTTCCTACCTGATTCCATGTGGATCTTTCTTACAGCCTTGGTTGTAATGGAATCTTTCTGCCAGTTTCCAGTTTGTTTTCAGTGAGAATTTTTCCACATGTAGATGTATTTTTGATGTGTTTGTGAGGGAAGGTGAGTCCAACATCCCCCTACTCCACCATCCTCACCAATCCCCTCTATTTGTCATTTATTAAAAGAGTAATAGTTGTAGCAATACTGTGCTGTTAAATGCTTTCAACAAAAACTATATCAGAGAAGACTCTGACCATGAAGGGTTCACCAAACTGGCCATTCCATCCAGAAAAACAAAGATTTTGTGTTTACTCTGGATGCACAAGAGAGGCATTTACTAGTATGTGAATTCACATTCTTAAATATATAAATGATGGTTGCAGTATACTCTTTAAATAACTGTCATTTGTAATGTAATATGAGGAAAATACAAGGATGTTTTCATACACACAAATAAGATCTGGGTTCAGGAATACAATATCCTTTAGGGTAAATTAAGGTAACCTTTCCTGCCTCTGTTTTTTGATAAGATCAAACAAGATTACTTGGAATTTATAGTTTTAAAATGAATTTAGTGTCTCAGATGTCTCAACTACTAGAAAAATTTTCTAACATTTTATATGAACCTCCTATAGTCAGAAAATAGTTATCAAATGACATCTTGAATCTGAGGTTAATGAAGCCCTAGTAATTCCTATTATAGGTACTGATTTCCAAATTAACTAGGAAAGTTGATTATTTATCATGTGAAAATATTCCATTATCTGGCTTCTGATCAAATTGAAAAATAAGCTGAATTTCAAATGTCATTAATATTTTGTAATGCACAAAGTTGATTTTACTTTTCACTGTGGAGAGATAAATTTCTCAAGTGCCTCTATAATTTGAGCATGTATTAATATTGGTCTGATATTTATCTATTACATTAGAATGCCTTAATCCAGGGCTTTTAAATGTGTATTTTACCGCCTTTATAATGTGGATACCCGCTTTAGAGCTTAAACTAAGTCTCATGTTATAACATAAAGTCACACTATACGCATCACTTGAGTGGACTTAAGATGTTTTTCCTTTCCTCTTACGGCTGCCATGACTTAAAATGACCTTGCCCAGGGCAAAAATAAGTCTGTCAGATCTGTTTATAAAGTTATTAGTTGAAAGCCTCTTCTAGGACACATAGAAGTTATCTACATTGAACTAATTACCCAAACACAAAGACACTTTATCTACATTCAGAACAGATTGCTTCTGGGTTGAAGTAGTGCCCTTCTGACCAGCCTGCATTGATTCACACTACTTTTACTGAAAATAATTGAATCATTTTGCCCTCTTCTTCTCAAGAAAAAGATTTTTTTCTTGCTTGACAGTATGAATGCCATTTGTTTCAGAGTCATTATTAATGATTAAGAAAGGCAGCCAAATAAAACATATTTAGCTTTAAAAAATGGAAATATGTTCTGATATTCAAGCATGCTATTATTCAGAAACAAGTAAATTAAAACAAAAATGAGATGTCATTCACCTATCTAACTTTTCAAAAGCAAGGGTGTGGTGAAATAAGTACTCCCATATCTTGTTGTTGAGAATGAACATTAATATTGTGCTTAAAGAGCAACCTAGATATATCAATCAAAAAATATAATGTGCATAATCATTGAGCCAGCATTTCTAATTCTAGGATTGTACCTTACAAAAATGATCATCAAAATATAAGTTTTTATAAAATGGTTCATTGGAACATTCCTTATATGAACAAATAAATGTTTAAAAAGAATTATTATATAATTATTTACAAAAATCATATTATGTATTGCATTATTTATAATATAAACAAATATAATAATCCAATCTATGGAAATGGAAGTAGGCATTAGAAAGAATGAACTATATGGACAGTAAAGATCTCTACTAGAACTCAAGGTACAATATAATTGTCAGAATAATATGTGTAGTATTACTTCTGGGGATGGGAATGAATTGGAGATTTTTTGTTTGCTTTCTTGTAGATGGACTTTAGTGTTTTAATTTCATATTTTGCCATATAATTGTAGATACTTCACAATGAATAAATATCAATGTAAAAGTTTAATGAAACAATTTAAAAAATAAAATAAGGCTTATTTAACAACACATTGAGTTTTCTAACATAGATTATATATTTATAAAAGAGGGTTCTTTTGGATATATTTTAACTTTGGTAGTATTTAATCGTTCTACACAAAAAAGTCAAAATTTCAACTAACATAATTGTACACTGAAGTAGTAGAGATAAATGGTACAAGTCTCAATATGCATATATGTATACTAGTATTCCTATGAGTAATTATACAGAAAACAACTCAATTAATTCCTTACTACTTTAAATATACCATAATTATCTGCTGTGAGTCATAAAAAGATCAATATTAAAGTGTTTTGTGAAAATTAATGTGTTTCATAGGTAATTTTTTTTTACATATGTTAGCACAACATAATATACATATTTCTCCCTGTTTTTAAAATGACTCATCTTTCAGAGTCTCTGGAACAATTTTGAGAAATAAAAATTTCTATCTCTACCTATATATATAAAATTACAATTATTGGATCTATTCAATGAATATATAGCATTTTTGTTGAAAATAAAATTTGAGTTCTAGATCTTATCTGCCCTGTAAACACATTCATAGCAATCAGATTTTTTTCAAAGATTAATGTAATAATAAAATATTCTAAACAGATCAGTATAAAGAATTTTGCCTCTGCTCATATTTATCAGCTAGAAATAATTAAGGCAAATTAAATTATTATCAAAAATGATAAGAATTGTACCTGTATATCCCATATATCAAGTGCAACTTAGAATTATTTTTAACGTATGTCATGAGAAGGGAGTTATAAGGCCTTAGGACTCCAAGTACAGGTTAATTTCTAACCATTTTCTCTTTTCATTTCAAGCTTTGTCACTGGACTAATACATTTGGTTCCTTATTCTGTTTTCATTACTCTGTGATTTCACAATTGACAGGAAAATAAATAAATTATCTGTAGTTTTCTTTTCTTTGTTCAGAAGAATGCATTATCAAAGAACTTTATACCATTCATTGCAGCCTACTGCACTGTATGTTTCATTTGGTTGGACAATGATGTTAACACAAATAGGAAGAGACTCAGTACATTTTGGAGAATATAATTAGAATAAAGAAAATGGTACAAATATAAGCGATTCTGACCTACATTTTTTGTCAGTCTTTCTTGGCAAAATAAAACATGTCCTAATAGGTACAGATTTACTCACAAACATGTCTCATATGTATTACTGAAAATATTCTGTAATACTTTTATTAGAGCCATGATAGGTTTAAGAGAATATCATAAGTTTTGGATTTCTTATAAATCAATACTTTATCAATATGATATGCTTTCTTTATCATTTTACTTTTATATATTTACTAGAGTTTAGGTCACATATACACCATAATTATTTAAATTACATATACCATCTGGAACAATGAAAAGACCAAAATACTTTCTAAGTTTCTAATTTAATTTATCCAAAATTAAAAGAAATTGATTATTGCTTTGGTTTTCCTCAAAGAATTTTCAGTCATTCACTTGTTTTATAAGCCATTAGATTTACGTACTAAATATCTGTTACTATATTTTTTCTTTAAACATTTACTTAATTAAAAGCATGACAAAACTGTATTGAAATCTGTATATTTTAGATGAGCTAGCTTCAAAACTAAATTTTTCTTGCATTCTATAACATATGTTTTATTATGATGAGTTGACAGTATTTTCAAATTAATATTGGATAAACATAAATTTAAAAAAAATAGTTCTAAAGTTTTAAATGGTTATTAAAACATTGGTCATACAAAGATCAATACTGTAGCTTCACTGACTACAATGCTTGAAGAATGCTCACAAGGATTAGAGAAATCCTTAGAATTTGTTGGAGGATTATCAGTTGCAATATGAAATATTTTCATGCATACTTGTGGCATTTTCTTATCCATAGCCCTTCAAATTATTTTTTTCCAAGAGTCAGTGTTTGTAGAGTAACTATGTTATCCTCATCAGTCTTATCACCTTCTGGACAAATCCTGTGTACTCTACAATATATTCACTAATAGAAATATTTACATTGAAGAAAATTACAAATCCAGTAATAATTGTTTTCTGTCCTACATGGATTTTCTTCAGAATTATAGCAAAAACAATTGAGAAATAATCAACAAATGGTTTCATTCATTATATCTGTTACAGTATCAAATCTTTGCTTTTGTATTAATCCTCTGAAAAATATATATAATTATTATTTGGTGTAGAAGTTTATATTCTGAATAAATGCCCTACTATAATGCCATAAAATTTTCTGTGGTTTATGCCAGATAATACTCATTAGTACACTCAGTAACTTTCTTAGATGATCTTCTGAACATTAGCTATCACTATACCAAAAATAAAGTCAAATATGCTGAGTTCAACAATAGCACAGTTTTTTTTTCTCAGTTTCTTATTACCTCCAATCTTCATATTCAGTAGTAATACATTTCTAAATCAAATATCAATCCTTATCTGTTATTAATACTATTGATTATGCACATGCCTTTTACTTTCTTAGTGTTTAATGTAAACTGTTACCAATCTTCTGGCAGTCTCATTTTTTAGTTGAAAAGTATGCTCTTTAAATATTATATAATGTAAAATTGGAATGTAAAATAATGTAAGAATTGCATAATACATCAATTGTTCATCCATCCACACATTGCTACCTATAGCTAAATAGCCTTTTTCTTCTATTACTTTTCTCTTTCTTTTCCCCCAAATTTTATCCTAACTCCAGGTGTTAGCCTTTCTTCCCTATTCTTACATTTCTATGAAATGTTCATATTTCTCTTTGATGTTGTCTTCATTATTTCCATGACTGCAAGAGAATGAAACTATGCTCCAAGCACAGTCTATATATGGCACAGGGAATGAGTCACACGCCAGAAAAGATGAACTTGAACACAACGTGCAATGTAAGCTTTCCTCCTACTTTAACTCCACCCTACTACCACTGTTGTGTATGCCTACTACAAAAAGAGCTGCTCTCTAGCTTTTCTGGAGAGAAACTATGCTTGGCTAAGTAAGGACAAGGTCTTTGGGACAGTAGTAGAATGTTGGGAGTGGGGGTATTACTGGTGTTATAGCATATTGGAGTCTTCTCTGATATCAAAGACACATAAACAGTAGTAGGACAAGGATAAACCTACTCTTTGTTCCTGCTCCTGAGTAGGGGTGGAATATTATAATGCTGTTTCACTTTTACTCCAAACTGGCCTAGTTGATCTCGGATAAGGGTGAGAGCTGGAATTACTGAGATCGTTATATAGACCTCAGTGGAGACCTGCAGTTCAAACATTTAAAAATGAGTGCCCTTCACATCTTGGCATGTTGCCTTTGGCTTAGTTTGTTCCCTGTTGAAAATTACCTTTCAGGTAATCTATCAATCACCTATAGTAATATCATCTGTGATGGATACAAGTTTTATGGGTGTCAAGTTTTATATATCTGGGCATGCAATTTTTTAAAAAGAATATACAATTATGAAAATAAAAGAACAAGGATAAACAAAATAGACAGTGAACAACATAAACATATTCTAATAAAGACAAACTAAATGTATTCCACTGTGTAACTTTTCCTTAGCCAGATCCAAAAAATGCCATACCTTCTACAGTGTCCCCCAACAGGTGAGGAAATGTGCCCTAGAGAAGCAGAGGTGAATCAACACATAAAAGTCTTATATTTGCAAATTTTCCAAAATCACATAACCATATGAACATATTGCTAGTGTCTATCTTAAGAGCTTAGTAGGCTCCACGTAAGAGAGGACCACTAAATCTTAAGCTTCGTTAGAGTCATGGTGAATCTGAATTAATAATCTTTCATATATTTTTCTGCATTCAATTTTGCTAAAGGTACTTATGGATGCATGTGTGACAAGGCTTATATCTTTATAAGGTTTGTTTCTTTATCTATAAGGAGCTCTTATAGTTAAATACAAAATTGGGCAAGAGAAAAGAAAATGAAATTCACAAACTAATAAATGTAAATGACCAATAGACACAACTTCACTATCTAACAAAGAAGTATAAATAAAATTCACATCAAAATATGAAAGGCTTTTGAAAAAAATAACAATGGCATTTATAAAGATGTGCTGTATCAGCAAGATAATTGATGTTGGTATAAAATGGTTCCACCTTTCTAAAGGGAATCTATATATGAAAAGCTTTCTATTGTTTGTGCACTTTATTTCTTTCTTTATTTTTTTTTGCGGTACGCGGGCCTCTCACTGTTGTGGCCTCTCCTGTTGCGGAGCACAGGCTCCGGACGCGCAGGCTCAGCGGCCATGGCTCACGCGCCCAGCCGCTCCGCGGCACGTGGGATCTTCCCGGACCAGGGCAAGAACCCGTGTCTCCTGCAACGGCAGGCGGACTCTCAACCACTGCGCCACCAGGGAAGCCCTGTTTGTGCACTTTAAAACACAAATAGTATCCTTAGTAATTTATCTTAAAGAAATAGTCTAGATAAATACAAATAATTTTATACTAACTTATCTATTGCAGCATTGTCTGCTTTAGCGAATAACTTCAAAATACTAAATGTGACACATAGTGGAATTACTCCATTTTTATGCATTTATCCATACAATGAAGCAGTTATTGAAGTTCATGTTTGCAAAACATTTCTATCATAATATTATCTGAAATAAACATGCATGTACAATATCATTTAATTCTGTCAGATATCTGGATAAGTAACAGATTGATATTTAAACAGAAAAAGAGCTTCTAAAATGTTCCCTAAAATGTTAACAGTAGTCAAATTTATATACATTTATATATATATATAAATTTATAAATGGTGATTATATTATTATAGTATCATTACAATTTTTATAATTTACAAGATTTTCTAAAATGGACTATAAGAGTTAAGGATATCTTATTGCCTCATCCTGTTATCAGTCATCTATTTATTAAATGTACAGGTTAATGCAATGTATCAATATTTCAGTATTTTTTCAAAATTTAAATTATATGAAATGTGATTTTATTTGAACATTCTTCTACTCTTTCATTCTATTTAGTTTACTTTGTGTGTAACAACAACAGTAAGTAGCATTTTAAGCAATTTAGAGTGTACTAAGCATTTTACTTAGTCCAGGTACTTTACACATTCCAAATTCACCTAACAATCTCAACCCCAGTTTACAGACAAGGAAGTTGAGGTTCTGAAAAATTAAGTAATCTATCCAAGATGAAGCAGCTAGTATGAGCAGCATTGAGGTTTTCAGCCCAGGTATTTTGGTATCATATGCTTCCTCTGTGATATCACACTGCCTCACGAATTATTGGTAAAACAGGAAGGGGCTTATTAATATTTATGTGTGAGACTTCTTATAACCAAGCAGTTTATGAGATGAACTGATACAAAATGAGAATTTTTCTTATAGCTAATCTGATATCATTTGACCAGATTTATTAATTTATTTAAATATACAAAAACATGTAATTGACAATAATGGACCAGAAAAGTGCTGTGGGTATTAGAGATGCACAAATAATAAATGAAGATCTATATCTTTTTAGCAGTGCAGGTAATGTGGTGAGGAACATAGAACTGGTAGAATCTAGTATGCATTCTAGTGCTTATATCCAGCCCATCTGCTTTGGTGCAACAGTTTGCTTATTAATTTTATGATAAGCTTAACCTTTGTCCATGTTCCAAACCGTACTAAGAAATGATTCTACATATTTTATTTTATGAGATAATTTAAAAATTTACCTCCTGAATTTATTTCAATTTATATTTCTGTACACTTTCCCAAAGGCCTTCAAAAATTGGCGTGTTTACAATGGATAAAAATAAGGTGATTTTTTGTGTGTGAGACACCTCGTTTAGATTTAGAGAAGCTCAGCTCAGATCAAATTACATTCTGAAACAGAATTCATGTATACAAATTATGAACAGTGCCACGATTAACTTAGAATTGGATGCTCATTATCCTGCTGTTTTGTTCCATTTTTTTCACATGTCAAAAAAATCAAATATAAATGCAATTACTTTCCAGGAGGAAATAAATGGCAGCACTTCAACATTCAAAAAGGCAACAATCACAATCACAATGCCAGATGACCAAAGCAATAACTCTGGGAAGATAACAGGCAAGCAATTGACCCTGGAGCCACGTCATCAAATCATTCAAAGAAATCTTAGATCAATGGAGGAGGGTTGCAGTGTGTCTTTATAAGGTAAATAAAACATATTAAAATCACTCCTTCTCAGTATGACTATATGATTTTGTTAACCTCTATTGAGCCCCCTCAATTTGATGGCAGCTACATAGTAGCAAAGAATCTCTGCTGAATTAAAACTTTTACAAAAGTCCAACTCTCCTAAGCCTATGTTGTATTTGCACTGCCATATTGGTCATACTAAGTCTTTATCTGTTTATAGAGAAAGACAATGAATTCCTTCTTAGAGTAATATACCATTGTTGTGTCTCTCAGTTTTCAGTTGAAGAAAGGGGCTAAACTGGATGCTAAAATATTGTATTGGATGTCAAAACTTTCCTAAATATCTGAATTCATTTTGTGAAATTAAATTTTATTTGTTCAAAACTACAATGAGGTATCAACTCACACTGGTCAGAATGGGTATCATCAAAAAATCTACAAACAATAAATGCGGGAGAGGGTGTGGAGAAAAGGGATCCCTCTTGCGCTGTTGGTGGGAATGTAAATTGATACAGCCACTATGGAGAACAGTATGGAGGGTCCTTAAAAAAGTAAAAATAGAACTACCATATGACCCAGCAATCCCACTACTGGGCATATACCCTGAGAAAACCATAATTCAAAAAGAGTCATGTACCACAATGTTCACTGCAGCTCTATTTACAATAGCCAGGGCATGGAAGCAACCTAAGTGTCCATCAACAGATGAATGGATAAAGAAGATGTGGCACATACATACAATGGAATATTACTCAGCCATAAAAAGAAACGAAAGTGAGTTATTTGTAGTGAGGTGGATGGACCTAGAGTCTGTCATACAGAGTGAAGTAAGTCAGAAAGAGAAAAACAAATACCGTATGTTAACACATATATATGGAATCTAAAAAAAAAAAAAAAAAAGGTTCTGAAGGACCTAGGGGTAAGACAGGAATAAAGATGCAGACGTAGAGAATGGGCTAGAGGACACGGGGAGGGGGAAGGGTAAACTGGGACGAAGTGAGAGAGTGGTATGGACATATATACACTACCAAATGTAAAATAGATAACTAATGGGAAGCTACCATATAGCACAGGGAGATCAGCTCGGTGCTTTGTGAGTGTGGGAGGGAGACACAAGAGGGAGGGGATATGGGGATATATGTACACATATAACTGATTCACTATGTTATACAGCAGAAACTAACACAACATTGTAAAGCAATTATACTCCAATAAAGATGTTAAATAAATAAAATAGAACTAAAAAAAGGCACTCTGCATTCCCACCACAAGCCCCATGCTTTATCTCTGTAGATTTGCCTTTCCTGGATATTTCATGCAAGTAGGAATGAAAAAATTAACTTTTTAAGAAACTGCCAAATCATAATTTTGATTACTGTTAGCTTCATAAGGAATTCTGAAACCATGAAGTTAAAAAAAAAGATTTTATTTGTAATGATTACAAAATAAACATATATGCACACACAGAGAAGTACATTCAGAGCTCCACTAAGCAGTTAACCAAAACAGCCGTTAGAAGTAAAACATCAAAGTATTTTATAAGCATTTAGCAATAGTTTTGTTTTCAAAGTTCTATCAGATATATGAAAGTTTAGAATGCAGGGGAACTTTAGAATTTCTAGAATCCAACCCTATTATTTCACAGCTTAAGAACTAAAAAGCAACACACACACACGTAAACACACAAATACACACACAAAAAACACTTGTGAGCAGCCATGCCTTCTGAAGTTTTGTTCTGAAGTTGGCCAACACAAATGCAGGAATAGACACAAAGACTCTCTCTGTATTCTTCATTAAGATACTTTCTCTTCTATTTGCATATGAGTACTTATTAAATTTCATGTTTGGGGAATCTAATATTTTCTCAAAATACATAAACAAAAGTCTGAATATAGGAAAACGTAAGTGGAATGTAACTTCTCATTCTGGAACCCATGATGAATCTATCAACAGCCTCCCCCAAATAATACTAATTGGAATATTTTAACTTAATAAATGTGACTTTCATCTCTAATATGAATATGCTTTTTAGAATAAATATTATTACTTTTCTCCACCTTCCCTTTCCCATTTCCATCTTATAATGGAAACTACAGAAAGTCACTATTGGTGGTAACTACAAGCCTGGCATCAGTTCAGGCTTCCATTAGCTGCTGCAAAAGGATGATTCTGAGTAAATAATTAAATGTTTCTGAAAATCCCAGCTAGGGCCAGAACAGGGGGAAAGGGGCACAGGAGCCTGGAACAAATCAGGGTGCATGGACTCCACCTTGGATATGGTCAGCTTGGAACAAATACTACAAGATTTTTTTTTTTTTTTTGCGGTACGCGGGCCTCTCACTGTTGTGGCCTCTCCCGTTGCGGAGCACAGGCTCCGGACACGCAGGCCCAGCAGCCATGGCTCACGGGCCTAGCCGCTCCGCGGCATGTGGGATCTTCCCGGACCAGGGCATGAACCCATGTCCTCTGCATCGGCAGGTGGACTCTCAACCACTGCGCCACCAGGGAAGCCCTACAAGATCTTTTTGTTGTATGATTTTTCTTCATCTGCCTGAAAGGTTGAGTCATACCTGCAGTCATCTGTACTCTACACATTGAAGGACAATAGTTTCATAGAGAGTTAAATGGTGCCTGTCAGTGTTTGAACATCTCAGAAGCTTGCTGTATAAGTTCCCAATTGTCCTTTAGAATTGTGCATGTTGTAGCTTATGTTTCCTTAAGATAGGTCATAAAAATATACTAGATTATATGAAAGTTAGACTCAGGAATTAAACCCACAAATGGACCTGTCAAAGGACAGTGTGCTACACATTCCTAATTAGATTAGCAAAAATAGGTAGTTATATTATTCATAAAGAGAGACTCATTGGAATTATAATTATTCTGAGCAATGGCACCTTTACACTTCACAATTATATTTTTGGATATTTGTGAAAAAATAGTTTACATTTTGAATAATTGTCTCACATAAACTGATTTTATCCATAAGTTCATATTCTTCCACTGTAAAGTACTATTCGTGTTATACATTTTTTCATCCATATAAAATAAAAGTTTTCCACTATGAAGGGTCGAACGCCTTTTGCATTTATGAACCCTTACAAATCGTGACCTGATTTCAAAGTTATACAAAGACTTAAAATTTTAGGTTTTTACATATGTTCAAAGACCTACAGTTCCTTAAATTGGAATATTAAATAAGTTGATAGTTAACTGATATAGTCTCCATACTGAGCATTTTCTTTTGTGTTATGGGAATGACCTGTAGATATTGTAAACCTAGGTACATCCATACTGATGTCTTCCATTCTGGTTTAAGATTTATTTCTAAACCTGTGCTTTCACATGCAGATTTACAAATTAAAAGTAATAATACATCTAAAGTGATGAGGATATATGAAATATATACCTGTAATACAGAATTATTAAATGTGATATGAAACAAACATACTTTCACTTAAATTTTAAATTTTCTTTACAAATGTATAACTTGGGATGTTTGTTGAAACTGCGTATCAATTTCTACTTTCCACTCTTCAACAAACTGAAACTTGACTAAAATCCAGATGCACATAATAACATGAAATATTTTTCACTGTGTTAAAACAGACTGAGGTCAGTAATACCACTACTACAAAGATTTGACTCTGATCATATTATATGTCATGGTTGATACATTCCAGCGTGGAAGACGTTTTGAAGTTACGTAGTTAAGATGATCAGTGAATAAGGCAATATTACCACTATCCTGGACTGCCTGCCACAGAAAAGAGTGTGATCATTTCAAATAGAGTATTCAGGATGCTTTTTGAAAAATATATTTAATCTAGAGTATTTCAGATTAAATCGCTCTCACAAAGTTGAGGTTATTTCTTAATAATGTTACCATGAAGACTTGAACGCTATCGGTAACATTCAGTAGCTTTACTTTTCTTATATCTTATGTGAACCACTGTATTTGTTATACTACAGATTTATGCTCTTATCTGGGAATTCACACACTATACTATAAGATTTCCATGAATAAATATTTGTCAACCTGAAGGTTTAGAGATTATTATTAAAAAGAGGTGATGTTTTGTCATGTATAATGGATATATTCAAGAAGTTGGGCTAAGGAAATATTTTGACAAAGTAATAAAAAATAGACATATCACCATGGTTTCTCAAGTAGTTTGTATTAAAATTGAAACATTAAATTAGAATGCACTCTCCTCTACATTCATTTTCACCTAAATGAAAAAATAATTTAGCTAAGAGATATTACTGTAAATGTAACATTTAAGTGATTGGTCAGATTTTTATTTTTTGATGCTGAAAGCACCTATTTCATTCAATTATCATGAATGAAATTAATTTTTGATTTATTTTTATTATTCTTTTGTGTGTTTTTATATTTCTATAGCTTTCATGATTAACTTGGTAGAAAAGAGCATAATATATTTATTTGATAATATTATCAGTATAAAATATGGCAAAATCTTGGTCATGGGGAAGTTTCATTGCTGCACTGGCATAACTCCATCAACTATATCCAAATTCAAGGGATGACAACACTGACAATGAAGATCACCCTGGAGGTTATTTAGAAGAAAATCTATCATCTGTAAACCTAAAGTGATAACAGCCATTAGCTACAAGGGACGTGGATGTGCTCCTTGTCAACTTTCCAAAAGAGAAAATGCATTTACTGAAAAGATAAACTGTAACCGTCAGGTAAAGAAAACAGTCTTATTACTGACAAGATTAATCAGAAGAGGTACAAAATGATTAGTGTTTTAGGATGGTTTGCAGGAATACTGGATATTTTTGTCTAAAACAAATTTAACTCAGTGTTATTTACTTTGCTTCAACAGAGAGTAAACATACCTAAAATAATGAAACCAAAAATCTCTTAAAATTGACAATTTTCTTCATTCAAAACAAAAGTCATGTATGTATGTGGACATGCTTGAAAAAACAAATGAATGACTGAAAACCTTTCTCTGCAAACAAATGCTATCTGAATTTTACAGACCTTACTGACATTTAGTGTAGTCACGCTTTCTATGATTTTTAAGAACTATTTCAGTTTTAAGTTGATCTTTTTATTCCCTAGCTTTTCCACCTATCTGAAGCCATGGTTCATTTCAGAATATCCTTAAAAGAATGTATTCTGCCTGCCACCCCTGCCTGTGTCATCTCATGTTAGTTCAGCAGCCAGCAGCTGTTGGGCATCTTGCTGTCATCTACCCTACACACATCTACTGAAGCAGAGCTGTGTTGTGACAGGAATCACTTATCACAGGCTGCTTTCCAGGTCTGCCTTTTGGATAAGCACGTTGTGTCATTTAAAGCTGATGTGAGTACAGTTTATGATTGAAGCTTATGAAACAGCTTTGAGAACCAAACATGTCTGTGGAGTGTCAATTATTTTGTTGCTTCCCTGCTAAAACATAACAGATAGATTACAAAACGGATCTCTTCCAACTGCCCAATCTATAGAAGGAAAGTGTTTAGAGTTACCAAAAGTCATTTCCATAACAAGCTTTAGATGACCCATAGCACGCATCCTGCCCCAGCTGTTAAATAAAATCTCTCCAGATTCCCTGTTTGCTGTGCAACTTACTTCCAGGTTGTTCCACAACTTTTTACCAGTCGTCCAAAAGGTATGATATATTGGGCTGGCCACAAAATTCGTTCAGGTTTCTGTAACATCGTGCAGAAAAACCCAAATGAACTTTTTTGGCCAACCCAATATTTTAACCAGTAGTAATATTATGGAAATTTTAGGTGAATTATATTATATTATCATGCTTCTACAGCAAATTGAAAACAGGAAGAGGTTCTCTAATTCCTTTAAGGCGATAGGTTTTATATTTAGACCTGCTATTGGGGTAATTAGTATTGAGTTGAAACTTAAATGTATGAGAATAAATTCATTGTGTAATGGTGTTATTAATTCTTTAGAATAATAGATATTGGAATTAAATATTGAATGTGGGTCATTCCTTAATTTGCTGGAAAACACAAAAGAAACACTGATGGTCACACAGTTTTCCCTTCTGCTATTCCTACTACTACAACTTTGTAAAATAAAGGCATTCACTATAAAACCTCTGGAATGCACTGAGATATACTACTGTTTTGTGCACTCTAGCCTTTGGAACCTCATAGTTACAGATGGGAACGACATACTACTTACAGAGCTCAAGTGGGATCCATAGTCACTATACTAACAGACTTAGAGAACCATAGGTCAAATATGTTACATAGTCAGGTAGGTATAATATCTGCCCACTCTATAAGTTATACTTTGGAAATAAGTATTCATATTGAGCATCATATATACTCTCTCCTTTACTCTATAGTCTGGAAAAGATTCACCTTACTCTACCAGATTCTACTGTGGAAGAGTTGATATATAATAAATATAGGTGTACAATGTTGTTGTTTTTCCCCCATGGTTTCCATCATCAAATACGGAAAATGCTAGAAACTGGACTTGAGAAACAGAGAAGGTGATATAATGGGAGATGGGGTTAAAGAGTTAGAGAGAAGTCAAACAATGCAGGGGATTTGAGGTCATAGTTGAGTATCATCTTTAGCCAAAGCCAAAAGGTCAGCTTTCCATTTGTTATCATCTTGTGAGGGGATGACATAATCAGATTTAGGTAACAAAAAATTTATTCGAATAGCAATGTATAGAATAAATTAGAAGAATGCAAAACTGCATATGAGGAGAACAGATATGACAGCAATGTAAGAGTCCAGAAAAGAGATTATGATCACTTGGAATAGAGTAGAGGGGTAAAAAGGAAAACATAAATTTGAAAGATACCTAGGATGTAAACACCTAGCAGGTGAACAACTGCATAATGCTGTGAGAAAAACAAATGGTATCACAGATACTTTTGATGCTTTGGGCTTGATAGATAACGATGATTATGTACTCAATAGGGAAAACTGGAAAAAAATTAATTTAAAGGCGGGTAGGATACAGTAATAAGGTTGGTTTAGAACAACCGAAGAAGTACTTCTGAGATATCCAGAGGGATCTGGGAATGGTGGGTTTCATCCTGGATATTAACTGTGAGTAATTCCTAGGAAAGTGGTAATCATAGTTTTAGGCAATTGTCATTTCTTAAAGAATGCATGGCATGAAAAGAGAAGAGAATTTAGGATAAAACATAATTAGCAAAATGTTTAAAGGCTGGATGGAAAATAATAAGGCAACAAAGGAGACCCAGAAGGTATAGGCAGGTATAGGCAGAAAGGTAGGCATTACATTAAAAGACAGTTCACCAAAGACAAAAAAAGGAAAAAAAAAAACCAAACATTTTCACAGTGATAGTACCATTGGAAGTATTGAGTGTTGCTGAGAAATCAAGGGAAAAATACGCAATATGGAAGGTAACTCATGCAGAAATGGCAATGAGTTGTTTCTATGACGTAGCTGAGGTAAAAACAGAATGAGACAGAATAATTGAAAGAGAATTGAGAAAACCAGAAATTTGATTATAAATAGAATCAGACGGGTGTAAGAGGCCCTGAGACGGATTATTTTGTTGCAGGTCGAACAATCTTTACGGCTAAGGTAAATGATTTGACTGAGAGGAAGAGAGACAGAATATTTCAGCCAGTTTCCTAAAGGATAATGATGAACATTCAATACAAAATCTAGCACAGATTAAGAACAAATAAGCAATGTATAGTCTTCTCCTACAATATAATTAGGAGAAGAATACAGTGAATTTCAAACTATGTGTACATGTGCAAATGCATTGCCAGATCCCTCTGGCCAGGTCCAGAGCCTAGCAGAGAGCTAGGTAGAAGTTGCACAAAAAAGAGAGGAGGTAAGAACACAGATGACATAACTCTCAGTTAAATGGAAGAGAGAGAGTTGAGGGGAGAGGAAAAGGGAGAGAGAGAGGTGCAGAAAGATATTAACAGCGAATAAAGCTAAAGCTAGGCGAAGATATGATCATTGTACTGCTCTTTAAACTTTGCTATAGTTTGAAATTTTGCAAAATAAAAACTGTGAAAAGTAAATTTGCAGCACTGCTTCATGTGTTCTATTTTAAAATGTATAATGATAATATAGTGTCTTGCCATTAAATCAATGTTTACTTCTTTTCCTTAATAAGCATATAATGACCAAATTAACCTGTGAAGTATTTTCCAATAGTTTTATATTGCTAATTTTGTCCATTTTATTACAAATAATAGTATTATTAATGTGATTTTAATATTTCTATTTCTAATATCAATTTGTAAATTACACTCCTATTCTCAAAGAACCTTTTTAATCAGTAAAATAGAATTAATTTTGGTTTTGGTACGTTGCTCTGTGAAATAATTACAGTTTGTAAAATAAGCCAAGGATTATCACGTATACCTCCACCTCCATACATATGGATAAAAAGAAAATCTGGTCTCTCTGACCTACATATCACGGAGCAAACAGTTTTTCAATAATTTCCATCTTCATAGGCTCATCTGTCATTATGACTTCTTAGGAAAGGTTGTTTATTTGTGAAACAGACCATGTTCACAAGTTCCTAGGAATAAATTCAAATAATCCTTTACATGTTTCCAACTCACTGTGCACAACAGACTGAAATGTTGAGAAACATCTAAGCTGAATTCGGTCCCTTCAGTGTTCAATCAATCTCATGAAGTGCTGAGGTTTTAAATAAATAAATACAATTCTTTAAGTGAAGTAATAAGATGAAATAAAATCATCCCCAAGCAAGCTCCTCACAGCCCACTGTGCTTATAAAACTATTTTATTAAAAGCTTCAGTAATGTTTTAACTACTAAGAAAGAATGTGCTTCTACTTAACAAAAGCTATTGTGATATCAATTCATGAACGACTTAATGCTTCGAACCAGTCCAGAATAGGGTGTCTGGGGTTTTGTAAGTCTCTTTGCTTTTCCTTCCTGTGTGTATGTTTGAGTGATAGAACAATTTGAAGCGGGAAGAAATTATTTCATGGGACCTTGATCTCACCATGATAATCACAGTGAAAGCAGTCACAGGCTTAAATCCTAAGGGGTCAACTGCACAGTTCCAGCTTTAGTGTTAGATACATTAATACTGTGTGCATGGCTCTGTGGGAGACTTTGAATGCATTCTTCAAGATGGCTATGACACAAGTGTCTCCAATTGTGAAAAATAATGGTACATTTCCAAGGAATAGCAGGACTGTTTTTCTTCCTTGGGAGAAATACCAATTGAAATACTGAACAAATAATACTAGTAAAATTCTCAATATTGGAGAGCTGAGAATGGTGAAACATTAGACTCTTTGCCAAAAGCCAGTACAGAGTAATATGTATGTGTTTATGTAATATTTAATTTAACAATATTTATATACATATATACCTACATATATTTATATGTATAATATATAACATTATATATAATTATACACACACACACACACACACATAATGAGAGGCTACCTCTCACTAAACCTAGCAATAATGTAGGAAGGAAAGTCAAAGCGATTGTATGTGATATGTAGGTTGCACAGTGAATTGCTACACTGAGTGCTCTTCACCTGGGAATCTTTGTGAATTCTACATTAAGCGTTGAGAGGTACAGTACCTGTAAAATCATATCCTATAGCCCCAAGGGGAGTTAAGAAAAACCTGGGTGATTATGAAATAATCTGATAGAATATCTTTCCTTAAAATCTCACAAGGTTTTAAAATATATGTATATTAATGCCAGCGAAACTCATTTAGCAGAAACCTTTATTATCTCATAAGCAAACTGTCTTCTCTAAATATTCAGGTTCAATTTATGGATGATAAATCGCATGTGGCACTTAGGTATACTTTATTCTCTAAGAGTATATCCAAAATTGCTTATTTCAGTAACATGATCATTCCACACACTAACTACTCACTAGAGAAATAGCTTACATTTAAGATGTCATAATATGCATGACCTTTCCACAGAATATAAACATGTGAAGCTAAAGCAAAATGCAATGATGAGCAATACAAATTAGTATGTTTCAAGTACAAAGTGACTAGCAGAAATGCTGAATTCTTAAAATGGCCCATAAATATAATACGGAAGCTGTAAAATTTTCTATTTCAATTTAGCTTAACCTAAACTTTCATGACTTCCATTTCCTCAGTAGTAATATTACTTCTTAGTGGAAAATAAAGGAAAGACGTTATATCCATTGATAGTCACTGGTTAAGAAGTTAAAACTGAGAACTTTCAAACTATTATATTACAAATTTATTTGAAATAACAATAATAACCTATTATGTTTTAACAAAAATAACATTTTTAATGAAAAGTGGCAATATGTCCCAGAAAAATAATTGTGAGGGAAAAAAAACATTTTTATGTTTTTGCAGATTTCTATAATGTCTAGCTAAATAGAAGACAACTAGAATTCTATTTCTATATGCCATCTATGTGAATTCATACTCCTTATAGCCTCTGGAAAATTCAACTCCATGCTCTTGAGAGAACAAAAGTGGAAAGGCAAATAACATTTTAGGGTTATTTGAAAAAGTTTAACCTTGCTGATCCTCTCAAAAACCTCAGAGAACCCCAGAGGTCTCCAAACCATATTTCAGGAACTGCCACCCCAGGAAACAAGTTTAATGATATATCCAACATTTGTTGCTCCACATTTGTTTCTTCCTTTGGGCACATGTTCTCTAGGACATATGAAGTTACAAGAAGAGGGTTTTTTGCTTTCCATCCAACTTGATCTAAATTGTAATGATCCAAACCTTAAGAGAAATGAAACTCAGTCCCGATCATCAAATGGAAGTAAACAGTAAATAATCCAACTTACTTGTTCATTTAGGCACTAAATTTTACTAAAAAGAGATTCTCTCTCAGCTAAAGACATTTAAGACTATGGAAACAAGGACAGTTATTATTATTAATTTTTAAGAGACACAAATTTATTATCTTACAGTTCAGAAGTCTAGCCGAGCTGTCTTCCCTTCTGGAAAATCTAAGAATTGGTTTTCTCGTTCCTTCCAGCTTCTAAGGGCTGCTGCACTCCTTGGCTCATTGACTACCTTCTTCATCTTCAAAGCCAGCAGCACTGCCTCTCTCTGGCCTTGCTTCTGCCATTTACACTTCTTCCTTTGACTCTTCTGCCTTCCTCTTCCACTCTTAAAAACCCTTGTGCTTACATTGGGCCCACCTGAATAATCCAGGCTAACCTCCGTAT
Source organism: Aethalodelphis obliquidens (assembly GCF_003676395.1). Taxonomy (NCBI): domain Eukaryota; kingdom Metazoa; phylum Chordata; class Mammalia; order Artiodactyla; family Delphinidae; genus Aethalodelphis; species Aethalodelphis obliquidens. The sequence goes on along the minus strand of NW_020837947.1, from coordinate 54,693,292 downwards.
TTTAAAACCAGTTAATTAGCAACCTTAATTCCGTCTGCAACTGTACAGTAATTCCCCTTGGCCATGTAACCTAACGTATTCACAGGTTCTGGGAATCAGGACATGGATATCTCTGTGGAGCCATAATTCTGCCTGCCACAGTGCCCATACTTGTAATCAATACACTATCAGAATCACACTGATCTGGGGGCTTCTCTGGTGGTGCAGTGGTTAAGAATCCACCTGCCAATGCAGGGGACAAGGGTTCATGCCCTGGTCCGGGAAGATCCCACGTGCCGCGGAGCAACTAAGCCCATGTACCACAACTACTGAGCCTGCGCTCTAGAGCCCACGTGCCACAAGTACTGAGCCTGTGTGCCACAACTACTGAGCCTGTGTGCCACAACTACTGAAGTCCGCACACCTAGAGCCCGTGTTCCGCAACAAGAGAAGCCACCACAATGAGAAGCCCGTGCACTACAACAAAGAGTAGCCCCCGCTCGCCACAACTAGAGAAAGCTCGCGCACAGCAACGAAGACCCAACACAGCAAAAAAAAAAAAAAAAAAAAAATCGCACTGATCTGTTAGGGTTCAGAGTTTATTATGATTTAAAGCTAATTCTGTACTAAGCAACATAACTTTGCTAAATTAGGTGAATGGTTTAATTTAACTAAGTAGAACAAAGTGGTTGAATCAATCAAATGAACAATTCACTAATTTAACTAGGTCTTAAAGGGAAATAAGCCAATAAGAGTACCACCTTCCTCTTCCCTTACAAGGGATAGTTATTTTTTAAACTATAAGCCAAGTAAAGAAATGATGATGTACTTTGGCAAGCAAATGACAAAGCAGGAGAAGCCACAGTCCTTCAAAGCAAGAACAATTAGTAATAGAGAATCATCTGAGAAGATGCTGCCAGCAGGTAGGTAATTTTCATCTTCCCTCTGGATTAATCAAGACGGCGAAGTTTGGCACACAACACTGATTCATCAATTATTTCTCTTGGGGCTTCTTTTTTTTTAAATTAGTGTATAGTTGCTTTACAATGTTGCATTAGTTTCTGCTGTACAGCAAAGTGAATCAACTATATGTATAAATATATCCCCTCTTTTTTGGATTTCCTTCCCATTTGGATTTTCCTTCCCACAGAGCACTGAGCAGAGTTACCTGTGCTATACAGCAGGTCCTCTTTAGTTATTTATTTCATACATAGTAGTGTATATATGTCAATCCCAATCTCCCAATTCATCCCACCACCAACCCTTTCCCCCCCTTGGTATCCGTAAATTTGTTCTCTATGTCTGTGTCTCTATTTCTGCTTTGCAAATAGGTTCATCTGTACCATTTTTCTACATTCCACATATATGCGTTAACATATGATATTTGTTTTTCTCTTTCTAATTTACTTCACTTTGTATGACAGTCTCTAGGTCCATCCACATCTCTACAAATGACCCAATTTCATTCCTTTAATGGCTGAGTAATATTCCATTGTATATATGTATCACATCTTCTTTATCCATTCATTCATCAATGGACATTTAGGTTGCTCCGATGTCCTGGCTATTGTACATAGTGCTGCAATGAACAATGGGGTGCATGTGTCTTTTTGAATTACGGTTTTCTCAGAGTATATATGCCCAGCAGTGGGATTGCTGGGTCATATGTTATTTTATTTTAAGGAACCTCCATACTATTCTCCATAGTGGCTGTATCAATTTACATTCCCACCAACAGTGCAAGAGGATTCCCTTTTCTCCACATCCTCCCCAGCATTTATTATCTGTAGATTTTTTTTGCTGATGGACATTCTGATCGGTTTGAGGTGATATCTCACTGTAGTTTTGATCTGCATTTCTCTAATAATTAGTGAGGTTGAGCGTCTTTTCATGTGTTTGTTGACCATCTATCTGTACGTCTTCTTTAGAGAAATGTCTGTTTAGGTTTTCAGCCAATTAATCTCCAAAATATACAAACAGCTCATGTAGCTCAATATCAAAAAAACAAACAACCCAACCAAAAAGTGGGGGCTGGGGCTTCCCTGGTGGCACAGTGGTTGGGAGTCCGCCTGCCGATGCAGGGAACACGGGTTTGTGCCCCGGTCCGGGAAGATCCCACGTGCCGCGGAGCGGCTGGGCCCGTGAGCCATGGCCGCTGAGCCTGCACGTCTGGAGCCTGTGCTCCGCAACGGGAGAGGCCACAACAGTGAGAGGCCCACGTACCGCAAAAAAAAAAAAAAAAAAAAAAGTGGGCTCTGGGGTTCCCTGGTGGCACAGTGGTTAAGAATCCGCCTGCCAATGCAGGGGACAGAGGTTCGAGCCCTGGTCAGAGAAGATCCCACATGCCGTGGAGTAACTAAGCCCGTGCGCCACAACTACTGAGCCTGTGCTCTAGAAGCTGCGAGCCGCAACTACTGAAGCCCGCACACCTAGAGCCCGTGCTCCGCAACAAGAGAAGCCACCGCAGTGAGAAGCCTGCGCGCCGCAATGAAGAGTGGCCCCCGCTCGCCGCAACTAGAGAAAGCCCACATGCAGCAACAAAGATCCAACACAGCCATAAATAAATAAATAAATAAACAAACAAACCAAAGTTGAGGTTATTAAAAAAAAAAAGTGGGGGCTTCATTTAAGATATACTGAGAGTTGCACATGAGAGCTGGGGTTCACTGAGGATTTAAACAGTACAGATGAAGAGAGAGCTGTCACCATTATTCAATCAGACTTCCAATGGATGTTTACTGAGTGCCTACTTTGATTCAGGTACTCTTCTAAGGAATAGTATAGAAACATCGAGGAGTTTTTATTTCATCAAGTATTGACCCAATTTAGTTCACAATTGCTAACAGTAGGTTCTAAACTATAAAGTTAAAAATAGACACTCAGAAATAATTCACTAAACAAGTGAAGGACTTAAAAAATTGTATAATACTTACAGATGCTTCCTTATCACCTTTGTTTCTTAGTGTCGAAAAAAAATAATCAAATTTCCTATAATGATTGCAGTTGCCATAGATTAAAACTGTTAGATAAACAGGCAATTAATTAGCCTTTAACAGAGCTTTCAATAGGATCTCATATTGATGTGGAAAAATTTAATTTCTAATTTCACCAAAAATATAAAGAGCCTCCTCTCCCTGGAAGACAAAAATATCGCACAGCCCTGATTTCTTTTTAAAAGGGATAGAAAAAATGGGCTTTTAAGAACAATTTACTTTTTTACATATACTTCCTATAAAATAGAGACTTCATTTTATTAAGATTCAAAACAATATAATGCATAAAGAAGAATAAGATCTCAAAACATGAAGTTGAGAAACATGTATAAAAATCTTTCATAGTCTCACCAGATATACTGAAAACATAAAACGTAGCATATAATTATTCAACAATACTGAAAAGATATAAATATGCAGCCAAAAGCAATGAAGGTTTGCTTTTATAAAAAATAAAGAATAAGGGAAGAAAATCTGATTATAGTATCAATAATTTATACTAATAATTTACCGATAAACCTACAACTTTCAGGTTGAACTTCTTCTACACAACTGACACAACTGTGTTCAGTTAATGATTATTTATTTCATGGTTAGATAGTTATATATATATGTACATATGTAACATATATACAGGTATATATTCAAATTAATTTATAGTCATGCCCTACATGCAAAATACAGTGAATATACCATATTACAGAGCAACTTAGATTGTAATTGAAAAGTAAATTTAGAATTCATAAAATGAAGTTGAATAAGTGAATTTTTAGACATCAATTTAGAAAGATTTTGAAATATGAATGTGTTTGTTAAGACTAATGAGTAGGCTCAATTAATTCCAGACTGTTTTCTATTCTCTAACTTAATCAAGTTCTTTCATAATAAAATTCTTTTGTCTTGGACTCTCATGCTTTCTACTTTTCTACTTATTTGAATTTTATGCATCCTTGGAAAATCAGATCATAATAGTCATGGAAGATATCTATGTCTTCTTCTTTGACATATTTAAATTATTTTCACTTAACTGGGTTTCTAACTCAAAAGCATTGTTATATAAGATATGAGGACATAACCTAAGACATGTGGTAAGCTTGAAATAATGTTTTTAGGAAGAGCGGGTTGAGAATGCAAATCAAAATTAAAAAGTAAGTTTCTGTACAGTATGGAGAAATCATTGCTTCCTCTATTTCTAATGTGTATCTGTTATTTCATGCTTTCTTTTTTCCTCATCATTTTTTCATTTTAGAACTGCCCCTCCCCAGCTACAGTGGTTTAATCAGAACTACCGATTAGTTACCTTCACATTTCACTGTCACAATGATGAAACCTCTTGGGCATTCCCATCAAGGAATCACATTTCCCTGGATAGAGTTTTACTCAGGGGTAGAGAGACATAACACAAGCATGGAAATCCAGCCAGAGAAATCAACGCCACAGCAAAAAGAATCTCAGAACTTCTCAGTGATCTTCAACTTTAGGTACTATGTTAAGCTGTCACTGACTATTTTTAGGGCTACCTGAAGAGGAGAGGCCCGAGAATGAAATCAACAAAGAACTATTATATGAAAATATACAAATATGTGATGACATAGCATGAGCACCTGGAATCAGATATACTTGAAATTAGGTTTATCCATGGAATTTTCAATATCAGGTGATAAATTTCTATTTTGTGCATATGTAGTTGTGAGTTGCAAATGTAAGTGTTCTGCCTAAATAAGAGTTTATTATAAATATTATGCTAATGGATAAATGGCTAGTCTCTTCCTGGTGAGGTATCATATTGGATATTAAGACAGAGATGCCTTCACAAGCAAATTGAGCAGTCAGCAGCAGTGGTATCAGCTTAGATTCACATTATTGAATTCATGCATAGTTTCTACCCTTGACACATTGAGGGCTTTGTTCATGAGCCCAAAAAATAATCACTGGACACCCTTGGAGGCTGGATGCTTGCTATCTACAGAATTGATCATTGTGGCATTCTGGTTATTAAGAAGACTTTCGTCCATAGAAGACTTCTGTGACACTCACATAAGAAACAATATCCTCTGGATTTGGGATAATTAGAGAGGTTCTTCAACAGAAGCTTCCCCAAATCTCCTATTTAAGCATCTTCCAATTTTGCTTCTTAATAACCCTTGCCTATCTAGCCAGAGTATTGGAACTGATCAAGAATCAGTAGAGGTGGCACTTCCCTGGTGGTGCAGTGGTTAAGAATCCGCCTGCCAATGCAGGCGACAAGGGTTCAAGCCCTGTTCCAGGATGATCCCACATGCCGTGGAGCAACTAAGCCCATGCACCACAACTACTGAGCCTGTGCTCTAGAGCCCGCAAGCCACAACTACTGAAGCCTGCACGCCTAGAGCCTGTGCTCTGCAACAAAAGAAGCCACCACAATGAGAAGCCACCACAATGAGAAGCCCGCGCACTGCAACAAAGAGTAGCCCCCGCGCGCCGCAACTAGAGAAAGCCCGAGCGCAGCAAGGAAGACCCAACACAGCCAAAAATAAATAAATAAAATAAACAAATTTATTAAAAAAACAAAAAGAATCAGTAGAGGTGCTAACGTCAATCTATATCTCTTTCTGGGTGAATCTGAAAATTATATTCATCGCCTACAGTACTGACATCAGGGAAGGTGGGGGGGTTTCCTTCTCTATGGTCTTTCTGTGCCAATACTGAGTGTTAATATCATGATGATCTGCTTACCTTTGGTATCTGCATATTATTTGTGGCCTCTTGTATATGTGATTCAGACTTTCCAGTGTGTGTTTGTGTGCGTGTGTGTGCGTGTGTGTGTGCATCAACTGGTTACAGGGAATAGCTATAAAGTAATATACAATGGTGGAAAGAAGAATAGCTGTGTGGCCCACCAAGGACTATTTCTCATTCCTAGTGGTAAAGTGCTAAAAGTAAAGCAACTTTTTCTCCAGTCCGTAAGCAACATTTTATCCTTAGATGTTTGGACTCCCAGATCCCTCACTGGTGTGACAAACTGTATTTTGGTGGAATATATCTATTGCCATCAGTTATACATGGATCTTAACAAGACATTTAGGGTCTTTGATACTTTATGCTATTCAGGTTTTTTGTACCAGCATAACTGAAGTTGGACTACCTTTGAGAGAAAATGGTAAAGTCACAGTACTGTTTTAACTTAGTGAAAGCTACTTGATTTTATATATCTATGTATGTAATCACATTGATATTCATAATATTGAAAGCTGCACCTAAGTGCCAAGCTTCTATTAAATCCTTAGAGATTAAACTTCACATAAACAAGCATCTAGTCATCTCTGAAAAGTTGGAGATTTCCCTTTCCATAGTAAATGACCATGGATACAATTAAAGGAGACCTGAAGAATGTATGTTATGAATTTGGGGGATTATAACAGGGAATCTGCCTTTCTTTCATTCAAGATGCTATCTCTCTATAAGCTAATTAGTTCTGGAAATTGGATGAGGTCAAGGCCACTGAATACAAAACTGCATTTTAACACAGGCACGGAGAAGGACAGCAGATATGGTTCACTAAAAGACAGGGTTTTTAAAAAGTTTTTATTATATAAATGAAGCAGAGCTTTGGTGTATTATCATTCAGTTTCTCAGAAACTTATGATTCATTAACTTCAGGGAGAGATCTCTCTGGGCAAGACCCCGATACTAAAACCTTTTGTCCCATGGATAAGCAGATGGTCAGCACCTGAGAGCTCACAGAAATTCAGAATCTCAGACCGCACCCCCAACCTGCTCAATCTGAATCTGCATTTTAACATTATACGCAGGTAATTCAGTTGCCTATTAAGCAAATGAGAAGCACTGGATTAGACTATTACATTAAACTTTTATGCCACTTGGATGTTTATTTTGATAAACATTCCTATACTTTATATCTGATGATTCAGTTTCATGACTCTGAGCTTCCCTTATCCTTGCTGATATCAGGAAAATCACTTCATTTGCAGATTTTCCAACTACCACTCCATATGTAGAAAAGTCATATACAAGTGATTGTTGTTGTTGTTGTTACAAAATCCTAGTATTTCCTGGCATGAGTGAAAGTAAATCTTTAGGGCTCTGTGGAAACACATATGATGGAGTGAGTAAATAGAAGGCATTACTGAAAGGCCATCTTTCTCCTCTCTACTGTACCATGGGCTTTCTGGCCTCTCGTTATAATTATCAAGGGCCAGAATTTTGTCCAGATTTATATATGTTCAGTTCAAACTAAATTTACATTCCATCCTCTTTGGCGAAGTACCTTAAAATCCATCCCCACAACTATTCCCTGAATTTCCATTTATATAAATTAGTAAATCTTTGCATTCTATTTGAGTATAATCCCTCCCTTCCTTATGTTAGTTTCATATTATACCACCTGGCTAGGTTGAGTTTGCATTCTGACTGGCAATCAGTAACAGTAAAGGAAAATCTTTCTTAGGAAACTGAGGCACAGAGGAAAATGCTTTAAAGATACTGAAAAAAACAAACAAATAAAGATATTGAACATTTCAGTCAGATATTTTCCAGTGTCTTCAATTTTTCCAGATGTGCTTATTCTAACTGCTGGACACATTTTTTTTCTAATCAATATATTTACTGACACATAAAAGACATGGCAAAGCCATGCATTCAACTAATGTTAAAATTCAGTATCACACATATTAAATTTCTGAGCTTAGTTTTCACCACTCAGCTACAAAGAGCAAATCACTGTCTTCTGGAGACCAAGAAAGATCTTGCATATCATTCTATATTTTGATGAACTTTGAAATTACAGCTTTATTCCCACACTTTAAATTATCATTGCTCCCTGAAGTAGCCAGCTTAATCTCCAGTGCTTGCATTCTTCATTTCATGTAAGTTTGTCTATGACAGCAGCTATTTACTTCCAGAAAGTATTTATTTGGTGGGTACATGAATGTCCATTGTTTATAACTATACTCATTCATTAATGTATTCATTATGCTGATGGTATACTACTTAGATTTATTCAACCCGTCCATTCAACAAATGTTTTTGGGGAACTAAGTACGTGCTAGATGCTATTGTAAGCACACAGAATTTATCAGTAGACAGATTCTTTTGGTTACAGAAACTCAGAAAGGAGTCACAAAGAACAGAAACTATAATTAAGTAAGCATATAATGGAAACTCTATTGGAATAGCAAAGAGTATGAAAGGATGAAGGACACAACAAAGTTCCAGGAAGGGCAGGAACTTGACGAGCTGAAAGAAATCTCAGCAATGAGAAGAAAAACATTTTGGTTGATGGAGCTGTTTGATAATTCAGCAATATCTACTTTCTTTGCTGTATGCTTCTGCTCAGAAAAGGTAATACTTATTTAATATATAAAAAATAAGTTTGTCAAAAATATAGTACAAGCTAACATTAAGAATTTGTGGCCATTTTTTTTTCTCTTAGATTCATTCTAGCCCATTCACATGGCTCAATGACAGAAAATGTTTATAGGAAGGGACCTTAAGAAAAAAAAATGCAATCATTTCCTTAAATATTTGGCTTCAGTCACTCAGTTCTCTCATTGTTCCATCACAGGGCTCAGAGAAAACAATGAGGGATTCATTATCTTTGACTCTATTCATCATAAAATAGAAATATACACTATACCTATATGATGATTTTTGGTCACTTCCATCTTGAGGATTTGTAAGTTATTCTGAGCTAAAATAATAAAGCCTAACTTTCAAAAAGAGTGAAAAACACCATAAAATTCCAGTAAAGAAAATTCCCAAAGGCTAAGAAATATATTAGTATTTTTTAACCTATTTCTCCATAAAAACAAATTTAAGATGTTTTTAATTTCCAATCACAAAATCAGAATTTTTTTCTCTTTTTATTATAAACTACTTGAAAAAATGAAAAATCAAAATATGACATGCAAAATATAGTCTTCACTAAAATGATTTGAACACACTTGCTTTATTTCTTTCTCCTATTATCTTTAAGTAATTAAATAATACAAATATAACTAAAACCCTGCTACCCATCACTTCTAATTTTCTCTCACCTCCCAAGAGACAATCATTATTTGAAATTAGTGTACAGCCATCCTATGGATATTTATAATGGTATTATATATGTTTTAATCCATACAAAAATATACTACCATTTAGTATGTCTTTATACATTAAATAATTTGCATCAAGTGTAGCATCATGTTCTGCAATTACCTTTATAAAATTATATTTCCAGGATTTATCCATACATGAATGTGCACACCTACAATATTTACTTTCTCTGTTGTACAATATCTCATCTTAGAGATCATTTATGGGCTCATTATATTACTGAAAAATAGCTTTTCTATCATGTTTTATTTCTACAGTTAGTCCTTCACAGAATGAGTTTAATTGCAACTTTTTCATATGTACAATGGCTCTCTAGAACAGAATCAACCATGGAATTGCTGTGGCAAGGTTTGGGCATTGGACTTTTTTTTTCCCAAAATGTAATGCAATTTTTAACTATATTACACTCATGAAATAATTATAATTTATAGATATTTATACAGATTAAATATCTATAAATTATATAAATTATGCATATAATTTATAATTATTTTATTGATAAATGTTTATTAGGTTTATTTAAGTCAATCAAGTTTTGCACCATTCTCCTAAATTTATTCTAAGAAAGTTGATACTTGAATGCTATATAAGTGGTTTCAAACTTGGTAAAATGTTCCCTTTTTAGAATGCTAATAGTTATTCAGTAGATTATTTTGAATTTCCATCATATACAATCCTATTATCTATAGATCATAGCAGTCTTCTTTCTTTATTTCCTAACCATATAACTTTTAATTTTTTCTTACTTTACTGTACTAATTAGAAAAACTGCATAATTTAAAGAGAAGTGGCAACTGTGGATATCTTTGACTCATTCCCAATCTTACAGGTAAACTTTCAATCCTTTACAACTATTTGTTGGCTGTGTCTTTTTTCTCTCCCCTCTTTCTTTTCTTTAATTTTTTCATCTGTTTTATTTTTATAGATGAATTTCCATCCCTAATCTTCTAAGATTTATTTTCATAAAATGAATGTTTAATGTATTAAAGGCCTTTAAGACCTGTGATGCATTTATTAATTTGATTGTGTAACTTTCTCTTTTAACTTATTAACATGCTATCTTGCATTAGTATATTTTCTAATGTGAAACCAACTTATTTCACGATTAGAACTTCACTGGCCAATGATGCATGAGATGTGTGTGTGTGTGTGACTGACTGAATGAGTTTGCTAATATTTGCAGGGTTTTAATTTTACATTGATAGAAATTATTTTATAATTTTTATTGTGCTTATTTGAAAACATTCTTTAAAATAAATGTATTTATTTATTTTTGGCTGCATTGTGTCTTTGTTGCTGTGCACGGGCTTTTCTCTAGTTGTAGAGAATGGGGGCTACTTTATGTTGCAGTGCGCGGGCTTCTCATTGCAGTGCACCCGCTTCTCATGGCAGTGGCTTCTCTTGTTGTGGAGCACAGGCTCTAGGCACACGGGCTTCAGTAGTTCTGGCGCGCGGGCCCAGTAGTTGTGGCGCATGGGCTTAGTTGCTCCACGGCACGTGGGATCTTCCCGGACCAGGGCTCGAATCCGTGTCCCCTGCGTTGGCAGGCGGATTCTTAACCACTGAGCCACCAGGGAAGTCCTGAGAACGTTTCTTATTTTCAATTTTTTGAGATATGTGTAACGCTTCCGTGAAATTTTCTTAAAACATGGATGTAAAAGAAACTGACTCTTTTTTGTGAATTTGTATATATGTTGGTGGGTATATTTTAAGCTACTAATTCATTTTCCCAATATTATGCTTCCAATTGAGTTGTATATATTTATATAGTTTTAAATTTTTCCTTGAGTTAGATTAAGGTATATGTCTTAGGATATCAGTTTTGTGTTAACTCAAATGGTTGAATTATCAAAGCAGACTCAGTATAAATCATAAATCTTACCCAGCACCAATGTTTATGAAAGATTCAAATGATAAGGCAAGCCCCAGAAACATATGAAACATTATTTTCCTTAAGGATCAAGAAACTGCCAAACGCAATTTCCCAAAATTTATATTTCTCCTGTATTGGATCTCTTTTTTGTTTCAAATTAACAGGAGAGATTTGAGCAATGTATGAGAAAACACTGACATGAATGAAGCCATTTAATTTGACTCCATTTGAGATCCCACTAATTATATAGCTTATGTGCCTACCCCTCATCATCCAGTTTAGCCCTGCTACATAAAATCCAGGAAGTCCAGGTTTGTTCTTGTTTTTGTTTCTAATGAGCAATCAAGAGAAACCAGATATATCATGCTACATATAATTTGTAGACAGGGGCTCCTGGAATTTTCCACTATTAAATACCAGTAACATGTTTAAAAAGTGATCTTCTTAGGGTTGTTGAAATGTTAACAAGGATGGTTTTCATTCAGGTCGTTCATTCCCTCCAGCATCTCCCAGCAGTGGAGAGGTGAGTCACAGGCCCTTCCCCACAGCTGACCTCAATCAAGTTTTCCTCGCCACATATTTCTCAGGTATCTTTTCACACAAGTTATGAAAAGGTATTTCATCTTATCTTACAAGATATTCTATGATATTTCCTATTAAATAATAACCTACTAAGCCCCTGATGATGGCTTGGACTTGAGCCATCCAACAGAGAATGGTAATTAGCTCTACATAACGTATTCATTGCAACCATAGCCATCTTTCACAGAACTTTGGATGTTCTCTTATTCTTTTATTCCAACATCAATAGCTATTTGAACTTTTATACATGTATTGATGAGGAGATGTAATTATGTGTTTAGATTTTCTAAGACCTATTTCATGTGTTTTTTTCCTGCCCTATTTTTTCCCTAGCTGTCAAATCAGTTGGGGGCTTCAAACTGGCCCCCTGAAATCTTTTCTAATGCTGGGAATCACTAGCTACATACGTTTAATCACATCAAGTAAGGTAATTTTTAACACACCATATATTATTTAACTTATAGTATCACTTATATTACTTCCCAACAGAAATCTCTTTACTTACCACCCATCTTCAGTGATAGGGGATGTAAGTAGAGGAGATGATTCATAAAATTCTGTACCCCATTTGGTTTATGGACATAAACCAAATGGGGTTTGGTTTTGTACCCCAGGTATCATGCACAAGTTTTTAGTGACATCAATTTCCAAGTATCATTACATAATATCCCTGTAGGATAGGGAGAGACTGTATTGGTAATTTACTTGTTTTATCTCTACCACAAGACAGACATGTTAACCTTTTTAGCCATGGTGTCCATGTCATTAGAAAATAAGAATGAGGCCACACTATCCAGTGGCATCCTTCTTATAAATTCACTCTGATAACTTGAGCTTCTAGCACTAACCTATAGGGACATTTGTATTGTTTTCCAAGTTTGGATATTTGAAAGCCCTCACCAGACTCCACAGAGTACATTCATGTAAGTCTTTTCATTTAAAGGTGAAGGATACAGTGAAGTGAATGAGAGAGAAACCACAAGCAATAATCTGAGGTTCGAGAGACATCCCACAGCACAAGCTCCACATGGGTCCATATTTTGCGTTCCTGAACCACACTGAGTCTCTGGTTTGAACTACTTAGATCTGTGGCGGGAATCTTGACTTGAAGAGAACAGCCAGAAAAAGCTCTCAGTGGCCCTTTAAGTAACAGACACGGTTTTCAAACCCACTAGCCCAGATGCAAATCAACAGTAAAGAAGGTAACATTGGGGATCAACAGAGGCTTCAGACTCTAAACCGCGTATCATAAATCCCTCTGCACTCATCTCGGCCAAGAGTGAAAAATCAGATATCCAGACATCCCCAGAGAAAAAAAGAGAAGATTCCCACTGCAGCTGTAAATCAACTCTGTAACCACATTAAATTTTAGAATGATCAAAATATCCAACAGTTCCTCCTGGGTGAGCTTGCAGCTCTCTTCAGGCAAGGTTGACAGTTGTGATAAAGTATCAACTCAGGTGACACATTCAGTCCTCTTGTATTTTATTAATCTCCCAAGCTTACTGTCAAGTATGGCCAATATCTTAGAAAAGATCTAATGATCAAGCTAGAGCTTGGTGATCACCATGAGGGTGCAGGAAGAACTTCTTCCTGTGCTTCTGCTGCAAGGGCTTTATCACTCCAACTTCTTATACAAGGCCAGGCATATAATAGGCACTGATAAATATCTGTTTGCTTAATATAAAAATTACTTATCTGTTTGCTTAATATAAAAATTACTTGCTTAATAAAAAATAATAAAAATTAGGGAGTGGCCCTAATGAGTAAGCAAGTCTATTTAATTTGATAATTTGTATCCAGAATGTAAGTTTTGTTTGATATAGTAATCTGAGAACAGGTCTAAAATGTTGGCACAATGGCACCTGGGTTAATCCCCTACATGTACTGTTGACATTGTATAACCCTGGCTCGAGTACACTTTGAGTATTCATGTGCACACAAAACCATACCTCGAGTAGACCACATGCACAAAAAGCTACTGTGTACTCCATATAACAGTTACTTGGGGATACTCTAGCCTCAGGCACGACTCAGTCTGTGTGTGGCTCCTCAGAAGCATCAAAGGAGAGTCAACAGTGCTTATACGGCCACCATACCACTCCTCAGCCACTCTGCTTAGGACTACAAAATAATACCTCCTCCATCTCTAAATAAGTAGGCCACAGTTCCACCCACTGTGCAAACTGAACTTGCTTTCTTTTACCAGAGTTTGATGAACTGTAGGATATATCAAAGCCAATTTCAAGAAAGCAAGGCAAAGCTCCATCTGGGAGCTCCCAACAGAGAATCAAGCAGCTTGTTTGGTGGTAGCTGGGAGATGATCATAGGATTCAGAAACAGAGCAATGAGCAGGCAGACCCTCAGAGGGCTCTGTCATAACACTTCAGGCAATCTGTTTATGTATGTGGCAAATTCCCCCTGACCTTCTCTTTCATGATCTTGAATATGACATTTCCATTTTATCAATGAGCTCTGCTGATCAGTTTCTTGTGTACTTGAATGTTTCCCTTACATTACCCAAAACACTCTAGGTATTACCTGTCTCAGGATTATTTTATGTACTTCCATGGTGGGGGCATTTTCTACAAATATTCAATAAAAAGCTAGCAAGTATCTTTCAAAGGACTATAATGAATGGCTGCATCAGGCAGCTTTTGAATCTAAAACCCCAATGGTCTCTGCTGAGTAGCATTATTCAATTTCTGCCAAAGTCTCGTGCTATGCTTTTCAGTCGAAGACACTTTTAAAATCAGCTGAAAAGTCAGGTCATAAGATCCCAATGGGAATTCTTGGCCACAAACCTTTATGAAGAATTTAATGCCTGTTTCTGCTCAAAGCCCCATTCAAATCCATACCTCTTTCTGACTTTGTGAATAGAGGCCAGCAGTATCCCTAAGTGAGCAGTGTGGTTTTGCCCAAATCCAAACAGTCTCACCTGTCTCTGGGGTTCTTGTTTAGTGACACTGTCAGTAATAAATAATAATTTATGTCTCACAGTACAAGGGATATTCCTAGTTACTCCCGCCCATGTGGTTGGCAAACATTTCACAGACTGGGTCGGACCTTGAATTTAGCTGATATGTGAGCCACTCTCTCGTGGTGTTATGGGAGACTAAGTTCTTAAATCCTGTGATTCTTCCTCTAAGGAATTATTATATCAGCATTGTAGTACATAAACTTACTTTTGAAGGTCATCAAGTCCAAATCCCACTGCAAGTCCAAGATCGAGGTGCAGGCAGATTTGGTGTCTGGTGAGAGCCCAGTTCCTGGTTCACAGCCGGCGATGATCTGCTGTGTCCTCACATGGTGGAAGGGGCAAGGGAGTTTTCTAGGGCAGTCTTTTTTTTTAATTGAAGTATAGTTGATTTACAGTGCTGTGCCAATCTCTGCAGTACAGAAAAGTGACTCAGTTATACAGATGTATACATTCTTTTTCAAATATTCTTTTCCATTATGGTTTATCACAGGATATTGAATATTCCCTGTGCTAGACATGAGGACCTTTTTGTATATCCATTCTAAATGTAATAGTTTGCATCTACCAACCCCAAACTCCCAGTCCATCCCTCTCCCTCCCCACTCCCCCTTGGCAACCACAAGTCTGTTCTCTATGTCTATGAATCTGTTTCCCTCACACTGGTCAGAATGGCCATCATTAAAAAGTCTACAAATAACAAATGCTGGAGAGGGTGTGGAGAAAAGGGAACCTCCTACACTGTTGGTGGGAATGTAAGTTGGTACAGCCACTATGGAAAACAGTGTGGAGGCTCCTCAGAAAACTAAAAATAGGTCAGCTTTTATAAGGTCACTAATCCCATTCATGAGAGCTCCATCCTCATTGCCTAATTACCTCTTAAAGACTCGACCTTCTAATACCCTCATCTTGGGAGTTAGGTTTCAACATAGGGATTTTTAAGGAACACAGCATTTAGATCATAGCATTATGCTATCTTCAAGTTTCAACTTTGGACCACGTAGAGCATGCACAACGTAATCACAAAAAGCTTTGCAAACAAACCTGAGGCTGTTTGGCCCACAAGATTGCAAAAGGCCTTGGGTCTCCCCCACCCCAAGTGGGGGAAAAGAGACTCTATTTTATCTTTTTAAAATCTTTTTAAGATCCCATGGTGATTCAAACACTTTTCATTATAAATGACAATCCTCATAATTAGATATTATTTTATTCAAGTTGGCATATAAAGAGCTATTTTGACAGGGAACTTAAAGAGGTGTGTTTCTGGGGTTTTGTTATGTGTGACCTTGACAGTTTAGAACAGTAAAAGTCAGGTATTTTATAAAATGTGCCTCAGTTTGGACTTGTCTGATTTTTATTGTTATTAGACTGGCATTATGTGTTTTGGGGATGAACACCACAAAGGTGAAGTGCCCTTCTCATTGCACCCTTTTAGGGGTGTGTAATATCTACATCCTTATCACCATTGGTGTTAACCTTCATCACTTGGTTAAATTAGCATTTGACGGGCTTCTCCACTATAAAGTTGTTTTTTTTTTCCTTTTTCATGTTCTAGTACTATGGTTGTAGAACACTGGCCCACTGGCCAAATCAGGCCTTTTATCTGTTTTCGAAAATAAAGTTTTATTAGAACATTATCATGTCTATTCCTGTATGCATTATACAATATGGCTGCTTTCACATACTTTTATAACAGCAGAGTAGTTCCTACAGAGATATATGGACTGCCAAGCTTAAATTATTTACTCTCTGCTCCTAAAAGAAAAAGTTTGTTAGAGTCTACCTATTCTTCAAAAGCAAGTCATAAAGTCCAGCATATATTTGAGGGGAGGGGAACCAGGCTGGAGGAAGAAGCATTCTGGAAGAGTAAACATATATACATATGTTATTTGGAATTTTTCATGAAAGATTCGTCTCTTCTCCCTCATTTGTTTTTTCCAATCATTAGTATCTCTCATTACGAACTCATGGATATTTATTTTACTCTTCAGGTTAAAATCCAACACTGCTGTTATTCATTTTGCTGCTCAAATTGTGTCCGCTTTCATCATTATATGCTCAGGTTGGCTTCAGCGTCAACTTTGGTATGCCTTTTGAATTACTGTTGTTAAGCTCCTTTACATATTTGAACTATAAGATGCTCCAGGATTGTCTGTATAATTCTTTCCTTAGCGCTAAAATCAACCGTTTCTCCAAGGATCTCTGATTCCTTTAATAGAAAATGGTACTGGAAACCAAGATCTGGGTACTAGGTGTGCTTGTTGCTACTGGGCTGTCACTGCTTCCAAGACATGTTAACAACTTGCACAAGGAAACTGTGTGTTGACTAAATCATGTGTATATATCTATATTCTGCATCAGTTGATCTGAATATATATTAAAATAAACACGAGGTCACACTGTTTCTGCCTTTAATTAAGGCAACAGGGCTAATACAATGATCATGGATAGAGAGGGGCTCTACATAATGACAAAGCAGTCAATTCACCAAGATGACATAAAAACATATCAGGTGACTTCATCTAACATATGTGTACATATATATATATATATACACACATATATATGTATATGTATTTTATATAGTGTATATATAAAATACTTCCAATGAAAGCAGAATGTACATTCTCTTGAAGCTCACATGGAACATTCATCAAGGTAAACCACATTGTGGGCTGTAAGATAAACGTTTACAAATTACAAGAATAGGAATCATATAAAATATGTTTGCAGACCACAATGCAATTAAATTAGAAATTAATACCAGAAAGATAGCTAGAAAATACACAAATATTTGGAGACAACACAAGTCTAAATAACAAAACATGAGTCAAAGAAGTTGCAAGAGAAATTTTTAAATATTTTGAACTACATGAAAATTAAAATAAAACTTAGCAAAATGTCTGCAAGATAGTAGAAGCAGTTTATAGAGGGTAATCTGTAATATCAAATAATATAAAAGAAGAATAATTCAAAATTAATAACCTAAGTTTCACTTTAAGAAACTAGGAATAGAAGAACAATTTACTCCCTTAAGAAACTAGAAATAGAAGAGCAATTTAAGTCAAAAGAAAGTAGAAAAAACAGTAATAATAAAAATGAGAACAGATATAAATAAAATTAAAAGCAAGAAAACAATAAAGTTAATGGAACTAAAACATAAATAAAATCGATTAACCTCTAGCCTAGCTAATCAAGGAAAAATGAGAGAAGACACTGGCATCCATTCCACTGGTGAACTCTACCAACCTTTTAAGGAAAAATGTGTCAAATGTGGACTGGATGGTTTTCATTTAAGAAAAGAATAAATTGAAAACAGATAGCATCAAGTTACATGAATTTAAGTGTGACTTGGTGGCATGGAATTACAGACAACTCCACTCCAGGTGCAAGCAAAGGACATTTATGGGAAATGTATGGTTTACCTAAAAAGAGCTGTATTTTACGTTGAATATGCCCAATTGGCCATCACGGAGCACATGACAGTTTTGAAAGTAAAACATTTTCCTAAAGAGCATGAACATCAGCAGTGCTCAGTGTTGGATTGATCAGCACTGTCCCTACCATACCAAATTTCTTTGGGAACATTTGGATCTGAATTTACTGTATTGAATTAGGTGGAAATAACATTTCTGTAGGCTCATCAACAGGACTCAATCATCATTATTGTTAACCCAAATAAGGATATTTGATGAAACTCAATTCCAGGAGAGTGGTACAGCTGGAGATACAGCAGAGATCCAATTAAATTGCCCATTGAATAATGACTGTGATGTAACACCTTCCCCAAAAGATTGCTTTTATAGGTTTTTATCCTTTGCAAGGAGACTACTGGATATCTAATCACTATGGAAGCTGTTATTAAAGGCCAGTGTCTAAGTGGGCATAGAGGGAACCTACCTCAACACCATAAAGACCATATAAGACATACCCACAGCAAATATAATTCTCAATGGTGAAAACCTTAAAGCATTTCCTCTAAAATCAGGAACAAGACAAGGATGTCCACTCTCACCACTATTATTCAACATAGACTTGGAAGTCCTACCATGGCAATCAGAGAAGAAAAAGAAATAAAAAGAATACAAATTGGAAAAGAAGAAGTAAAACTGACACTGTTTGCAGATGACATGATACTATACATAGAGAATCCTAAAGATGTCACCAGAAAAATACTGGCGCTAATCAATGAATTGGGTAAATTTGCAGGATACAAAATTAATGTACAGAAATCTCTTGCATTCCTATACATTAACAACGAAAGATCAGAAAGAGAAATTAAGGAAACAATCCCATTCACCATTGCAACAAAAAGAATAAAATACCTAGGAATAAACCTACCTAAGGAGACAAAAGACCTGTACTCAGAAAACTATAAGACACTGATGAAAGAAATCAAAGATGACACAAACAGATGGAGAGATATACCATGTTCTTGGATTAGAAGAATCAATACTGTGAAAATGACTACACTACCCAAAGCAATCTACAGATTCAATGCAATCCCTAATCAAACTACCAATGGCATGTTTTACAGAACTAGAACAAAAAATCTTAAAATTTGTATGGAGACACAAAAGACCCCGAATAGCCAAAGCAGTCTTGAGGGAAAAAAACGGAGCTGGAGGAATCAGACTCCCTGACTTCAGACTATACTACAAAGCTATAGTAATCAAGACAATATGGTACTGGCACAAAACAGAAATACAGATCAATGGAACAGGATAGAAAGCCCAGAGTTAAACCCACGCACCTATGGTCAACTAACCTATGACAAAGGAGGCAAGGATATACAATGGAGAAAAGACAGTCTGTTCAATAAGTGGTGCTGGGAAAACTGGACAGCTACATGTAAAAGAATGAACTTAAAACACTCCCTAACACCATACACAAAAGTAAACTCAAAATGGATTAGAGACCTAAATGTAAGACCAGACATTATAAAACTCTTAGAGGAAAGCATAGGAAGAACACTCTTTGACAAAAATCACAGCAAGATCTTTTTTGATCCACCTCCTAGAGTAATGGAAATAAAAACAAAAATAAACAAATGGAACCAAATGAAACTTAAAAGCTTTTGCAAAGCAAAGGAAACCATAAACAAGGCAAAAAGACAACCCTCAGAATGGGAGAAAATATTTGCAAACGAAGCAACTGACAAAGGATTAATCTCCAAAATACATAAACAGCTCATGCAGCTCAATATTAAAAAACAAACAACCCAATCCAAAAATGGGCAGAAGACCTAAATAGACATTTCTCCAAAGAAGACTTACAGATGGCCAAGAAGCACATGAAAAGCTGCTCAACATCACTAATTATTAGAGAAATCAAAACTACAATGAGGTATCACCTCACATCAGTTAGAATGGGCATCATCAGAAAAATCTACAAACAACAAATGCTGGAGAGGGTGTGTAGAAAAGGGAACCCTCTTGCACTGTTGGTGGGAATGTCAATTGATACAGCCACTATGGAGAACAGTATGGAGGTTCCTTAAAAAACTAAAAATAGAATTACCATATGACCCAGCAATCCCACTACTGGGCATATACCCAGAGAAAACCAAAATTCAAAAAGACACATGCACCCCAAGGTTCACTGCAGCACTATGTACAATAGCCAGGTTATGGGAGCAACCTAAATGCCCATCTACAGATGAATGGATAAAGAACATGCGGTATATATATACAATGGAATGTTAACCATAAAAAGGAATGATATTGGGTCATTTGTAGAGACATGGATGGATCTACAGACTGTCATAGACAGTGAAGTAAGTCAGAAAGAGAAAAACAAGTATTATATATTAACGCATATATGTGGAACCCAGAAAAATGGTACAGATGAACCGGTTTTCAGAGCAGTAATAGAGACACAGATGTAGAGAACAAACGTGTGGATGCCAAGGGGGAAGGTGTGTGTGTGTGTGGGATGAATTGGGAGATTGGGATTGACATATATACACTAGTAAGTATTAAACAGACAAGTAATAAGAACCTGCTGTATAAAAAAATAAAATGTAAAAAAATTTTTTAATTAAAAAAAATAAAAGCCAGTGGCTGAGTGTGCTAGAGAATCAAGACAAATAAACAAGTTGTGTCAACTACCACTGGGTAGTATGTAACTGAACAATGTGGTCTTTTTATTGTTCTCTAACTGTGGTACATCTGACACCTAAAAGTGTCTGTAAAATCTTGTACTATGATATCTGGATGTGGTTACATTCACAAACCAAATAAAATCTAGAATGTACTAAATAATAACCCTTCTTAAGAACAAAGGACATCAGGAATGTATGGTACAGGGAAAACACTTTTTTTTTTTCTGATGGGGTGATAAAGAGAATGATACTGTGTGTCATTTATTACCTCAATACCTCTGACACAGCATAACAAAGTATAGCAAAGCCTGTGCAGGTTTACTGATAAAATTAAATAAAAACAAAATTTACGTAAATGATGAGTCCCAAAGTGAGAAACTATTTCGGAAAACTAAGAAAAGACTCCAATTGATATAAAATCCATGGAAACCAATAAGTGAACTTGGTATTAAAATTATATAAACTTGAATGTCATCATTAACACATATAAAAACTTCCATCAAAAAAACAGGGCTTCCCTGGTGGCGCAGTGGTTGAGAGTCCGCCTGCCGATGCAGGGGACACGGGTTCGTGCCCCGGTTTGAGAAGATCCCACATGCCGCAGAGCGGCTGGGCCCGTGAGCCAAGGCCGCTGAGCCTGCGCGTCCAGAGCCTGTGCTCCGCAACGGGAGAGGCCACAACAGTGAGAGGTCAGCGTACCGCAAAAAAAAAAAAAAAACTTCCAAATAACTCTAAATGATAAATGAAAATCGGAGTATCAAGTAATATGTGAAGAGACAAGATCACAAGTAACAAAATTTGTAGACGGAATGTGTATTCCCCTTTGAAAAGTTCAAATCTTGGTCAACTGGGGTATTTGTTGGCTTTCTCTTTTATATGAGATACTGTAGAATATGCAAGAAAATTATAAAAAAGATACCTGAGTAACATGTAGCAAGATGGTATTGACTGAAGTCCCAGAAAAGGGTGGGAGAAGTTAAAATAGCTGGCCTGTGATCCATTTCTTCATACATTTCCTAGAATTTCCTGGAACTAATAAGGTAGAGGAAGAGGGCAGGAAAGCAGGAATAATCTCCCTATAAACATACTAGTAACTACACCACCTGGTAAGTAGGTTGATTATGTTTTTTAGGAGGATGATTCTTGTCTTTAGAATACCACTATCAGAATAGAACAGACTGTCCCTCATTTTGAAAGTCCTTCATTTAGTGTTGCTTATGGTAAAAAAAAAAAAAAGAAACTTAAGAATCTATTGATATGTGTGCACTATCTCCCATAGAGTACTTATATAACAACAAGCCCCAAATGGTATACAAATACATATATACATGTATACCAGTATAAAAATAACTTTATATCAGTAAAAAACTGTATATCAGTAAAAAAAAAAAAACTTTTAAGACAAAAATACTCATTAACAAAATAATCAAAATAGAAATTTCATTGAAACAATATTTTTTCTAATATATATTAAAGAATAAATTTGTATGCTTTTATCACCTTATAAAATTTAAGGCATGATACAAAGATAACTAAGGAAAAAATAAAGAGTTGCTTATTTATAAGTTGTTAATTGATCCAAATTCTATTCCTTTTTTATAAGAACAATATATGAATAAGTTAAAAATTAAAGAAATTAAAGCTAGTGAGTTAATTCTATTTAAACATCTTATTTCACATGTGAAAAAGTATTGTATTAGGTTAGCAAGCTGCATTAGCAAATGTCTCGAGATTTCAGTGGCTTAACAATAAAAGCTTTTTTCTCACTAGGATAACAAGGTTGAAGCTATAAGTTACAAGGCAGTTTTCCTCCAAATGGTTATTAAGAGACCCAGTCTTTTGAGTTGGGATTTTGTCATCCATTAGGGGATCATTCTGTGTGTCCAGCTGGTGCAAGGCGAGTCTTAAAAGCATATCGAGTTTTTAAAAGCTTTGAACAGGAAATAACACAGATTATTTTCACTTTAAGTGCCCTCCTAGAACTAGTCAAATGGCCACATCTGGATGGCTAGACTGACTAAGTAGTTGGTTCTCCATAGCATCTCTGTACTGCAGAAGGCAAGCGGAAATTTAGGTGGACAGCTAGCTATTTCAGCAGCAATGTATGGTTTACTGTGTTGTTATAAGTTCAAAGTTGTAAACCCAGCCTTATCACTAACTTGCTGCATAACACTATGTACTTTTTTTTTTACCAGATTTTAGTCTTAGTCTCCTAATTTATAAATAGGAAAATGTTGAACTAAATAATCTCCAAGTTTTTATAGTTATACATTTAAATTTTTAATTAACAATTTACCTATACACTCACAAATAAAATATGTATAGCAGAGGTTCTAATTGGGTGGGTGCATAACCACCATATATTGCCTTTATCACTCTTAACAAAGGGTTAAAATTAAGATAAATTGATTTTAGAAACTATATTCATGTTATCAATTTGATAGTATTCTAAAATATAAATATTTCTACCCTCAGACTTGGTCCAATGACAAATATTTGGAGAATGTATTATCTTCACAGTTCAACAATAGTATATTTAAAATACTTTAGCTAAAATATACTTTTTATTTTTTGCATTATGTATTTATTTGTTTTAATACAATGTCACCTTGGTCACTTTTTTTTTTAACATCTTTACTGGAGTATAATTGCTTTACAATGCAGTGATAGTTTCTGCTATATAAAAAAGTGAATCAGCTATACGTATACATATATCCTCATATCCCCTCCCTCTTGCATCTCACTCCCACCCTCCCTATCCCACCCCCTAGGTGGTCACAAAGCACCGAGCTGATCTCCCTGTGCTACGCGGCTGCTTCCCATTAGCTATCTATTTTACATTTGGTAGTGTATATATGTCAATGCTACTCTCTCACTTCGTCCCAGCTTACCCTTCCCCCTCCCTGTGTCCTCAAGTCCATTCTCTAAGTCTGCATCTTTATTCCTGTCTTGCCCCTAGGTACTTCAAAACCACTGGTTTTTTTTGGATTCCATATATATGTGTTAGCATACGGTATTTGTTTTTCTCTTTCTGACTTACTTCACTCTGTATGACAGACTCTAGGTCCCTCCACCTCACTACAAATAGCTCAGTTTCATTTCTTTTTATAGCTGAGTAATATTCCATTGTATGTATGTGCCACATCTTTATCCATTAATCTGTCGATGGACACTTGGATTGCTTCCATGTCCTGGCTCTTGTATAGAGCTGCAATGAACACTATGGTACATGACTTTTTGAATTATGATTTTCTCAGGGTATATGCCCAGTAGTGGGATTGCTGGGTGGAATGGTAGTTCTATTTTTAGTTTTTAAGGAACCTCCAACTGTTCTTCATAGTGGCTGTATCAATTTATATTCCCACCAACAGTGCAAGAGGGTTCCCTTTTCTCTACACCCTCTCCAGCATTTACTGTTTGTAGACTTTTTGATGATGACCATTCAGACCGGTCTGAGGTGATACCTCATTGTAGTTTTGATTTGCATTTCTCTAATGATTAGTGATGTTGAGCATCCTTTCATGTGTTTCTTGGCAATCTGTATATCTTCTTTGGAGAAATGTCTATTTAGGTCTTCTGCCCATTTTTGGACTGGGTTGTTTGATTTTTGTTATTCAGCTGCATGAGCTGCTTGTATATTCTGGAGATTAATCCTTTGCCAGTTGCTTCGTTTGCAAATATTTTCTCCCATTCTGAGGGTTGTCTTTTCATCTTCCTTATAGTTTCCTTTGCTGTGCAAAAGCCTTTAACTTTCATTAGCTCCCATTTGTTTACTTTTGTTTTTATTTCCATTTCTTTAGGAGGTGGGTCAAAAAGGATCTTGGTGTGATTTATCTCATAGACTGTTCTGCCTATGCTTTCCTCTAAGAGTTTTATAGTGTCTGGCCGTCCATTTCGGTCTTTAATCCATTTTGAGTTTATTTTTGTATACAGTGTTAAGGAGTGTTCTAATTTCATTCTTTTAAATATAGCTGTCCAGTTTTCCCAGCACCACTTATTGAAGAGGCTGTCTTTTCTCCACTGTATATTCCTGCCTCTTTACCAAAATAAAGTGACCATATGTGCATGGGTTTATCTCTGGATTTTCTATACTGTTCCATTGATCTATATTTCTGTTTTTGTGCCAGTACCATACTCTCTTGATTACTGTAACTTTCTGGTATAGTCTGAAGTCTGGGAGCCTGATTCTTCCAGCTCCATTATTCTTTCTCAAGATTGCTTTGGCTATTTGGGGTCTTTTGTGTCTCCATACAAACTGTGCAATTTTTTCTAGTTCTGTGGAAAATGCCATTGGTAGTTTGATAGGGATTACACTGAAGCTGTAGATTGCTTTGGGTAGTATAGTCATTTTTACAATGTTGATTCTTCTACTCCAAGAACATTGTATATCTCTTCATCTGTTTGTATCATCTTTAATTTCTTTCATCAGTGTCTTATAGTTTTCTGCGTAAAGGTCTTTTGTCTCCTTAGGTAGGTTTATTCCTAGGTATTTTATTCTTTTTGTGGCAATGGTAAATGGGAGTGTTTCCTTAATTTCTCTTTCAGATTTTTCATCATTAGTGCATAGGAATGCAAGAGATTTCTGTGCACTAATTTTGTATCCTGCTACTTTACCAAATTCATTGATTAGCTCTAGTAGTTTTCTGGTGGCATCTTTAGGATTCTGTATGTAAAGTATCATGTCATCTGCAAACAGTGACTGTTTTAGTTCTTCTTTTCCGATTTGGATTCCTTTTATGTCTTTTTCTTCTCGAATTGCTTTGGCTAAAACTTCCAAAACTATGTTGAATAATAGTGGTGAGAGTGGGCACGCCTTGTCTTGTTCCTGATCTTAGTAGAAATGGCTTCAGTTTTTCACCATTGAGAACGATGTTGGCTGTGTGTTTGTCATATATGACCTTTACTATGTTGAGGTAAGTTCCCTCTATGTCTACTTTCTGGAGAGTTTTTAGCATAAATGCATGCTGAATTTTGTCAAAAGCTTTTTCTGCGTCTATTGAGAGGATCATATGGTTTTTCTTCTTCAGTTTGTTAATATGGTGTATCACATTGATTGATTTGCATGTATTAAAGAATCTTTACAATCCTGGGATAAACACTTTATCATGGTGTATGATCCTTTTAATGTGCTGTTGGATTCTGTTTGCTAGTGTTTTGGTGAGGATTTTTGCATCTATGTTCATCAGTGATATTGGCCTCTGGTTTTCTCTGTTTGTGACATCTTTGGTTTTGGTATCAGGGTGATGGTGGCCTCGTAGAATGAGTTTGGGAGTGTTCCTCCCTCTGCTATATTTTGGAAGAATTTCAGAAGGATAGGTGTTAGCTCTTCTCTAAATGTTTGATAGAATTCACCTGTGAAGCCACCTGGTCCTGGGCTTTTGTTTGTTGAAGATTTTTAATCAGTTTCTATTTCAGTGCTTATGATTGGTCTGTTTATATTTTCTATTTCTTCCTGCTTCAGTCTTGGAAGGTTGTGCTTTTCTAAGAATTTGTCTGTTTCTTCCAGGTTGTCCATTATATTGGCATATAGTTGTTTGTAGTAACCTCTCATGATCCTTTGTATTTCTGCAGTGTCAGTTGTTACTTCTTTTTAATTTCTAAGTCTATTGATTTGACTATTTTTTCTTGATGAGTCTGGCTAATATTTTATCAATTTTGTTTATCTTTTCAAAGAACCAGCTTTAATTTTATTGATCTTCACCATCATTTCCTTCATTTCTTTTTCATTTATTTCTGATCTGATATTTATGATTCAGCTAACTTTGGGGTTTTCTTTGTTCCTCTTTCTCTAATTGCTTTAGGTGTGAGGTTAGGTTGTTTATTTGAGATTTTTCTTGTTTCTTGGGTAGGTTTGTATTGCCATAAAATTCGCTCTTAGACCTGCTTTTGCTGCATCCCATAGGTTTTCGGTCATCGTGTTTTTCATTGTCATTTTTTTCTAGGTATTTTTTGATTTCCTCTTTGAGTTCTTCAGTGATCTCTTGGTTATTTTGTAGTGTATTGTTTAGCCTCCATGTGTTTTTATTTTTTATAGATTTTTTTCCTATAATTGATATCTAGTCTTATAGCATTCTGGTCAGAAAAGATACTTAATACGATTTCTATTTTTTTTAATTTACCAAGGCTTGATTTGTGACCCAAGATATGATCCTGGAGAATGTTCCAAGAGCACTTAAGAAGAAAGTGTATTCTGTTGTTTTGGATGGATATCCTATAAATATCCATTAAGTCCATGTTGTTTAATGTGTCATTTAAAACTTGTTTTTCCTTATTTTCATTTTGGATGATCTGTCCATTGGTGAAAGTGGGGTGTTAAAATCCCCTCCTATTATTGTGTTACTGTCGATTTCCCCTTTTACGGCTGTTAGCATTTGCCTTATGTATTGAGGTTCTCCTATGTTGGGTGTATAAATATTTACAATTGTTATATCTTTTTCATGGATCGATCCCTTGATCACTATGTAGTGTCCTTCTTTGTCTCTTGTAATAGTCTTTATATTAAAGTCTATTTTGTCTGATAATGAGAATTGCTACTCCAGCTTTCTTTTGGTTTCCATTTGCATGGAATAACTTTTTCCTTCCTCTCACTTTCAGTCTGTATGTGTCCCTAGGTCTGAAGTGGGTTTCTTGTAGACAGCATATATACAGGTCTTGTTTTTGTATCCATTCAGCCAGTCTATGTCTTTTGTTTGTGGAGCATTTAATCCATTTACATTTAAGGTAATTATTAATATGTATGTTCCTATGACCATTTTCTTAATTGTTTTTCATTTGTTACTGTAGGTCTCTTCCTTCTCTTGTGTTTCCTGCCTAGAGAAGTTCCTTTAGCATTTGTTGTAAAGCTGGTTTGGTGGTGCTGAACTCTCTTAGCTTTTCTTGTGTGTAAAGGTTTTTATTTCTCCGTCAAACCTGAATGAGATCCTTGCTGGATAGAGTAATCTTGGTTGTAGGTTTTTCCCTTTCCTCACTTAAAAATGTCCTGCTACTCCCTTCTGGCTTGCAGAGTTTCTGCTGAAAGATCAGCTGTTAACCTTATGGGGATTCTCCTGTATATTAATTGTTGCTTTTCCCTTGCTGCTTTTAATATGTTTTCTTTGTATTTAATTTTTGATAGTTTGATTAATATGTGTCTTGGTGTGTTTCTACTTGGATTTCTCCTGTATGGGACTCTCTGCATTTCCTGGACTTGACTGACTATTTCCTTTCCCATGTTAGGGAAGTTTTCAACTATAATCTCTTTGAATGTTTTCCTAGTCCCTTTCTTTTTCTCTTCTTCTTCTGGAACCCCTATAATTTGAATGTTAGTGTGTTTAAAGTTGTCCCAGAGATCTCTGAGACTGTCCTCAATTCTTTTCATTCTTTTGTCTTTATTCTGCTCTGTGGTAGTTATTTCCACTATTTTATCTTCCAGGTCACTTATCCGTTCTTCTGCCTCAGTTATTCTGCTATTGATTCCTTCTAGAGAATTTTCAATTTCATTTATTGTGTTGTTCATCATTGTTTGCTCTTTAGTTCTTCTAGGTCCTTGTTAAACATTTCTTGTATTTTCTTCAGTCTATTTCCAAGATTTTAGATCATCTTACTCTGAATGCCTATTTCCTCTTCATTTGTTTGGTCTGGTGGGTTTTTACCTTGCTCCTTCATCTGCTGTGTGTTTCTCTGTCTTCCCATTTTGTTTAACTTACTGTGTTCGGGGTCTCCTTTTCGCAGGCTGCCAGTTCGTAGCTCCCACTGTTTTCGTTTCTGCCCCCAGTAGGTAAGGTTGGTTCAGTGGGTTGTGTAGGCTTCCTGGTGGAGGGGACTAGTGCCTGTGTTCTGGTGGATGAGGCTGGATCTTGTCCTTCTGGTGGGCAGGACTGCATCCAGTGGTATGTTTTAGGGTGTCTGTGAACTTATTATGATTTTAGGCAGCCTCTCTACTAACGGGTGGGGTTATGTTCCTGTCTTGCTGGTTGTTTGGCACAGGGTGTCCAGCACTGTAGCTTGCTGGTTGTTGAGTGGAGCTGGGTCTTAGCGTTCACATGGAGATCTCTGGGAGAGCTATCGCCGATTGATATTGCATGGAGCCATGATTGTCTCTGGTTGTCCAATGTCCTGAACTCGGTTCTCCCACGTCAGAAGTTCAGGCTTGACACCCAGCTGGAGTACCAAGACCCTGTCAACCACACGGCTCCTACTATAGATTTTTGAGGGTCTCCACTTTCCTGTCACCCCACTACCTCTGGCTTCTTACCACCACCACCTCCCGCTGCAGCTTCTAAATTATACCCTCAAGCAAATATATTTTCCTTTTAATTTCAAGGAAGTTTTGAGTGACTCCTATTTGCAAAAGTTTTTAGTTAGGGTTTTAAAGACTTCTAAAATTGAGACCTTTTCAAGAAACCATCAATGGCAATGTTCTTTCTAATTAGACAAAAGAGCAGTAAAAACAATCTTGTGTCATTATTAGTTTCAGGTTTGAAAGTATTTTAAGGTATAATTGAATTTTAAAACCTTCCTTTATGCAGTAGTTAGAGGGTTAAAATCTTCATTAGTTGAGAAGGGTGTATATTTTAATGTTCCAAAGACAGTACATTTTTACTATTTTTATAACTCTATTGTGAAGGAACTAAAGAGTTTCAGTAATTAATTATCTACTTCAGTTCAATATAATTTCTTCAACAACAACAAAGAAAGTTTTTATTGTACTTGATAAAATCTAATCTAATAGATACTGTGATAGAAGCTTAACGTAATATATACAAAACTCATCCCTCCCTCAGGCTCCAAAACCAATTTACATGTAGATGACACAATTTTATAATCTCCTTTAGCATAATTTAGTTTGCATTTTCAGAAAGCGTAAAATGAGCACTTTTCCGTCATGGTAAACAAAAAATTGTGAATGGATACTTCTCCCATAGTACAAAACACAATTTGAAGAACAATAATTGTGAAGTTCCTTGGGGATTATAATTGATCTAATGCATAAATTTGAAGATAATATAATTATTATTTTCAAATAATTTATTTTTGATTAAACATTTATGGTACACTGGTTTTCTCCTCCACTATATCATATATGTGTGTATAGTCTATATTAGTTACAAATCTTGTAATTATAGAAAAGTTATAATATTCTCGTATCATACAAATATCAGAAGTTTTCCTTCCTCACAGTCTGGTGTACATATGATCATTATCCCTGCAATGCCCTGAAATGTAGCAGTTGAACTTCACCACCCAGATTATCAGCATGTATTCTCTCTCCTCATATGTTCGGACTCCCTACTCCTCGGCAATGGCTAGTTCTGCTTTGACCTCACTGTTAGAAACTGGTTTCTTCCCTTTTGACCTGTGGTCACATGTGATATTCAGGAAGTCTAAAGAAATACCCTGTTCTTCTCATCTTCTACCACCAAAGCACATCATCAACACCTGGGGTAGATATCACAAGTGATGGTAATAGAAAAGATATGACCCCTTGTGCAGAATATTTCCTTGGTCACAAAACTCATCTTGGAACTTGGGAGGAAGAGTAATTGCCTTCTCTGCCTCTTTGGGCTACATCAGTCAAACCTCATACTCACCAAAGGCATCCTGAGACTTACTTTTATTGTATAATCCTAAAATGCTCAGGAATGCAAATTATAATTCACTTATTGACATAGATATTGCAAAGTAAATGTAAGATTAAGGGTAGTAGAAATTGTTTGGGAAACAGCATGTAATATACAAATAAATAGATCCACTGAAAATAAAACTCGGGCAAACATACTAGCTAGACTGCTAATGGAAAATATTCTTTGATGTTAAAACATGTATTACATATTTCAAGAGAGAAAAAATAAATATGACCAATAAACACAGAAACTATCTTTGACTCATCTACTTTGTATGCTTAACTCTAAACACAGAAGTCCCATGCCCAAATAATAAAGTCCTCATTCATCTGAACTCAGCTAGAAAGAGCCAGGGTGTTACCCAGTGAGGTCCATAGTGTCTGAGTACGCAGATTTCATGTTTCAACTTCAGGGGGATCATTTCATGGACCAAAACAAACTGTATTCACTCTCTTCCCTACGATTTTACAATTTGACATTCCTAACACTAGTGTAACTCTGTCTCAATTACTATATTTCTACATCTGTTCTTAGATGCATATCCTGAAGCTGAAGAGGGAAATGGTGAATAATAGATTGAAAGACAGGTACAAATGGAAGCAGTAAGATAGAAACATGCTTGGAGGCAGCTACTGTCAGTGGAGTATAATTTTCAATCAATTGGACTATATTTTAAATAGTTTCTCCTCATCATTTTTTAGAAATAATAGGAATGAAATGGCTTTTCCCTGTCATCATAGGGACGTTGAGGAAAGCAAACTATTCTGCTAACTTTGTTATACCTTAAGACTTTATTAAAGAATACATAAGAGAGAAATCTCAGAAATGTATTCAACATTTTGAACTAATACCCTTAATCAGGTACACTTAATATCTGACCAAACCCGTTTGTATTTTATTTCATTTAGAAAAGTTTATATTTTATTAAAACTTATTTGAGTTGCAGAATGCCTTTCATCAATAATGTCTTTTATCAGCCTTTAGAAACAATTTTTAAAATTACTATCTTTATTAATTATATGAATTTGTTAAAATCTACTAAATTATCAGGCATAAACATGTTCTTATTAATCAACCCTGATTACTTGAGTTGAGTGCTTATCCCATCTTAAACTCTCTCTTTGAGTTGTAGACGTTAATAAGATAATATACTAGGCATAGTATTTCCTAAGAAAATCTCAGAATAAACAGAACTCATATTCGTTTTATCAAAAACAATTAGAAATTTAATGCAACATTATGCCGAATACTTAATCTACTGTGGTAATAAGTAGTCATTTTAATGGCTCCTTTGGTTTTGGTTTTGCAAAACTGTGTAAAATATGTCTGATTGTTATGATTTAACATTGCAATAACAGGTACTATCAAAACACCTGTTAGAATATTGCAGAAGTCAATATTTATGTTATAATAGATGATAATCTAAGGAAAAATATATAACATATTCAGTTCCAATTACTAGAATCACTTGAGAGTCATGTGTTATTGGCTTTTTAATTTTGAGAAACACTTATAAACTGATTTCAATTCAATTCACAAGCAATTACCCAACAAACACTATCTCCTGAGCACTGTATTAGACGCTAGGGAAATAAAGATGAATAAGGCATGGTCTCTGCCCTAGAGGCAATAACTGTCTTGTGCAATGCAGACACATAAACAGTTGGCCATTATAAAAAATGACGAGCGCAAGAACAGAAACATGTATAAGTTTTAGTGAAGACAGATAAGGGAAAATTATTTCTACAAAAATAAGATACACCATAGAATAGAGGTAGTTTTATTGTACGTGGAATAATTCAATGTTTTAAACACAAGGTATTTTTAGCGTATGTTTATATGTTGTTAAATGAGTATTTAAACTGTTAAATTTATAATAGTACTACGCATATAGTGCTACGTGTACGTTACTATAAAATAATGATAGTTAAATTTGAATATTGATAAAAAGCAATAAAGTATATTTTTGACAAAAAGACTAACTTGACAAAAAAGAAAGAAAAATACAGGAGAAGTAGGTAAAAGTGGTAAAATCTGTAATTCAAATTACTGAAGAATTTTAAAACCACCTTTGCTTATTTAACAAAACAAAAAAGGCAGTTAGGTGACGCTGAAATAATTCATGTGAAAATGAAGAAGCTCTGGTACTGTTTATGGAGATAAAGAGATGGTATATAGAAACTTTCAAAAAGTAAATTATGAGTTTTAGAGGAGGCATAGAAAGACAAAGAAAAGCAAAAATTACTAAAAATTATATAGTCTAAAAGAATAGAAAAAATGCTGAAACAATCTAGAGAATATCATAAATTTAGAATGTGAATCTGGGAGTAAAATCAGTTGATTTGATGTTTAGGCTTTGATAGCATATTGCTTGGAAGCATGTCTGTAGGTAACACTGAATGAGAGTGCTTGTGAGAGCTCATTAAATACAAATATGTGAAAGTCATCAGGTTAGTATAACTTGATTGGATTTTAGGTGCAATAATTGGTACTTGAGAACTGAGTATAAAGAGAAAACAGCAGGATACCAAGATAAAGGATTCATGCCTTACACATAACCTTTAATGAATATATGCTTGGAGAAAGAACCATAAGAGGATCAGAGATAGAACATGGATCATAGTGTAAAAAAGCAGACAAACACTATATGAATACTTAGCTTTCCCGAATTCATATATGGCCCATAGGCATGCATCAGAACAAAACACAGCAAAATGAAAAACGTAAACCAAAAGAGAAACAATTATTTCAATTCTACTTAATTAGCATAAGGTTAAGAATGATCTTATCATAGGTAATTTCTGTAAACTTTGTGCAAGTTTCCCTCCAATTTGTGCGAGAATAGGCCATAAAAATAATTAAATTCCATCAAAACCTCAAACTTTTGTCTAACTTTTTAATCTGATGTCTTGATAAACAATGATGATCTTTTTCTAACCCTAAAAGAAAAGCTGCTATGTTGGCTTAGTTGCAAAATGGTTAATTTTATCTATAATATATAACCATCCTAAATTATTCTGTAAAAGATAAATAACTGTATAAGATTATATAACTGTATAAGATTAGCTTAGAAAGGAGTGCATAAAGTATAACAGAATAAGAAATGGCAATAATATTCATAGAAAATAGATGAAAATCAAGTTCAAAATGTGATTTCAGAAATGAATATGTGTCTCATTAGTCACTAAAATATGAATAAACTGTACTGTCAGTTAAAAGATGAAGATTATATAACAGTAAAAGAAAAATATGTAGCTACGTTTTTAAAAACTGAAAACAGCAAAAACAGAAGGGCATAAACTTCAAAGTGGATATGTGAAAAACATGCGCTAGGCAAATACTAATCAAAAGATGATAGTATAACTGTCTTTACATGTGACCAAATAACCTTTAAGACAAAACTATACTATATATAGCAGTGCATGTGTGTATTTATGTTTGTATGTATATGTGTTCATATTGTTAAAAGATTCAGTTGGAGACTATTAAAGTATTTACCTTTTATGTACATGAAATATAAATAGTTAATATAACTAAATAATAAAGAATGCTAAATAACAACTCGTAGCAAAAATTCATCAAATAACAATACTCAATAACAAACATACTAAATATTCAATAGCAAACATAAAAATAGCAAATAGCAAACTCAACAGCAAAAAATTCATCAAACAATTTGATTAAAAAATGGGCAGAAGATCAGAACATTTTTCCAAAGAAGACATACAGATGGCCAACAGGTATGCATCATCATTTATATTCAAGGAAATGCAAATCAAAACCACAGTGAGATATCATCTCACACCTGTTAGAATGGCTATTATCAAAAAGACAAGATATAACAAGTGTTGTTAAGGACGTGAAGAAAAGGGAACCCTTGTGCACTGTTGGTGGGAATGTAAATCGGTGTGGCCACTACGGAAAAATTATGAATATTCCCCCAAAAGTTAAAAATATAACTAGCATATGATCTAGCAATTCCATTTCTATGTATTTAAATGAAGAAAATGAAAACAATAACTCAAAATGGTATCTGCACCCCTCTGTTCATTGTAGCATTATTTACAATAGCCAAAATCTGGAAACAAGTGTTCACTGATGGATGAATGGATAAATAATATTCACACACACACACACACACACATTGGACTAGTATTCAGCCATAAAAAAGAATGAAATCTTCCCATTTATGACCAACATGGATGGACCTTGAGGGCAGCATGCTAAGTGAAATACGTCAGGCAGAGAAAGACAAATATATATTACTTATATGTGGAATCTAAAAAACAAAACAACAGCAACAACAACAAAAAACAACCAACCTTATAGATACAGAGACTAGATCAGTAGCTGCCAGAGGCAGGGAGTGGAAGGTGGACAAACAGGTTAAGGGAGTCAAAAGGTACAAACTTCCAGTTATCAGATAAATTAGTCATGGGTATACAATGTACAGCGTGGTGACTGTAGTTAGAAATAATGCATTGCATATTTGAAAGTTGCCAAGATAATAGATCTTAATAGTCCTCACTACAAGAAAAAAACTTGTAACTATGTATGGGGACAGATGTTAACTAGACTTAATGTGGTGATCATTTTGCACTACATACAAATATTGAATCATTATATTGTACACATGAAACTAATGTAATGTTATATGTCAATTATACTTCAATCAAAAAAAATGACAAAACTTGGTAAACAGAATGATATTTAATAACATTTACTATTTTAAGAGAACAAATGAAAATAAATGAGCTAAACATCTAAATTAAAGAGACTCAGTCAAACTGTGAAAAAATAATAAGGCTTTGTTAATTAGACCCATGTCATTGGATGCCAATTTCTTAGATACTGATCTGTTCTCATAGAGGAGAACATTTACTGCGTTTATATAGTTAATGTTATAACATTCTATCCAATGAAGATATCCTTTTTCAATAGTTCTCACAATATGGAATAACATAGCTTTAAGTAAAAGACTAGAAAGACAGAGGCAACTGACCATGAGCACAGAATTCACAGAGCAGATGGTGCATTGTAGGGGCATCTTGTACATAGGGAGATGTGCCATTTTATGTGACATTAAAAACTGGTGAAATTCTTTTTCAGCTCATTCTGGTGTAAAATGAAGTTTTCTTATGGTCCAGGTGTACATGATAGACAAAAGTTGAAGTTTCTCTAAGATGTATAGTAAATCTTGATTAAAATCATGCTAACCAACACAACCTTGTAGGAGAAGAACAAATTTGGAGGACTAACACTACCCAACTCCAAGACTTACTATAAAGTTACAGTAATCAAGACAGTGTGTTATTGGCAAAAGAACAGACAACTAGATCAATGGAACAGAATAAAGAACCCAGAAATAGACCTACATAAATATGGTCAACTAATCTTTGACAAAGGAGCAAAGGTGATAAAATGGAACAAAGTCTTTTCAATAAATTGTGCTGAAACAACTTGACATCCACATGCAAAAAGAAAAAAAGAATCTAGACACAGACCTTATACATGTCACAAAAATTAACTCAAAATGGATCATAGACCTAAACATAAGACATAAAACTATAAACTATAAAACTCCTAGAAGATAACACAGAAGAAAACCTAGATGATCCTGGGTATGGCCATGACTTTTTTGATATAATACCAAAGGCACAATCTATGAAAGACATCACTGATAAGCTGGACTTCATTAAAATTAAAAAAATCTGCTCTGTGAAATACAATATCAAGAAAATGAAGAGACAAGCTACAGACTAGGAAAAAATGTTTGCAAAAGACACATCTAATAAGGACAGTTATCCAAAACATACAAAGAAATCCTAATATTCAACAATAAGAAAACAATTGTCTAAATAATGGGCTAAAGACCCTAATAGACACCTCACTAAAGATACACAAATAGAAAATAATCATATAAAACGTTCCACATCATATGTCATCAGGGAAATGAAAATTAAAACAACAATGAGATACCACTACACAGCTATTAGAAGGTCAAAATCTGAACTTGAACTGTCAGTGCCAAATTCTGGCAAGAATATGAATACGAAATGGTACAACTATGTCTGGGAAACAGTTTGGCAGTTTCTTACAAAAGTAAACATAATCTTACCATATAGCCCAGCAATCTAGCTCCTTGGTATTTACCCAAAGGGTTTGAAAACATGTACACATAAAAACCTGCACACCAATGTTTATAGTAGCTTTATTCTTAACTGCCAAAATTTTGAAGTAACCAAGATGTCCTTCAGTAGATGAATGAATTGTGGTACATACATGCAGGCTTAGGATATTATTTAGCACTAAAAACAAATGAGCTTTAAGTTCTAAAAAGACATGGAAGAAACTTAGATGCATATTACTAAATGAAAGAACTCAATCTGAAAAGGCTATATACTTACTGTATGATTCCAACTATATAATATTCTGGAAAAGGCAAAACTGTGGAGACAGTAAAAAGATCAGTGGTTGTCGGGGAAGAGGGATGAATAGGCAGAACATAGAGGATTTTTTAGGCCAGTGAAAAATATCATACTCTGTATGATATTATAATGATGGCTATGTCTTTATATATTTAGCCAAACCCATAGAATGTACAAAACCAAGAATGAATCCTAATGTAAAGTATAGATTTTCGGTAATAATGTAGGCTCATCAATTGTGACAAAATCACCATGCTGCTGGGGGATGTTGATAATGGGGAGACTATACATTTGTGGGGGGCAGAGTGTATATAGGAAGTATCTGTCTCTTCCTCTTAATTTTGTTGTGAAGCTAAACCTGCTCTAAAAGTAAAGTCATATATTGATATATATATAATATGTATTATAATAAATGATAAATATATAATTTTATTATAATAAATATATTTATAAGTAATATATGATAAATATATATTTTTTCTTGCCAAGAATAGAATAAGATCCAGGAATGAGAATGATCAAAAGACAACATGATTAAAAATAAGAAAAACTGTTTAATCACATGTGGTTAGGAATTCCCCATAATTCCTAGAAAGTGAGGATTATAAATTTATATCTTATATTAATTTATATTACTTAATGTATTAACATAACTCATTAACTAAACAGATGCTTATAAGCTACTAGGTGTCATGTTTTTCAAAACATTAGTGAGTAAATAGATACACAATCCTTGGCTTTATGGAACACGTTGTCTGATGAGGAAGATGACTAATTGAGAAATATCATAAATGATCGTAGTTGGGACAAATCCTGTGAAGGAAATACAAAATGCTATGGAAGAGCACACTTGGGAGATTAAAGGTATTGATGGTCTCCCTGATAGACACTGCGGTCTAATGGATGAGGGAAGAAGAGAGGGAGACCATCCTGTGGCAAGCTCTGGGGAGGTGTCAGGACAAAGCCACAGCAGTTTACCTTGGCCCAGCTGTTCTGAAGACAGACAGAGGCTGACTAAATCAAATGCTAATCCAAACCTCCTGAAAGGGTTTGATTAGTGTCCTTGCTATAAAATCTAAAAAATCATTCTTATCTTCATCAAAGATGCATTTAATGGGTCAAATTCCACTTGAAATTCCCTGGATGAAAAGGGACCTGGGAGGTCTGAGAGACTGTAAGAGGCTAGAGTGGAGGGAGGGACCCTGAATGAGGTGCCAGATGAAACAGGACAGGTCCAGATGATGCAAGTCTTGTGAATTCTCCACAGGAGCTTATCTTATAAGAAGTGGGCAACGATTAAAAGTTTTAAGCATTGGAGACACATTTTTGTGCATTTTGGAAAAGTCAGCCAAAGTGTGAAGGATTGATCACAAGCATGTGTCAGTGGATATAGAGTGACTGTAGAAGGTTTATATAGTATCCCGGGTCAGAAAGCATGGTAGCCTTGACTAGGATGATGAGGTAGAGAAAGAGAAGTGGAAGGAATTGAGAGTCTCAGTGGAGTGTGTGGTGAAGAACATGGGGGTAACAAGTATGATTCCTACTTTTTAGCTTTTCTAACTAGATTGGAGGTTGGTACCATTCACTGAGAAATGGAAACTGGAAGAGGATACAATTTGTGGAGGAGATCATGTGATCTCATGTGGCTACATTAAATGAGCCACCACTTCCTCTCATCATTCTCAGAAGTGCTCAGCACCGCCTGGGTGAATAATTCCGTAAGGCTGTTGAACGTAGTCTGCAAATGACTGAAAGATTGTCCTGATTGACCTCAAAGTGCTTTGTACCTTTAAGTGTTCATGATTCTAAATACCATATAAGCCTCTTCACAGTGTAAAAAATGAAATAAGAAAAGACTGAGGAAGGAGAAGGGGGATGAATAGTTAACTCCTCTTTGGTGCAGATTTACTATATATTCTAAAGTAAGAAATTTGTTTCTCATATGAGATTCTTTGACCTGGCTTTTTCCTTTGTTTTTGTTTTGTTTTTTGTGCATTTTTTTTTGTTTTGGTTTTTTTTTTTTGCCTTTTAAATCTAGAACAGTAGTTATCAATCTTAGATGTAATTGTTTTATTCTAGGGTGGAGTCCAGGCACAGGAGATTTTTTTTTAAGCTCTCCAGATAACCGTAATATGAAGCCAAAGCCAAAACCCACTGACTGGTAAATAAAAAACAAGTGTCTTTTCTTCTCCCAAAATTAGAGCTTTGTTAGCACTATATAGAAATATATGCAAAACGCATATAGGATTTTAGATTTTCTATTAGTCACATTAAAAAAGTAAAAAGAAACATGTTAAATTAATTAATAAGATATTTAGTTTTAACTAATATATATATAGAATATTTTCATCTCAAATGTAATCAATACACTTTATGAAATATCTTATAATCATTTTTTATACCAAGTTTTTGAAATCCAGTGTGTATTACACATATACTTGCAGTAAATATCAAATCAGGCAATATATTTTCATCAACAATTCTTGATCTTTATTTTGATTTAATAAAATTTAAAAATGAAAAATTAGATTCACATATCCTAGTTGTTCCAAGCATACTTAAATTTTCCATCAGATACTTTATCATTCATTTCATCAAAAAATTTATATTGACTATATTTGGAAATAATAATGATCAGTTTTTAAATTTAAATTTATATTAAGCCTACTTATATTAATTTATATTAATAAAAATTTCATTTTAAAATCAATCAACTTACATTAATATTAGTCAACTACATCAATTAAATTTAAACTAATCAATTAATTAAATAAAATTAGAAATCCATTACATCAGTTGCAATAGTCACATTTCATTTGCTTAATAGTCACATGGGGCTGTGTCTACCATATTAGAGAGTGCAGGCTTAGAACATCAACGATATTCTAATGCATTATAAACAGAATTTCAAATCCTGTAAACGTTTTTTAACACAGGTAATATTAATCCTATCATACAGATTTAGGAATTTGAGGCTCAAGGTGGTTTAGAACTTTACCTATATTCACATATTAAGAAATACAGTTCAAATTCAAGCCCAGTTCTATCTGACTGGATGTTTTTTCTCTATCCATTACATTATCACAGTATCCATTATACTCTCTGTCTGCTTCAGAAAATGTAAAGCACATTTAATATACTAATTAGAAAGCAAACCACGGAAATAGAAAAGGACTTGCGGACAGGGAGACAGTCGACATCTTTTTTTTTTTTTTTTTTTTTTTCTGTACGCAGGCCTCTCACTGCTGTGGCCTCTCCCATTGCAGGGCACAGGCTCCGGACGCACAGGCTCAGTGGCCATGGTTCACGGGCCCAGCCGCTCCACGGCATGTGGGATCTTCCCGGAATGGGGCACGAACCCACATACCCTGCATCGGCAGGCGGACTCTCAACCACTGCGCCACCAGGGAAGCCCTCAACATCTTTTTAAAACACTTAAGCCCTATATTTTGTTTAAAAAAATAGAAATAACCAAGCCACTTGTTCACAACATTTACCTTACAAAGAGATGATGCTTGTTTAATAACTTGTGTAATATGCATAATTTTAAAACAGAAGAAACTATGCCAATATAGCCCCTAAATTCCCTTTTTTTTTAATCTAAAACTATTTTAATTGGAGCTTAAGAACTCGCTAAAGCTATTTCTAGTTTCTCTCAGTTTTCCTAACACTAATATGTGTGTATATATATATATAAAATTTCCTAGCACTAATATATATATACATATATATATATATATATGTATATATAGTCTTTAGAATTCTACTTTTGGTTTGAATGGAGCTTTTGGTTTAAAAAAATTGATAACCAAATAAAACATCATTACTAAAACTGATTTACAAAGTTGACTGAGATGTCCTTGACATTTTGTTAGAGGCTAGCTTTATCTGAGTTGGGATTTGAGTGTATCTTATAGTTTCATTTAGCTCACTGATTAATAAGATACAGGTATTTTATTCAATTTGAAGTCTGGCTTCGATTACCTACCTTCTCTTTACTCTTTTGCTTTCTCTTATGTTATTTGCTAACCATCACTGGAGGAGGAGTGCTGCTCTAAACTACAGAACCATCTGCAGCTGTGAGCTTGAGTCATATTTTGTGACTCACCACTGTCTCTACTGACTGTGCCAATCATATCTGCAGGGAAAAGGCAGTTGTAAGATTCTGGGAATAAGAACTTCCTCATTTTCTCTAATTCTTTCTCCAAGTTAAAAGAAGAAAAAAAAAAGCAATAAAGAGATTAGCCTGTTCTTTCTGTTATTGTCATGGCTTAGTGGCTCTGGAATCAGTCTGCAACATCAAATAAGACTTGGTGAAAACTTTGCCTCTATCCCAACATAATAACTGGGAGGAGGTTTAATATACTTTTGGAGGAAAGACGTCATCTTAAAACTGAGATCCCTCTGTTGAATGAATGGCACTTTTATAAGAAATGTTCTTTTGTGCAACTTAATACTTTCTATATATTTCTCTCAAATAGCTCTCTTTTGGTATGAAAAATGCAAATGAGGTTTATATTTGTACAGTGCATGGTATGTGTTTGTTACATTTAAATGTCCTCACAGCCTACCCAAAGATCTCAATGTGCTCTCTTAAAACAATTATTTTCTTGGAACTTATCTACAGGTGGAGCATCTTGCTGTAGAAACTGTCTAGCTTCGCATTATCTTTTAATACTCTCCTGTCAAAATATACCCTCAAGGCAAACTTTTGTAGATTTCTTCCTAAAAGACAGTAAAACACCATGGGAATTTAAATTATATTCAATATGTTATTTAAAAGTTAATTATGCTTATGGTTTCGAATGATTTCTTAAAATGGTAAACATGTATATGTGGAATCAAGATGGTTGCGATGTTGAAAGAAATGATATTGACATCCTTATTTTCTCTTTTGAACTATGGTTTTCTTCAACATTTGTGTGCCCTTCTCAGAAGCTGAGAAACTTCTGCTGGAAAAGCAGGATCATACGTAGGAGGGTTAGAGTT
This sequence comes from Aethalodelphis obliquidens, assembly GCF_003676395.1. Classification (NCBI taxonomy): domain Eukaryota; kingdom Metazoa; phylum Chordata; class Mammalia; order Artiodactyla; family Delphinidae; genus Aethalodelphis; species Aethalodelphis obliquidens. The sequence goes on along the minus strand of NW_020837947.1, from coordinate 54,651,670 downwards.
CTGGGTTTGAATGTCAGCTCAGTTTAGAGGTTTTGTAGCCTTTGGCAAGTTAGCTGACTGATGTTTAAGGTCTCGTGTCCTGTAAATAGAGATAACAGTGACCTCTGCAAAGCGTTATTTTAAAGATTAAATGTGAAGCTCTCTGAGAAGTTTCTGGAGTACAGTAAATGTGCAATATGTGTTTTTGTTTTTGTTTTTGGTTTTTTAGTAGTAGTAGAGTGGTTGCTATAAACTAAATGCTTCTGTTCCCCCCAAGATTCATATATTGAAACCTAATCTCCAAAGTGATAGTATTTGAAGGTGGGGCCTTTGAGAATTGATTAGGTCATGAGGGTGGAGCCCTCAAGAATGAGATTCGTGCTCTTGTAAAAGAGACCCAGGGCTCAGTCTTCCCCTCTTGTATTGTGAGGACACTTGGAAGAAGGCTGTGTATGAACCAGAAAGGGGGTGCTCACAAGAACCCAACAATACTGGCACCCTAATCTCAGACTTCCAGCCTCCAAAACTGTGAGAAATGAATTTCTGTTGTTTATAAGTCACCCCGTTCTTTGATAATTTGTCATAGCAGCCTGAAAACGCTGACAGTGATTATTTGGAAAAATTAAAATTAAATGGCCATTTTGAACCTGCTTATCTATATGTACTACTTCAGGAAGACAATTGGTAATTTTAAAGAACACTGAATAGACACAGATCGGGGATGAACACATTAGTGATAAATGTCTAAACCTGAGGAAGGTCATCAACATCTATTGGGTAGAAATCCTGCTACTGCTAAATTAGTTTGTGTGTGTGCATATGTGTGTGTACATGTGACATGTTTTCACTTGAAAGGCATAATGTGAATTAAATGCTGAAATTGTTGAGCATTTCATTCTGAAATTGGGAATGGAGAACATTCTCTAAATTCCTGTTGGATTTGCTAAATGAATAAAATTTATGACCCAGTCATTTAAATGCATTCCAAAAATGTATAATATTATCAAATCTAACTGCTATCTAATTTAACTTACAGGATCTGTGATATTTTAGAGCTGAAGGAAAATAGTTATACCTCTGAAAATAATACTGCGGTTTAAAAACTGTTGGTTTTAGTTATTTTCAGGTTTACATTTACCAGGAAACTTACAGATAGGTGTGATTTCTTCAACAACATCAATTGATTTTGATTAACCACAACATGTCATTTCATTTTGTAATTTAAATGCCAGATGTTTAAAGACCAGGATTTATTAACCTACCTAGTATTTAACAGCCTTCATGGAATCTTCAAATAATAGTTGGATGGATCTGGGTAAGATTAAAGTAGAATTTCACTGTATTTAGCCAAGTAGTCTAAACCCATTCTTTCATGCAAAACTAGTCAAAAGAATTTGTAAAGTATTTTATTTACCTTTCTCTTTGGAAATAAATGCATTTGCTTTCTCTTGTTTATATTCATAACAATAATAGGTACATTTAAATTAATTACATTTAATTGAACTGCATTTCACTTAATTGCCAGTAGTTAGAATAACAATTCACAACATGCTGATATTCAAGTCCAAATGGTTCTGTCATAAAAATAAAATTAAGACATTTGAGAAAAGTTACATTTGTTATATGTAATTTTCCTTCTTTAAAAACAATTACACAGAAATTCATTTTATAAAGAACCATCTAGGGCTTCCCTGGTGGCACAGTGGTTGAGAGTCCGCCTGCCCATGCAGGGGACGCGGGTTCGTGCCCTGGTCCGGGAAGATCCCACATGCCGCGGAGCGGCTGGGCCCGTGAGCCATGGCCGCTGAGCCTGCGCGTCCGGAGCCTGTGCTCCGCAACGGGAGAGGCCACAACAGTGAGAGGCCCGCGTACCGCAAAAAAAAAAAAAAAAGGAAAGCTTAAATATACTTACTAAAAGAAAAGTACTATTCAATATAAATATCTATATATGTAAACATTGACTGAATAATAAGGATAAGAAAAAGATAGGATTTTTAAAGTGTTAATACAAATTGTTTACACGATACTACCCAGATATTATAGAATTGTGAGGTTTACGTCAACACAATTACCTATACTCAGTAAGAAAGGCAGTTTGGAGGGAGAGCAGGCAGACATCAGAAGGGGCTGATGAAGTTTGTGTTCAAAAGTTATATGTTAAGTGTAAGAAGGAAAGCTCATCTAAAATTCATGGCCTACTGAAAGCTAGCAAAAAGAAGTGTAAGATTTACAATTCTAGACATTGCTCATCTCTTAAATGCTCACTGATATAGAAAAGCAGGGAAATAAAAGCAATGGCCTGCCAACTAATAAGGGAGAAGTGAGAGGTCAAATCTGAAAGAAAAGAAAACGGAAAACAGAACTCCAAGGAGCTGAGGCAGCTGAAATGAAAGTGGTGGACCAGAGTAATTTATATATGTTTCAGCACTAAAACAAATAAATAATGGATAAATATATAAATAAATAAAAGAGAGAAAAGAGATGGCACAAAGATGAACATACAGAAGAAGAGAAAAATAAATTACCTTAAAGTAAGAGATGATCAGTCCCAATGAAAATACTTTTAAGTTTAGGAGATAGAGGTGTGTGTGTGTGTGTGTGTGTGTGCGTGTGTGTGTGTGTGTGTGTGTGTGTGTGTAAATACTTATACATACATATATATACACACACACATATATTTACACACACATACACACACAAGTAGATAGACACATATTCAAAAAAGTTTAGGAGATAGACTGATATGTATATATGAACATGTATGTATATATATACCTATAAACATTAGCATGTGAATACACATACACATAAGTATGGGTGTGTTTATGTATGAGTGTGTGTATATGAGTGTGTGTATATACACACACCTTTCAAAATAAAAATGACCTTTCAATATAAAATTGAACATGCTTTCCCTCACCCTGCTTCAACTCTCCCAAGCCCTCTTACCCATATCTATATTTTCACAGCAACTACCACTTTTTAATTCACTGTATAATTTACTTATATATTTTGTTTTCTTTTTTATTGCCACTGGAATGGAACCTCCAAGTAATTGAAGACTTTTTGTGTTTTATAATTTAAGTATCCCAAGAACCTTTAACGGTATCTGGTACTCAGTAAGATTTGCTTTTATGAATAAATAATTTAACACGAACTGAGAAGCAGTTGCCAGAGTTATTTAGTAGAAATAAAATGTATATCTTATGTGGGTAGTTAGACTAGATTAGTGGTTCACAGTGTCTAGCCTCTGGGCTATGCTATGATTACATTTCCCCCCTCCAAAGGGAAATGAAAAAGACATTGGCAGTGCAATTAGTTTTCCATAAGATTATGTTTATACAGTTTAAGATTCTATTTTATTATAACATTAAGTTCTTTTTACCCTTCATAGTAATAAAATGCTTGTTCTTTTTGAAAATGTTAGCTACTGTGAGGAAATGATGGTACTTTATTGTAGGTATAAAGTTATTACAACAACAAAATATTTGACATTCATGTGTCCATCAGCATTATTAATCCTACTGATTTGTGACAAAGGTGTCACTGGGACCTGTGTGGTCTGAAAGTAATTTTCACAGCTTTCATAGGAACTGCTTAAGGAAAAGGTATAGGATGCCATTCATTCATTTCATTCAGCAATGAAACCTCTGAAGTTTTGCTGGGAACTTCAAGGAAGGCTCTTCTTAATTCTTCTCAACCTACACACAGACTAATCTATGTAGGCCTGGAGCCTCATGGTACAAGGGACTTGAAAATAACCACTGCCACACACTGAGTGAACAATAGGCTATTTTGACTTAGGGGTGACTCCAAGGATGCCAGGTTTAAAAATCATATTTAGTTATTCCTGGCAGTCTGGAAGACAGTGTGCATACACAAGGTTTCACCCACTAAGGACTCATCAGAGAAAGAATCTCAAAGCTACAAAAAAAAAAAAAAAGTAGCGTGGGGCAAAAAAAAAAAAGAAAAGTAAACCCTCTAAGTATGACATCAAACTCCAAGTACACACACCTCCAACTATAAAAGTAAAAATATAACAGGCTAAATAAGCATAAGCACAATCTTTGACCAATAAGTGGAATATGATGATACAGAGATGACCACTAGGCAGCTAAGCTAAGAGATAAAAACGAAGGTGAGAAGAATTGGTAGAAGAACATCAGAAGCTACACATTGCAGGGGAAATATACTTCACAAAAACCATTCATCTAAGTCACTAAATAAATAATCAATGAAGCAAATAACAACAGCAACTACATGGAGGAAAGGATCAGCATTCACAGCAGCAAAAATACATTTTCTAAAATGTCCAGTTTTCTACAAAAAAATTTTACGACACACAAACATAAAAGTGTCATCATACACAGGAAAATGATAGACAACAGAAACTACTTTTGAGGGGGCCAAGATATAGGTCTTATCTGACAGAGAACTCAAAACACCTATTATAAATATTTTTGATGAAAGAAAACCATTCTTAAGTAAAAATGGTCTGATGACAGTGTCTCATCAAATATAGAACATAAAGATATTGAAATTTTTAAAAATTAACAAAATTGAAATTCTGGAGTTGGAAGTTACAATAAATAAATTGAAAAAATCACTAGAGAGGGACTTCCTCGTGGCTCAGTGGTTAAGAATCTGCCTGCCAACGCAGGGGACATGGGTTCAAGCCCTGGTCCAGGAAGATACCACATGCTGCAGAGCAACTAAGACCGTGCACCACAACTACTGAGTCTGCACTCTAGAGCCGGCATGCCACAACTACTGGAGCCCGTGCTCTACAATAAAAGAAGCCACTGCAATGAGAAGCCTGCGCACTGCAGTGAAGGGTAGCCCCCTGCTCACTACAACTAGAGAAAGCCCACGTGCAGCAACTAAGACCCAACACAGCCAAAAATAAACAAATAAATTTATTTTTTTAAATCACTAGAGAGACTCTACAGATTTCACAAGACAGAATCAGTGAACTTGAAAAGATGAATGGAGATTATGCAATCTGAAGACCAGAGAGAAAAAAATAATAAAGTGAAGAGAGTCTTAGAGAAATGTGGGACACCATTAAGCACACCACCTTATGCATAACAGGTGCATCAGAAGGACAGGAAAGAAAGGCACAGAAAAAAAATTACTCAAAAAAATTAGTTGCTGAAAACTTACCAAACTTGATGATAAACATTAGTCTATATGTTCATGAAACCCAACAAACCCAAATAAGAGGAATTCAAAAAGATACACACACAGACATAACGTAGTCAAAATGTTGAAAAGTCAATTATTGAAAAATCTTAAAAGCGGCAAGAGAAAAATGACTCCTCACATACAAAGGAACCTCACTAAACTTAACAGTTACTTCTCAGAAACAATAAAGGCCAGAAGATGGTGGGATGACATATTCAAAGTGCTGAAAATAAAAATAAAAACTCTACAGTCTCATACCTAGCAAAGCTATCTTTCACATTTTTCTGCTTTCAGCTTTTTAAAACGATGTTCACATAAAGTAATAATTTGAACAATGTGTCACTGGGTTTGTAACCTAAAAAATAATAATAATATGTATAATGTATAACAGTAACAGCACAAAAATGCCAGGGGGTGTGTGGGGGGTGTGGGTATACAGGAGTAACGTTTCTATTATTTCACTGGAGCTATGTCTGTATAAACCTGACACATTTAAAATGTACAAATGTAAGCCCTAGAGTAGCCAGTAAGAAAATAAAACAAAAATATTGAAAGGTCATGCACAATAATAAAATGATCCATTCTCCGAGAACACAAATCAATTTTTGATACGTATGCACCTAAGAATAGAGCATCAAAATACATGAGGCAAAAACTAATAGAACGCTGAGGAAGAACAGACAAATCTACTATTATCCTTGAAGATGTCAACATCTCTCTATCACTGATTTCCAAATCTAACAGGAGGAAAATTAGTAAGGACATATTTGAACTGAATAGCAACATCAGTCAACACAACATAATTAATACTGGAGACTACTTCATGCAACAGCAGCAGAATACACATTCTTCTCAAACTCACACAGAATATTCACTGAGACACCACATCCTGGGCCATAAAACACACCTTAACAAATTTACAAGAATAAAAATCATACATATAATGTTTCCAGAGCATAATGGAATCAAAAAAGTTTAAAGATAAATAAAAAAGTTTGAACTAAATAAAGATGAAAATACAACTTATCAAAATCTGCCAGATGTAGCAAAAGCAGTGCTTAAAGGAAAATTTATATCAATCACTGAATTCATGTATTAGAAAAGAAGAAGACATAAAAATAAATAGCTTCCACTTAGGATACTAGAAAAAGAAGAACAAATTAAATCTAAAGTAAAAGGAAGAAAATAAATAATAACAACTAGAGCAGATCAAGGAAACTAAAGACAGAAAATCAGTAGAGAAATTCAATGAATCCAAAAGCTGGTTCTTTGAAAAGATCAGTAAAATCATTAAGCCAGTTTAACTAAGAGAACAAGAGGAAAGACACAAATTAGCAATATCAGAAAAAAAAAGAGGGACCATTACTATCAATCTCATGGATATTAAAAGGATAATACCAAATATTAGGAAGAAATTTATGCCCCAAAATTTGATCAGCTAGATGAAATGGACCAATTCCTTGAAAGACACACTACCAAAATTCACACAAGAAGTAGATTATCTGAATAGGCCTATACCTATTAAGGAAATTGAATCAATAATTAATTACTTTATAAAACAGAAAGCGCTAGGCCCAGATGGGTTCGTTGATGAATTCTACCAAACACTTGGGTTAGAAATTATGTTGATTTTCTACAATCTCTTTCAGAAAATAGAAGCAGAGAGAAAACTTCCTAACTCATTCTATGAGGCCAGTATCACCTGAATACCCAAACCAAACAAAGGCATGATGAGAAAGGAAAACCACAGATCGATATCTCTCATGAACATAGATGCAAAAATCCTCAACATAGTGTTAGCAAAATTATTCCAAGAATGTATAACAATTATATACCATGACTAATAGAATACATATGCAAGGCTACTTCAACACTTGAAAACCAATTCATGTACTCCATAAAATCAACAGGCTAAAGAATAAAAATATGATCGTGTCAATAGACGTCCCTTGAATACATTATTTAAATGAAAGAACCTAGTCACAAAAGACTAGATTTCATATTGAATGATTCCATTTATATTAAATGTCCAGAATAGGCAAAACTGTAGAGACAGAAAGCAGACTAGTGGTTTCTCAGCCCTAGAGGAGCAGGCAGAATAAGAAGTGACCATTAATGTACATGGGTTTTCTTCTAGAGCAAAATAAATATTCTAAATTCAGACTGTGGTGATAGTTGCACAGACTTGTGAATATATTAAAACTCAATTTTGTACATTAAATAAAGGAATTGTGTGGTATATGAATTACATCTTAGGCTCTTAAATATTCCATGTGAATCACATTATGTAATGAAATGACATTAAAAACCTTTTTTTAAAAAAGCATTTTGGGCCAATCTTCCCAAAAAGTATAATCAGAGATTAACTATATCATGAAAAGAACTGCATAATAATAAAAGTGTAATATGAGAATATAATCTGTTGATAATTTACAAAGAGAGTGCTATAGCCTGAAGTGGAAGGATAGGGAAATCTTTCTCTTCTGTAAATGACAGATCTGCACCTTGCTGCTAATTGTAGAAAATTCGGAGAGAAAGTGCCATCTGTGCCCTGAGGTGTCTGCCCCAGTAGCAGAGCCATCAACTCAGATCTAAAAGCGGTTCAGAGAAGAATGTCAGGTTCGTCAGTCGTTAGACTTGCAGATATCTAACAGTAATTCCTTTCCTGGAGTCCAGCTGAACGCTCTCTACAGCAGAGATTTAGATTCATTATGAGTGTAAAGTAGAGCAGATTTTAATGCAAGCACATAGAAAAATGGCGAGCACTGTCAGTGTTATTTTTATACCAGTTTTAATTAGGAAATCAAAATAAGCAGATTTGACCAAGTTTTGTGTCCCTCAAGGAGACCCTGTTTGCCCGGTTTTTCCAAGTATTATGTGACAAAGTTTTGTATTACAAGTCAACCAAGGATATCGAATGATTATTGTTTACATCTTAATTTTTATATATTTAGTATCCATTATTTTCTATTGATAAAATGTCTTGATGTAAAGTTGTGGGACAAGTTCTTACTCAATTTTCAGTAAGATTCTGGCTTGCCAGAAAAAAAGAGTAATTTACATCTAAATATTGCATAAAACGATTCCTATTATAAAACCTTCATAAATCTCTCATGGGTGATTGCAGTGTATGACAATGTTGTCTTAACTAGATCGGGCTTAGCAGTATTTACAGAAAGGAACATATCCAAATTTAACTAAGACAGAGAGGGTAGCTATCTTTTGTTTGACAAAAATAGAGTGACAGAGAAATATTTAGTGTTTGCTTAATATTTCACCACCTGGATAAAACAGTCAAATGTCAAAATAGGGACCCAATGAAACCCAAATCTATAGTAAATTTTTGCAAGAGCAAAGAACCAAATAGACAAATTCAAATTGCAGAAATATATGATTTCCCCAATCTAAGAGCTTTTACTCTGTTTTTCCCTTATTCAGTGTACTAAAATATCTTAGCCAATACCATTTTCCATTTTATAATATTGCAAGTTAAGTTAAAGTCAAGAAGGATAACTAATTACTTAGTGAATAGAGCCAATTCTAGAACACAAACTTAAAAACAATTCTTTTTCACAGATGTCCAGCATATGTGAGATGAATGAAAGAAGAGCCAAACGGGCTAATTTTCTTAGAAAAAAATATGGTATGTCTTAATAGCAGATAGCAGAAAACATAAGAGTGAAAGTAGTAGGAATTTAAAATCAATTTTAAAAAGTCAAAGAAACTGCTTGGTTAAATGTTAACGTTTGAAATTCTTTAATGTAACTGAAATTGTTGGAACAAGAACACCTTTGTAACATCTTCAATTCTCATTTTTAAGGACGAGAACTCTGAAATGCTGAGTGACTAAATAGCAGCATGCTAATAGTAGTAACAGAGTTAGCTTTAGAATTAATGGACCAATTTCTTAGTGTGGAAACTCTCTACATCCGTTCATCATACTCTGTATTAAGGAAGTTTGCTATGGGAATTATTTTAAAATATTGGTTAGTTAAGGGAGTATTCCTCATTTTCTTTATGTAGAAAGTTCCAAGGTATTTTCTGATTTAATAATTAGAAAACATTTACGTGTACAAAAATGCTTTTAAAGTCTCTAGTATTTTGAACAACAACAACGCGGAGACTATTCAAATAAAAAGGGGTTAAAATTACATAAATATTTATGGAGAGTTTTCCTGAACACAGTACTATGTTATGTGCATCTAGTTATTCATTATAATAACAGGCAATAGAAAGTGAGCAAGCAAATTGTTTGCCATGTTATATATAAATGCATTTCAGACTTAGGGTATCTTTCACATATTAAACTTCAAGTACATATCAGTTATTTTTTTAGAAGAAAAGATGAGACATCTCTCAGTCGGTAGAAGAAAAAAGGAAAAACGAGAAGAGAGAAAGGAAATTGAAAATTCTTAGTGATTCATGTAAGTTCAAGTAAAAGTGATACATGACCAAACACTATCAAATTTTTAGGCAATCAGAAAACAAAAAGAAAAATAAGGCAAACAAAAGCCAGCAAGCAAACAGATGTAAAATGTTACACAGAAGTTCAGAAATCATGCGGGACTTTAGACTCCTATCTACAAATAACAAAACACAATGAGCTTAGCCAATAAACATTTTAAGGTTCAATTTTTTAACACCAAGATTTTTTTTATGTACAAATATGACTTTAACTATACAGAAAATAAAAATAAATATTCAAGAGTTTAGAAAACAAAACACATATATGCTTTTCTGTAAAGGATTGTTTGAAAACTGTATATTGATCATTGCTGTGAAAACGACTCTGAAGAACTAAATCAAAATCAGTAACACAAGAAATAAGAAGTCAGGTGCATGAGTACTAAAAATTCAATGTAGAGTAACTATTTTTTTTCTTATGGTAATAAATCTGAACATAAAATATAATTTTCAGAAAATGTGATTTTCAAAGTAAGAATAAGAAGAAACATTTAACTATTTCTATTTTATGATAATTTATGATCAGTACAGACTATAATATTCTTCAATTACAATTAAGCTTTCTAAGAAAACAATATAATGTGAATGAAAGAATAGAAAAATTGTGCCTTTACATGGTGATATATTTTACACCGTTCAGATAAAAAGTACTAGTAAGTACATAGTATGAATTATGGTATATCTTTATAGCAAAATTGTAAATCAAGGTTATTTTCTTTTTTATACTTTTTATACCCTCAAATTTCTTTAACAAGTATTTTGATTACAATAAAACATCCAGTAAATGTAATTTTAAAAAGCAGAAACAATGAATGACGGGCTGGAATTAGAATCTTGATTATCTCCAATGAAAAGCTGAAAACTGTGCATTTTATTTCACAGTATGTAGAGAGCAATTCTACATTCTTGAAAAGGAGGATTGCTTGATCAGAAATGTAATTTAAGAAGAAAAATCAGTCTACAGCATATAAGAGTATAGTTTTGAATCATAAAAATTATTTAAGACATTGTGAACAATCCGGGTAAAATGTATAGAAGACGAAGTGTGGCAGTAGTGATAGAAGTAAGAAGTTGAAATTGGAAGAGAGTACAGAAGTAGAATTGTCAGAAATTAGCACTCGATTGTATAAAGGCTAGAGGGTGAGTGAGGGGTCAAAACCTGACTTTAAGGTTTTTACTCTAGTTACAGAAAGAATGGCAGTGTTATTAACAAAGATGAGGAATGAAAGAGAAGCAGACATGAAGAGGAAAGAAGAGATAAAATACTTAAAATGTAACAATATAATCTGTCACTAGATCTATCCTACTATTGAATAAAATGAAATCTGAAGACTGTTAATACAGATTAAATGAATTTTTTTTAAATTGTTTTGACAGTTTTGGGGGAAAGTAGAAATAATTACTGAGGTCTTTGACAAGATCCAGATATCTGAAATTCTAAGAGTATGTTTCATAACTAAATGAACCATCTATCATGTTTCCTACTGTGTCATGCGAAAAACCCACAAAAGATCACATTTTTTTTTCTCACTAGGAACAGAAGGTAGAACCAACAGTGTGTCCTGCGCTCACAAGCAGATTTGTTGTAAAAATGCTGCTTTCACTGCAGAGTAAATACTTTAGGAATTCAGTGTCAGCTGTGTTATTATATGCCTTAGTTATGGACTCACCATTTTAAAACCAAAAAAACAAAAGCCACTCATATAAAATACCTCATAAAATAAATTATGAAATAATTACATTTTATGTGTATTTATGCATGCAAAAGTCACCATCATCATCTGAAAAAGTTTTCATTAAGTGCACACATACATTTATTGCCCTAGGTACTTTGCAAAAAAGTTGGCCTAGACCTCTCTGATTTATACCTGCAGAGCCTAACACAAATAAAATTTTGAGTCTTATTCTTTTCAAAAAAATGGTAATAATTCAAATATCTGGGTATTTAGTGAGAATTAAGGATAAGATTGGAGAAAATCTTGAAAAATTAGGGAAAAATAGACAAACTCAGTAGGGAGAGATAAATCAGTTAAATTCTATAATAAACCTTTGAATGAGTCTAGCAAAAGGAATAATTTTAAAGACAGTTACATATATCTAATGCTTAACAGCTCTGTTAATAACTGATCTCCAATTATATCACGAATGAGAGTTAATACAGTTATTTTTTCTCACTAGCTTAAAAGCCCATTCAGAAATGAAAAGTGTATTGTGATACTATATTTTAATATGTACATGAACTTGAAAATTCAGACAAAAATCTAATAAAAAAATTTAATGAGTTTTATTTGTGGCTCATTGTGAAATTATAGCAAAAACTGACTGACTATATAACACTTATTTTAAAATAAGAAAGGCTCAAGCTTCCTACTCTGTTACTTTATACATAACTAAAGTATTATACAAAACCACTTGATGGTCATAAAAAATAGCCTGAGTGTCTAAATGAACTGAAGAGATAAGTAATTTATACTCTGCTTAATCTTGGATTTTAGTGCGTATTATTTGTTCTAAAACTTTGAAAAATAATCATTTTAATGTTGCATATATGAATACATAACTTTAATAACTGATATCCTTCAGCATTAGAGGTACATTGCTGAATGGAATTTTTTTTTTTGCGGTACGCGGGCCTCTCACTGTTGTGGCCTCTCCCGTTGCGGAGCACAGGCTCCGGATGCGTAGGCTCAGCGACCATGGCTCACAGGTCCAGCCGCTCCGCGGCATGTGGGACCTTCCGGGACCGGGGCACGAACCCGTGTCCCCTGCATCGGCAGGCGGACTCTCAACCACTGTGCCACCAGGGAAGCCCCTGAACGTTAATTTTACTCTTATTAAACTTCTTAAGAAGACATTTAAAATATATGAAATTTGTACCTTTTTAAAATTCCACATATCATGATATTTGTCTTTCTGTGTCTGACTTACTTTATTCAATATGACGATTTCTAGGTCCAGCCATGTTGCTGCAAATGGCATTATTTTGTTTTATTTTATGTCTGAGGAATATTCCATTGCATATATGTACCACATCTTCTTTATCCATTCCTCTGTTGATGGACATTTAGGTTGCTTCCATGTTCTGGCTATTGTATATAGTGCTGCAATGAACACTGAGGTGCATGTACCTTTTTGAATTATGATTTTCTCCAGGTATATGACCAGGAATGGGATTGCTGGGTCATATGGTAGTTCTATTTTTAGCTTTTTAAGGAACCTCCATACTGTTCTCCATAGTGGCTGTATCAATTTACATTCTCACCAACAGTGTAGGTGGGTTCCCTTTTTTCCATACCCTCTCCAGAATTTATTATTTGTAGATTTTTTTGATGATGGCCATTCTGACCGGTGTGAGGTGATAACTCATTGTAGTTTTGAACTTATTTACAAAACAGAAAGAGAGTCATGGATATAGAAAACAAACTTATGGTTAACAGGGGATAGGGGGAGAGGGGAGGATAAATTGGGGGATTGGGACTGACATATACACATTACTATATATAAAATAGGTAACTAATAAGAACCTGCTGTATAGCACAGGGAACTCTACTCAATACTCTGTAATGGCCTATATGGGAAAAGAATCTAAAAAATAAAAGAGTAGATATATGTATAGGTATAACTGATTCACTTTGCTGTACACCTGAAACAAACACAACATCATAAATCAACTATACTCCAATAAAAATTTTTTTAAATAAAAATAATAAAAATGAATAAATAAATAAAATGTATAATAAAATAAAATATATAAAATTTGGGCAATAAAGTCTTATTTTCAGTGGTAAGAAAAGATACATTTATACAACTAGAAAGTTTCAATTATTTCTTCACTATTAAACTATGAACAGTGAGAGTGATTCCATGATGCTTTACTCTTATAATTCCAGTAACTAGTGCACAGTCCATCCTAGGTATTGATAAGGATTTACATTGAATATATTTGTATGATATAAAATATTTCATGTATAACTTTATATATCTTGTTCTGAGAGAATTCATTATACAAATGCCAACTTACTGACCCCATTCTCTAGTTTTATAAGACAATTAAAAAACAGAAGGGATAAAAATTTTAAGGAAAAATTACTTCATTGATAGATGTCTACCAATATCCCTCTTTATCCCTACTTTGGAAAGAACACTATTTAAATTAATGCATCCTTAATCTCTTCAGCCCTACCAATCCCAGTTCCCACACTTAGTGATTAGAAGAATAATGCCCCATCCCCAAGTCCCATTTTAGTAGAAAAATATCAAAAATAATGGGAATGTGGGGGTCCACTATGAGCCATGTCTTGATTGGATATATCACCTTCTCCTGGTTCTGACAGGGCTCGCGCCTTTTCCTCACTCTGAAATACAGAGTTTAGACCCTGGCTTTGGAGTGAATCAGGAAGATGGGAGGCCACTTAAGATCCACTTTCAAAGAGATATAGAGTACTGAAAATGTTACCTTCTTTAAGAAACAGATCTCCTTTTGAGATCCACAATTACCCAGCGATATGCCAAGGAACCATCAATTTGGCCTAAGTTTCTACAGTTACTTCCCTCAAATAAATATTTAAAGTTACAACAAAAGGGCTGGGTTAGATATGTAAAGTTTTAACTCTGATACTAAGAAGGGATAGATTTTTATACAAGTCTTTATTTCTGTTGTAAATAACCACAATGAAACTAATTCTGTAAACAACCTTATAAAAAGTCTCACTAATAACTAGCTACACTCCGTTTATGTTCCATCTTGTTTTTCCAGCTTTTAATAAAAGGGTTAATGGGTAGAGAGAAACATTCCTGTGATACTTTCTATTTTGACAGCAGAAAATTAATAACATTGATCCAATTTGGAAATCTATCAGATGAACTATTTGAATGTCGTGATTTTTCCTTCTGAAGTAAATGGTACTGAGTGCTATGTTGTAAGTATTTCCTTGCTTCTTGAAGATAGAATTGATGCTTTATGAAGTACTCAAGAAGTGACTAGTACAATGACAAATAAGCAAAGCTATAAATACTTTGATCTCTTGATTAATGTCACTAATTGGGGGATGGTGTCTCAACTTCCTCCAGTTTACTTTTCAAAAGTGCCAAGGTCATGAAAGTAAAGTAAAGATCTGGCAACTATCAAAAAAAGGATAAAACTAAGGAGGAATAAGAGCTAGATGCAATTTAGGATCTTGTAACAGGCAAATGTTTAATGAAAAACCTGGCAAATCTGAATAAAGTCAGGAGCTTAGTTAATAGCATTGTGCCAATGCTAATTTACTGGTACTGATTATGTTCTATGGTTACGTAAGATGTTAACATTACAGAAAGTTTGGTAAAGGGAATATGGGACACCTCTATATTTTTTGTAACTTTTCGGTAAGCATGAAAACATATAAAAATTAAAAAGATAATAAAAATCCACACAGGAAGGCTTCCCTGGTGGCACAGTGGTTGAGAGTCCGCCTGCCGATGCAGGGGACATGGATTCGTGCCCTGGTCCAGGAAGATCCCACATGCCATGGAGCAGCTGGGCCCTTGAGCCATGGCCGCTGAGCCTGCGTGTCCGGAGCCTGTGCTCCGCAACGGGAGAGGCCACAACAGTGAGAGGCCTGCGTACCGCAAAAAAAAAAAAAATCCACCCAGAAGATTTTATGAACAGAGTTTAGATTTCTTTGCTCTGTGTCAGATTATAACAGTATAAGATTGAAGGAGTAGGCAAGAACCTAATCATGACTCTTATAAGTCATGCCAAGCCATATAAAGTAAATTTCAAGTGGGGAAATGACAGTATCATTTTTACAATTTAGAAAGAGTATTCTCATAAAATGCAAAGAGGAACCTGGCAGATTCTAAGAGTTGAGCTCGAGCTAAAAGTTCCAGGAGACCTAAGGAGCTAGATTTCACAGCACAGATTACCTCAGAGCAGAAGGCTGCACAAAGAGAAAACTTCAGAGAGCTACAGAAGGCCATCCCAAATAGTCAGCAGACTACCACTGTACACATATGAGAAAATTACCTGAGACTGGGTAAAGAACTAGCCAAAAGGATTAGAGAGAACAATGCCTGGTGCTCACACAGGGACCAGAATAGTGTGTGTTCCCATCAGTAAGACTGGAAAAATTCATAATTCATGAGGTAATAGGTTGAAAACACAGGAAGGCCATATTTCAGTAATGGAAAAAAAAAACTAGCTGCCTGGACACTGCTCTGCAACTACCTGAAGTCAAGACCTGAAAGGAACAAGTTATTTCTAAGCAACTTAACTGAACCAATCCCAGAACAAATGTCCAGAACATTTATAAGAATATAAAAAGCCAACATACAATGAATCAAAATTTACAATGTCTGGCATAAAATCAAAGATTATCAGGCATGTAATGAGGCAGGGAAATATGGTCAATAATAAGGGGAAAAATCAGTCAACTGAAAGCAACCCAGAAATGACACAGTGGTTAGAATTAGAGGGAAAGTTCTCTAAAATAGTCATTATAAGTTTACTTTTTTATGTTCTAAATGTAAAGCAGAGATTTTGAAAATATAAAAAAGTCCACAAATGAAACTTCAATAATAAATTTTAAAATAATATCAAAATAATAAATAAAAATAAATGAAGAGACTTGCCAAGTTAATGAGTAGGATAACTCAATATATTTAAGATGGCAGTTCTTCCTACATTGAACTGTACATTTAATACAGTCCCATTCAGAATCCTAGCAGAATTTTTTGTAGAAATTGATAAGCTGATTCTAAAATTCATATGAAAATGCAAAAGGCTGAGACTATAAAAACAACCCTGAAAATAGAAATAAAACTGCAGGATTAATGTCTTTAAAACATATAATAAAGCTACAGTAATCAAGACTATGTGATATTTTCATAAAGATACACAAACAGATCAATGAAACAGAGTCAAGAAATACACACACATATAAAAGCAACTAATTTTTAATATAGGTTCAAAGGAATAACATTGGAGAAAGGATAGTCTATTCAAATTATTCTAGAACAACTGGATATATGTATGCAAAAAATCAATTTTTGATGCATATCTTGGAATGTAAACAAAAATGAACTCAAAAGGATCATACCCTAGGTAAAATATCTGGGAAAAACAGGTTAAAATCTTTGTTACTTTGGGCTAAGGGAAAATTTCATAGACACACCACCAAAAACATGATCCATAAAAGAAGAAATTGATAAATTGGACATCTACAAAATTTTTTTTTAAATTCCTGCTCTTAAAAACTCACAATTATGAGATTAAAAAGACAAGTTACAGACTAGAATGTAATATTTGCAAATCTTGTATCAAATAAAGAAATTGTACCCACAATATATAAGGAAATAACAAATTTGATTGTAAGAAATCAAACAATCAACATAAAAAATAGGGGGAAAATTCGGACAGACACTTCACCAGAGGAGATATGCAGATGACAAATAAGCACATGGACATGTGCTCAACTTCACTTATCATTAGGGAAATGAAAATTAAAAACACTTATTAGAGTGACTATTGGTGAGGATGTGGAAGAATTAAAATTCTCACACACTGCTGGCTGCAATGTAAAATAGCACAACCACTTTGGAAAATAAATTGATAGTTTCTTGGGTATTTACCCAAGACAAATAAAAGTACATGTCCATGCAAAGTCTTGTACATAAACATTTATTTTTAATAGGCAAGATTGGAAACTACCCAATGTCAACGTCAATAAACAGATGAATGGGCAAATGTATGGTGGTATATCTATACTATGGGATACTATCAAAATAAAAAAAGTAACATTGAGATATTTAACAAAATGGATGAATATCAAAATACATAGAATAAAAGAAGCCAGACAAGAGTATATACCATAATATTTCACTTATACTAATTTCTATAAAATATAAACTAATCTATAGCAACACAAAGTATTTTTAAAAAAGGACAAAAAAAGTGTATGGTGAATGGCACTCTGGTTCTTAAAAGATTTAACCCAGAAATGAAACACATTACTTTTGCTCACATTTCATCACTAAAGTAAGTTATAGGGCCACATGTCATGTTAAGGGGCAAGAGGGTGTAACCATGTGCCCAGAAGTGAAGAGAAACAAAAATAGTTGTCAACAACATTATCAACTACCACACTTTACTCAAAGGAATATTTTATATTGAATAGCAAGGAAAGTTGAACACTTAATTGAACTGATGGATACAAGATAGGAGATACGCTTGTGGTGTGCAAAAAAGGATGATACCCTACGCATATTATTCCTTTGGAACCTATCACTAAAGTTAATTCCCTTACATTTATTTGAATTTTATCCTTAATGCCAATATGGAATGTACTGTTAAAATAAGAATGTGTATGTGTTTTTGTTTTAGAAGTAGGCACACATGAACTTCCAATTAATTTTAACCATGTTACAACATTTACAAGTTGATGACAACAGGGACGTTGAACAGGAAAGTTCATGTTGGTGAACCTTGGTTTGAAAGTCTGTTTAGAAGTTGCCTTGGGATAATATTTAGATTGCTGTGCAAACTAAGTTGAGAGCTTCCTCATCAGTGTCTTGCAGTCAGAGATGACTAAATTTAGAGTATGCCAGGGGCTGCCTTAGCACAAATTTAACCAACTTCTGTCATGTCATTGTCAGTATGCTGAAATCCACATGTGTATATTTCCTGATTTTAGGCAGAAGCGAATATTACATTCAGAGAGAAGACCTTTCTACCTCTTTATTATTGCATAATATCCTGGATATATTTGATACTGCTTACAGCTCCAGTACACCTGTCACTGCACCTCACTGCTAACTCAATGACAGCTCAGAAGCCACGTGTTACCAGCCAATATAATCCAATGTTGTCTTTTTCTAGTCATTCCAAGTTAAGTTCAGCATTAAAAGACAGGATCAGATTTTTCCTGTATTAGTTGTCTCCAAAGATGCACATCACTAACAAGTTTGATTTTAAGAAGTTGTAATGAGTATTGCCCTGAAGTACATCTTTGTATGGTACTTTCATTATTTGCAATTATAATCTGTCCTGTGGTGTCTTGAATATTGTACAGCCTCCAAACAGAAGGGATTAAAGCTTCCAAGATGGCTTGGATTGATAATGCCCAGCTTCCTCATCCTTACATTAGTGCTAGAATTATTTAATTAAGTTATTAAATATTGGGGCTGGAAAGTACCTTAAAATATAAAAAAAAACATATGTAGAGAATATACAGAAGTTAGGCATTGCAGTTATGTGCTTTTATAATCCAATTGAGTAGGTCTAATTATTCTCATTTTACACTTGGAAGAACTGGGTTTAGTAAATGGCAAATCTGGGATTAGAATTCAGGTTTTCAGTTTTCTAGGTTTTATACATCCCATTCATTTTAGAGAGAGATTCTATTAAAGAGTGCATACAATTATACACCTAAATCCTTCTGTTCAATATGACAAAGCTAGGGCTGAGAAACTAATTTTATAAAGCTTAAATAGATAGCTAATAAAAAAACAAAGGAGTGTCTTGCATTCCAGATAAATATGTCTTGGAATCAAATCAATATACTGGCTTGCATATTCTTTTCAGAGTAATACCTTATTTAATTTAATATTTGACACATCACCTAACATTACTTGAGAGTCTACCACCCGTGAGGCTCTTAGCATTACATTTTATAAAAAGACAGCCTCTGTCTACATTGAGCTTACAGTTTAACTGAGGAGAAACTGAGTAAAAACAAATTAAACATCATTTCAGGTGGCTGTAAGTGGTATGAAGAGAAACAAAGCTGTGTCGATGAATAGGCACACTAGTTTAAAGAAGGACTCTCTGAGGAGGTAACATCTGAGTAGAGAGAAAAATAATGAAAACAGTCGTGCCATGAGGAAAGATGCAGGAAGGGAATTCCAGAGATGGAAGAAAAATCACATCCCTAGCCTACGTGTGTTATAAAATCCATGTTTTCATAAAATATATATATTATAGAAAAGTGATCCTCAAATGAATTCATACCCCCTTCTGTTTTACACACACATATACAGACACACACACTGAGCAGTGTAATGTTTTTGTTTGTGAGGTAGTTATGTGTGACTGTGTATGTGTATTTGCTTTAACATACTACTATATAGGAATATTTTTGTTGGAGTATTTCCTTTATAACAACTCAAAATTTTATTTTTGTATTGGCATTAATGTAGCATTTTTTTTCTTTCCTAAAATTTAAAAGTATAAATGCTGAAATCAAATCATCAATAATTCTAATATTTTAAAATTTGGAATCTGGAATATTTCTGGAAATTTTTCTATCCAGCAGAATTCAATGCCAGATAAATTTCCAATTATTTCATAGAGAGAAATTATAACATTTCTGAGTTAAGATGAATTTGGAAAACAGGTAATTTTGTCTCATAAGCCATTGATCATCCAGTACCTGGCACATAGTCAGTATTAGAAATAATTGTTGACTAAATTAGGAAAGTATGAATAATTCAATTTTTACCATGGCTTTATTAAATGCATGATATGATATATATATATAAAGTCTATGTATATATAGATATAAAATCTACATATAAACTCAGATATAGTATCACAACATATGATATACTCTAGAAAAAGTGGCAAGTTGATATTTGAGACAATATATTAAAAATATTAGATGGTCGGGCTTCCCTGGTGGTGCAGTGGTTGAGAGTCCGCCTGTCGATTCAGGGGACACCGGTTCGTGCCCTGGTCCGGGAGGATCCCACATGCCGCAGAGCGGCTGGGCCCATGAGCCATGGCCGCTGAGCCTACGCGTCCCTGTGCTCTGCAACGGGAGAGGCCACAACAGTGAGAGGCCCGCGTACCGCAAAAAAATAAAATATATATTAGGTGGTCTAAAATGTCTTATTTACAGATTTCAATTTTTCAATATATGATTTAAAGGCAAATAATCACATATCTATATTCAAAAAATCCAGTAAAAATCCTATATCTTCTATGTGAAGAATGTATCTTATAAAATACTCATGCATTTTGTCAAATATAAAATATTTTATTTGGAAAATTCACTTCTTAGTAATAAGGAAGTTCTTGGAATTTCTATGCTGTACCAGGCTAAAACACATATATATTAGGTTTACGTACTAGTTTCTCCAAATGTAAAAACATCATTTACAAATATACTAGATTATAAATATAGGGTTGTGCCAGATTATTTTTCTTTTTTTCTGTTTTTGTTTGTGTCTAACACAGTGTCTGCAACATACTGATGCTTACTGCTCCACAGGGATGACTTTTGAGTAGATATAAAGAAAAGATAACACAAAAAGGACAAAATACTGGAATAAGCTATTAAGATAGGTTTTGGAAACATTCAAGAACCAAAAAAAAAAAAAAAAAAAAAGCACCTTACACATTCATCTCCCCATCTGCCTTTCGACAAAGGGTTTGAACAGATTTTTCAAAACCCATTTGAGCTATTTGATTCCTTTCACCAAGTAATGGCATGAAACATCACCATCTCCATTCACTTATATAATACAATTTAGCGAACATAATGCTTAGTACCTTCTTCAAGCCAGGCATTCCAAATACATTTCTTGCTTTTTTTGTCTTCTTTCTGACACTTTTACCATGTCTCCAAAGATACTGTTGTTTTTCTGAATTGGCTCTGTTTTTAGCCTATTATGTTTATATTAGATTCCAGGTAAAATTATTTGCTAATGGGTACACAACTGAACTCAGTTTTCTTAATTTTGGGTTTTGTTCCCCCAATCTGTCCTTTTCTAAACATCTGAGCTGAATATTAGATCACATATACGCTAATAATTGACATGAAATAGGTGGTAATGGATATGCTTCTCTTGTCTTCTTTCAAATAGAATATACTACTAGAAAGATATTACTATCTTTCCTTTTAATATAATAGAGAAGTTCAGAGTTCTACATTTCAACTCATATCAATCTTTTTCTCCACATATCCAAGTGTATATGGTTATTTATGATGTATATTTAATAAATATAGAACTTTTGCTTAACGACTCTTGCCTTTCTGTCCTCTAAAGAGCTAGTACTTGGGCTAGATGTTTCATCTAACATAGTGATAATCATTTCCTCATTTAGCAAGAAACTCTGATCCTAGTACACAGTATCATCCTGCAATTTAGCTGTGTGTGTGTGTGTGTCTGTGTGTGTGTGTTCTTTGTGCTAGGTCTGAAATATTCTCCTTAACATGGTCTGTTTGGTAATGTTGAATATTCCACCCAAGTTGTATCCCAGAGTCTCACTCTTGATTTCAAAGTTTTCCTAACATGAACAATCTGTCTCATTTCCACTCTCAATTGTCACCTAGCATAGTTATTCATCTTACGATAATCATAGATAAAAAACCTTTTGAAAATTTTCTTAAACTTTTTATACACTATAACGTGGTTACACAATGCTTTTTTTTTTTTTGGCCACCCCGCACCGCTTGCTGGATCTTAATTCCCCAACCAGGGACTGAACCCACGCCTCTGGCAATGAACGCACAGAGTCCTAACAACTGGACTGCCAGGGAATTCCCTGTTGTTACATAATACTATTTTGGTTAGTGAAGTAGTACAGGCTGAGTGAATTTTGCAGAGAAAAACCTAATGTATCTCTTTTCTTCCTCCCTCCCTCCCTTCCTCCCTCCCTCCCTTCCTTCCTCTCTCCCTTCTTTCCTTCCTCCCTTCCTTTTTTTGACTGTAAAAGAGATAATCATAGAAATGCCCACACTGGAATTCCATGATTTGGGGAAAATTACTAAAGTGGTTCCACATGGATTTGTTTAAAATATATCTTTCTGGGGCTTCCCTGGTGGCGCAGTGGTTGAGAGTCCGCCTGCCGATGCAGGGGACACAGGTTCGTGCCCCGGTCTGGGAGGATCCCACATGCCGCGGAGCGGCTGGGCCCATGAGCCATGGCCGCTGAGCCTGCGTGTCCGGAGCCTGTGCTCCACAACGGGGGAGGCCACAACAGTGAGAGGCCCGCATACAGAAAAAATAAATAAATAAATTATATATATATATATATCTTTCAGTGTTTACATTTTTAAAATGTGATTTGAGAAATACCACCAGGCCCCTAGATGAAGTTCATATTTGTGTCGGTGTGTGTATAGAACAATTATGAAGATACTTTCCTTACTATCAAGAGCTAAGACTTGGGCTACATATAAATGTTCTTTAATAGAGACAGTCTTTTCCTCTTTTGTATGAGCTACTTCTACCACAGTACATAATACTTCCCCCTTCAATTTACCATTATTGCTTTCACCTTATCAATTTAACTTTACCACTTTGAAGTATATACCACTTCAAATTTACCAGCTGGAAAAGGCAAAATAACTAACAATTCAGTTTCTTTTTAAGTCAAGGCTGTAGATGCTCTCAAATAATTGTGTAGTTTTTTGATATATGGTTATTTATGGTTTTTTAATTATTATGTACATATAGCCACTTATGCACAGAGCAGATATTTATACAGAAATTGTATTTTATGCATCGAAAGGTCATCACCAATGTATTACTCTAGTGAAAATTGACAGAATTTAGTAAACCTCATCTTAAAATGCTGAAAACTTGTTCCCAGATGCATGATGAGAAAAAGCATTTTTATTTTCACTTTAACATTTTCTCAATTATTTCTTTGTAACCTTTAGCCTCTTCCATTAATTCAGCAAGTTTAAGAGTAAACAATTATCACTGAATTAAATTAATGTGATAAACATTCATTAGAATCCCTATGCAATGCCAGAGTTGTATTTTTTCATCTTTGATAATTCCTATTATCTATTAAACTAAGAATTAATTTATAACCAATCTTACAATGTTTAACACAATCTATATAATTTAAATTTTCTGAAAGTCTTGAAATAAATGTGAGCCATAAGTTCAAATGAAATTGCTTTATTAAATAACATTTGATATATGTAAATTCAATATATTTCACATTCAAGAAGATTAAAACGTGTGGATTTTTTTAAGTTGCTCACATTTCAAATAAATATTAAAAAGCATGGAAGCTTTATAAAAATTTTTCTATGCTGATCCTTCTAGGAGGAAGATACTGTTGCCTTACTCTGGTTTAACTACTACAGTAGAATCCAAATCCCACATTCTGGCTTCAGTCAGCTTTGCCAACTTGATAACCTGTCACTATTCCATATTCCACTTTATGCTTCATCCACACTAAATCCATAGTCATTTAAATATACTTTATTTATGTCTCTCTATTGCACATGCTATCCTTTCTTCCTGGAAACTTTTACTCTCTTCTCCCCTTTATTACCTGTCAAGTTTCTATTTTTTTTCAAGGCCTGGGTCAACTGTTCCTTCCTGTATGCACCTCATCCATCCTGACAGAGTAACAGAATCATTTATGACTCTGGTACTTTGTATACATCTCTATCATACCCCTTCTCACAAATTTTGACTTTGTCATATGTAAAACTACTATTCCCAAGTAGACTGTGAGCTTCATGAGAGCAGTGACTGTAATTTAAGCATAGTTATATCATTATCACTTGACAAGGTGCCAGACAGATTATTGTCTTTCCTCTGTCACCATATCACTCAGTCCAGGTGAGCCAAAACTGCATATTGTAAGACCTCTGAAGCCCCAAGCCTCATTACTTGATATTAAAGCCTCCAGGACAGATAAACTTCAGGTGGCATTTTTTAGGACTCCCATTCTCTACTCTACTTAACATTAGTTTTAACTGGGAAACTTTGAAAAATGTACTAATGCTCAGGCTTTACCCAGAACGATAAAATACTATATGAGGAATCCAGCCCTAGCGAAAATTAACATCTTGGGCCGGGCTCATGGACACCACATTGCTGTACCACATAAAATCATACATATGCAGATATATTTGCCTCTGGGAGCTGATCTATATTGGTTTGGCTGTGTGGGGCTTGTCAGGGAGGAAAAACTTTTCCTCTACCATTTAGGTTCGGGGCTTCTGAATTACAATTATAAAAGTTAAATTAACTAAAGTTAAAAGGTTTACTTGTATGATATGAAAGCTAACAAAAGGAAGTAGCTAGCTTACTAAACATTTAAAGTTTGAGACATACCGTTAACTTAGTAAGAGAACAGGAGTGGGGAGAAAAGGTTTCTGTGAGAAAAAACAAATAGGTCTCTTTAGGAAAGATGGTGAGGTACCAAGTGGGTACCCACAGGAGGAAATCTCCAGCTAAAGGAAATGAAGCCTATGCTAAATGAGATGAGACAGCACACTGCTTCCCAGGCCAAATAAGAGCTGGCGCCTAAACATTTGCTGCAAGGCTTGTGTTCAAAGTCTACCAGTGCCTAACAATATCTCTACAAGACAAGAAAGTCAAAACATCTGAAATTGTGTTATAGAGATCATACCATTTAAATCCACTATACCTCTCATTTCTGTTTGCTTAACTGCTGTTCAAAAATGTCAACTTTGGGACTTCCCTGGTGGCCCAGTGGTATAGAATCTGTCTTCCAATGCAGGGGACACGGGTTTAATCCCTGGTCGGGGAATTAAGATCCCCCATGCCACAGGGCAACTAAGCCCACGCGCCACAACTATTGAGCTCATGCGCCTCAACGAAAGAGCCTGCATGCCACAAATTACAGAGCCCACTCTCCCTGGAGCCTGCACACCACAACTAGAGAGAGAAAACCCGCACGCCACAACTAGAGAGAAGCCTGAGCCCCAACATCCCACATGCCTCAGCGAAGATCCCGTGTGCTGCAACTGAGACCCGACACAGCCATAAATAAATAAATAAATAAAATATTTTTTTAAACAATGTCAACTTTCCCAGGCCATTTATCCTCAGGAAGTTATTCTCCCCCAGATGCTCTGCATACTTTGGGACCATGACACAAGTCATTCTGATTTTCCAAATCCTCCTCGTTCATTGATTTCATGAAAGAATTGACTTAAGCCTGAATCTGTAACTGGATTGACTTTGTGATATGTCTGCAAACTTAATAAGAGCAGAGAACTTGTTTGGCTTACTTACAGTTTTAATCAGATCATGTAAAGGCATTTCCTTACTCTTAATAAGGAAGTCTTGAATTAATGAGGCCATGTTAAACAACAAAGTAGTTTTTTAGATGTGTAAATATTCACAAAATAGGATACTAATTGTGATAATTAGAAGAAGAATACTAGAACATAAAAATCCAAAATAAGCTTGGTTCCCTTTCATAATGCTTTCTTCCATTTGTGAGACCTTGGGAAATAATTTATTCTCTTACTGTGTCAACGTCCTTATCTATAAAATAAGGAATAAAACTGTACCTATCATTCACGGTTGTTGTGAGGATTAAATACGTTACTGAACGTAAAGCACGTGTGATAATGTCAGCATATAATACTCAATAAATGTTTGCTATTATTATTGTATAAAATGTCATTTTTTAAGGCATCTACTTCAAAGTTTCTTTAGCAATTTTCTGCTTTTCATTGTGGAATTCTACACACTGTATTGAAATACTCTGTCTATTTAAGACACTCTTTGGTCTAAGGTATTAAGATGTTTCCATACTTAAAATGAAGCCAAAGTATATAATTTAATTCAGAACAATATGATAATATATGAATTAAAATAACAGGACCAGAAAAAGCTCCTTTTATTTTATCCCGGGCCACTGTTTTGGCTACATGGTATCAATGAAATTAGTCAATAAAAGCTCAGAAATTCTGTCTAATCCCTTACTTTAATCCATTTCCCAAAAGGTGAACAGTAGAAGAAAATGAAATTTAAAGTAAAAATTTGGAAATAGTTTTACATAAATAGAAAAGTCAGGATCTAGGGTATCTACATTTTTCACAAGAGTCTAGAGTAAAAATATCTGTCATGTTGTCAGAAAATTTGTCAGGCTTTCTGGCTTAAAACCAATAAACACTACATAAATAATAGTTTCGTATTTTTCAGTATTCAATCCACCATAGCACATACTCTTGGAGAATGCTAAGGATATCCTCTAGCTAGAAAGAACCACTGGTTTACATGTCCTGAATAAAATTCCCATCCGACTTCTCCACCCACATTGTCATTTTAGTCTTTGATCCTTGATGATTATAGGTTAGTAGAATATGAAAATAGTTTGTCTTTCTTTAGAAGGACTCTTCGGCTCTTATTGTGTGGATAAACAGCAGATGATAATTTAAAATAAGATAGAGTAATCTATTATTAAGAGTCATTAAGCATAATAATAATTGCACATAGGATCTTCCAAATTTATACTGGAGTAAGAAATCCTAGGACTTCTTTGCATTTCGTTTACACAATTCTTAGAGAGACTGAATCCCTTTCTATAGTCAAACTGGTTTCTATGGATGATTACAGAGCTGAAACTGTCACTGAATTCTGCTTTCCTCAGCAATGCAAAATAGAGGTTCGCAAAGCACTTGGTACCTCTCAACTTATCATTTAGTATGAGATTTAAAGCTGTCACTGATGTCACATTATTAGGGTATAAGGCTTGATGCCATGTTGACACCAAACTCCATTTAAAAGCTTCCAAAAATATGCAGGGTGTCTTGTTCTGACTTTTACAACCTCCGATACAATCATCTTGGACGTCAAACAGAAATCAGTGATTATAGTAAGCTCCTTAATGCTACAGAATCAGGGCAAAGACATTTGCATTCTGATTCTTTGACCCAGAAAATGTGCAAGGTAATAGTAATGAGATGAGTTGGGCATATGGAAATGCTCTAAGTGAGAAATGATGAGAGTCTGGACTTAAGTTGGAAAAAGTGCATACATCAGTGAAATAAATAATTAAAAAGTGGATTGGATCAGGAGACCTATTTGTGATCGGGGATGGAAAGGAGAAATAAAGGGCAGCTAAAAAACCTCTTGTTTTAGACTGGGTACATGGACATGCTATTAATCTTCATATACTGGTGGGTAGAGTTTTCAAAAGAAAAGCCTAGAATCACTGCACCAATTCAAGAAGGTCTGGGACAGTTGCTTTGAGCCAGTTCCACCCTGTACATTATGAGCAACTGTGGTTTCTCTCAACCTCAATTTGCTTTGCCGCCTTCTTCTCTGGCCCTGAGGCATATAATTTGAACAAGACTTTTCTTTAATTAGAATGGTAAGATCAGAAATTTTATTTACAAATTTGGCTCAAGGCTTTCAAGTCCAGGAAAAAGTGCAATCCAACCTAGGTTACTAATATACTTCATTGTAGTTTTAACATTCAGGTCTCTATTTTATTGTGAAGTAAGAACAAAACAAAACAAACAAAAGCATCCAGTGTCATTATTTGAGAGTCAGAGTGCTGGAGATGAACAAGGATGGAGTTTCAGAACTACCTATGGTGAAGAACCAGTTACTTATTTTAAAAAACTATATAATGTGGGCAAACTAATACTTACACAAAATAAAATAAAAAGTGAATCATTAAAAAATTAGATTAAAATGCAAACTATCAATTCTATAGTACATTTAATTTTGACATAAAATTACTCTGCCAATTTGCTATAAAAGTTTCTAAATGCTTTCGATTACTACCTTTATGTTATGGTGCACAGTGGCAAAGAGTTCACAGACTTCTGGTCTGCCAAGAGGTTTCAAACCAACTCTGAGGTTGAATCCAGAAGGCAACAGTCAGATAAGCACTACTGAAGAATGAAAGAGATGTGCTTGGGGGAAGGACATGAAATGTGCAATAGCCCTGAATCACAGCTGAGATAAGAAAATAAAACTGTGAGTGTTTTACTAGTCAGACCTCACAACCTAGGAGGGAAAAGTTGATAAGGCTGGAGTTAAGTGTGTGTCTATTTTTGACTGGGTGGAAAGAAAGGTATGCGGGAGAATAGGAGTAGGAGAGGTTGAAAGACAGGAGTGGGATTTCTGAATCTAAGATTAGAAGTTTCAATTTCCTGTCATACTTTTAGATCTCCATTACAGAAAATTTTTAGAATGATACTATTTGGAGTCTCCTAAAATATCAACTTGCATTCTTACATAAATGATCACCTGTTCCTCTTTTCAGCTTATAATTTTTCCTTTGTGGCTACAAAGTTGTCCAACAGGAATATGTTCTCAGTCCCCCACTCAAAGCGTAGATCCTTTCTCAGATGCAAATATTTACAAAAGTAATCTCAGAGTGAAGCAGATTAGTTTTATTTCTAGATGACACTTCATGGAGGAAAGATGACCTGATATAAGTTTACTGACTGCCACTCATTAATCTACTATTCAAAATGTTAAAGCTAAGAAGTTTTTGACATTTCCACCCCCGTTTGGGGAAAGCTGTCTTCAGTATTTTTTCAAATGACAAGTAAAATTTGATATTGAATTGCAAGGAATTTGAATTTTTGACAGATTTAATGATTTTGACAGCACCTAATTCAAGTGGAGTTTCACA
The DNA here is from genome assembly GCF_003676395.1 of Aethalodelphis obliquidens. Lineage (NCBI taxonomy): Eukaryota > Metazoa > Chordata > Mammalia > Artiodactyla > Delphinidae > Aethalodelphis > Aethalodelphis obliquidens. The sequence continues at coordinate 54,622,686 of NW_020837947.1, read as the reverse complement.
GATCTCTGGGGACCACAAAATAAAGAAACCTAAATTATTCCAGTGATGGAAAAAGATCTCAAAATAGAATAAGTGACATTTACCTGACTTGTCAACCTTTGAACCTTACCCATGATCACTGAAGGCCTCTCATAGAAGTTTCTCTTCTCACACCATTACTACCCATAGGAACCCCCTTTGAGAAAGTGTCGTCTATCAAAATTGACAGCTCAAGGGGCAGTACATATAATGTAGATATTTTAAACTAATGATTCCAAGAATTCACAGGAAACTCTGTAGAGAAACTGATAAACTTAGCTGAATGTTTAAAAAAAAAAAAACACTGACAACAAATTTAATCCCAAAATTTTGATGTGGTCTTATTTTATGTAACCATGTATACAGATCATATATACCCATAGTGAAGAGAATGCACATATAAGAAAAATAGAATTTTCTAGATTTAGATATAAAAATCAAGTACTAGGGGCTTCCCTGGTGGCGCAGTGGTTGAGAGTCCACCTGCCGATGCAGGGGACACGGGTTCGTGCCCCAGTTCGGGAAGATCCCACATGCCGCGGAGCGGCTGGGCCCGTGAGCCATGGCCGCTGAGCCTGCACCTCCGGAGCCTGTGCTCCGCAACGGGAGAGGCCACAACAATGACAGGTCTGCGTACCGAAAGAGAGGGAAAAAAAAAAAAAAGGTGCTTTAGTAGCACTTTCATAAACAAATGGCAAATTGCTGAATGTATATTTTATATTCTAAGTAATGTGTTCTTTCCGAATATGAGACTGAGAATTATCTAAGCCTCTCCTTGAGATTTTTAGGTGAGATATTGAGTTTTATGACTTTCTGAATAATTGGTTCTTAAGTGCTTTGTAGCAGAAATGACACCAGTCTGGAAGTCAGACGTGAATATTTATTTCGTAAGTAAAGATGAAAACAAGTGGCATCCATTTTGCCACACAGAAATCATTCTAAAATCTTTGGAAAGATTGAGGGAGAAGGAATTGGTATTACTTTTAAACTAATACTTTTCTGGGAGTTGGAGAAGTAAACATCAGGGGAACTCTATGAAGATTTTGTTCTAAATTCCATTACCATGAGTTGTATACAATTCTATGTCAAATGGAGACCAGTATAAACTTGTGAACTATGTATCTTGCTTAGTAAGAATTCTAAAAAGCAAACACAGAAATGCACACGCACACGCACTCATATATGAACATTTTTCCATATAATTAACAAAACATACTTTTAAAACCAAGAACACAGAAAGAATATAATTTCAAATCAAAACATGTATCACTCAGTATACAAATCTGTTTGACTCCTAAGTTAGGACAGCGAGGTCAGAGAGAGTACTTCCTTAAGACAATTCCATTACAACAATTTATCTACATGTCCTCATCTCTGAAGATTAGATAGTGTCTGGGGAGTGAAGGACATCTGGCATTTGGCTTTATGAAAAAGTTCCTACAGTGACCTTATTTTTCTCATTTGACAAGAGTTCAGTGAAGCATTATTGCTATTAGCAAGCAGCATCTGATTGCTGAAATAGATTACCAAGAAAATACGGTTTATAAATTGCTGACTTAAATAAACCAATAGGCCCTGAAAAGCAAATTTGCAATAATATAAAATAAAATTAAACATATATTAGGAATAGAAGGACTGTAAATATATCAAAGTCAATTCATTTTTCATAATTTAACAGAGCCGCTTCCATGTTCACTCGTTGTTAAAATACATCAGATGGTTTTAGTCTTTTTAGGCCCATTACAATCACTCCTATACATAGAAATATATTGATATAATCTAGGAAAATTCTATTTCCTTTGATGATAGGAGGTTTTCCTTCCCTTAAAATATAATTTTTACAAAATGGTGCACAGTATTTTAGAAATAAAGGACAGCTTTCTTTGTGTGGTCTCTATAATATGGTCTGTCATATTAAGGAAAAGACTATTAGTAATATTAATAAATCATACTGAAATGGTGATGAACTAATAGAATGAGAATTAACACTGTGCCTGAAAAATATCTTAAACAGTAGGAGAATCAACCTAAATCAATCCACTTTCTCAGCTTAAAAATAGTATCCATCTCTCAATCTTTCATTTTCTTGTAATGTTAGAAAATAAGCATTTGGGATTTAATCATACACTGTACACTGGGTAAAATTCCTCATACAATGTCCCAATAAGAAAGATTTTGAATATGGAATAACAAATAGAAAGAAAATGAATTAGTACTGAAAATTTAGAAAGAGACACTAAGATAATAACATGAGCTTTCAAATAGAAGAAAAAAATAAGTACAATTTAAATTTTTATTTAGTATTATTTGAGATTTTGCCATTTTAATACAATCTCATTTCATTTTCCTTTTAACATCCTAAGATTACATCTTCTATTGGTCACAAATTGTTGTGTTTCTTTAATTTACATCTACATAGTTTATTACATACTTAAGAAATACTGTGATCAATGTCTGATATTAACACACATTATTTGTTAGATTATACCTAGGACAAAATCAATAGCTGGAAAGTAAAGCCAAAGAACATGAGATAAGGATACAATCCACAGCTTCCCTGGTGGTGCAGTGGTTAAGAATCTGCCTGCCAATACAAGGGACACGGGTTTGAGCCCTGGCCCAGGAACATCCCACATGCCGTGGAGTAACTAAGTGTGCCACAACTACTGAGCCTGAGCTCTAGAGCCCACAAAGCACAACTACTGAGCCCACATGCCACAACTACTGAAGCCTGCACGCCTAGAGCCTGTGCTCCACAAGGAGAAGCCATGACAATGAGAAGCCTGAGCACTGCAACGAAGAGTAGCCCCCGCTCACCCCACAACTAGAGAAAGCCTATGTGCAGCAACAAAGACCCAAGGCAGCCATAAATAAATAAATAAATAAATAAATAAGGATACAATCCAAGGCCTTCTTTTGTAAGATTTTTATAAAATACTCCAATTTAATTCTGAAAGATAATGAATTCTGCAGTCTTAAAAATCACATGATTTTATGGGTTGATATAGATGTCTCATTAAATGAAAAATGTTGCTGTTTAACTCATTCCCTTTATACCTCTGATCAGATTAAATCTTCCATCTAGAATCCTAATGAAAATAATACATTCCTAATGAAAATAATGCATCCCTTTGCTTTCTTAATTTCTTCCCAACAAAATTTTTGTGAGTGTGAAGAAAATAGATCACTTTTTGACAGTATACTAAAATGAAAGCATTTTATGATGGATAGGAAACTTGAATTAATTTACAATATTAGTTAATTAAATCTTCAGTTTCTCTCACCTGGCACAACCTAAAATTAATTATCAATAGCAAATGGCAGAAACTGCTCTATTTTCAAAATAGGTTTTATATTATGACATTGTAGAACTGTTCATAAATTATCAATTATTCTACTTCATGTTATTGTTGGGAGTTTACACAAAAACCCAATGATTTTTGACTCTCTTGTTTTTCATAAATACTTATGTACCATATAATTTTCCTTGTAAACAGGATTTTTCCAGCCCAAAGGGAGGAAAAACAATCTGTGTCTTAATTTTATCTCACTGGTTTTGTTCAGCTTCAGTAGGTGTGTATATAAAAGAAGAGATTAGATAAAGGGGAATACCAGCAACCCCTGTTGCTAATGTAAAGAATTTTAATTAGCATGATGATAATTTTGCAGCAATTCAGATACATTCCACCCCCTTGCTCCTAGTACACGCTAGCTGCTGAATGGTTCCTGTCAGTAATCCTTCAATATTTGTTTTGTCTAGATTTTGCTGCCCCCTGCAGAATAACAAAAAGCACTCATGAGTTTGGAGTCAACCTGTAACTTCAAGATGAAAGCACTCTCTTTGTTCTTGAGATTCTGGTATAAATAGATTTTACGTAGTAATTATAATATTACCACTGCTTGACATATCTTGCATTACAAGTGACAATCTGAATTTTCCTTTTGAATATAAAATATAGAAATAAAAAGTATTCCTTTCAACAACTCCTCCTGTCTTCTTCACATTGAAAAAATAGTGAATAATAATAATATTGAATTAATAATATATAATATTAACTAAAATTATAACATACACCACACTGAAATCAAAAGCATCTTGGTGCACTACTGTATAGCACAGGGAACTCTACTCAATATTTTGTAATAACCTAAATGGGAAAAGAATTTGAAAAAGAATAGATATATGTATATGTATAACTGAATCACTTTGCTGTACACATGAGATGAACACAATATTGTAAATCAACTGTACTCCAATATAAAATAAAATTTTTTTTAAAAAAAGAATCTTTGTGCAAAGAGATTACAGATTTTTATGTTATCATGATGGGATAATATTCTGAAACAACTGGAAATTTTAAGGAAGCTCTCCAATAGAAAAGCCTGACTATATGTAAAGGTGCATGCTTAGAAACTTGATTGTGGCCTGGTTTTATTATGACTGTTAGCAATACTAGTCATATTTGAGTCCTGAAAAAGATATTTCAATGATCTACTTAAAAATATTTAGATTTTCACTGTGTTCTGAGAAAAGGGCAATATTTTGATTAAAAAAATAAAAGGTAGGAAGTATACTTTAAATACATTATTGAAAAAACATGAGATGTTTTACCATGGGATAACATTTATTATTTTCTTTTTTATAAAATTAAAATTTAGATACAAAATTATAAAGGTTTTATGAAGATATTTGAGATAATTGCTATTTGCTAATTACAAAAGTTAGCATGACCTCTATTTAAATATAAAGCCAGAGTCTAATAGGTTAAAGTGGTTATATATATATATATATATATATATATATATATATACACACACACATATGAAGTTAATATGAACTATTTATAACTTCATATGAACTATTTGACTCTACTTTTTAAAAAATCTCCCATCTACTTTTTTAAAAATCTCCCATCTCCAATCTCCATCTGTATGACAGACAATCTAGAGTCTGTCATACAGAATGAAGTAAGTCAGAAAGAGAAAAGCAAATACCGTATGCTAACACATATACATGGAATCTAAAAAACAAACAAAAAAATGGTCATAAAGAACCTAGGGGCAAGACGGAAATAAAGACTCAGGCCTACTAGAGAATGGACCTGAGGATATGGGGAGGGGGAAGGGTAAGCTGTGACGAAGTGAGAGAGTGGCATGGACATATATACACTACCAAACGTAAAATAGATAGCTAGTGGGAAGCAGCCCCATAGCACAGAGAGATCAGTTCAGTGGTTTGTGACCACCTAGAGGGGTGGGATAGGGAGGGTGGGAGAGAGGGAGATGCAAGAGGCAAGAGATATGGGGACATATGTATATGTATAACTGATTCACTTTGTTATAGAGCAGAAACTAACACACCATTGTAAAGCAATTATACTCCAATAAAGATGTTAAAAAAAATAGATGTGTTTATTTAAGAATAAATATATCCAATGTGCACCCAAATAACACATTTTATCTGCAATGTACACCAAGATTTTGCATGCTTACAGTCTTAAAAAACATCATTTTAGCTCCTAATATAGGGTTATAAGTGCTAAAAGCCTGTGAAGCAAATTACCACTCTCAGTCTTAATTTTAAATGACATTTCTTTTTTAAAAAGAGGGGAAAAGAGCATAGAAAATAAAGACAATATAAGCCACACTAAGGAAGAGTGCATAATTTTTAAACTGAAATATTTTTATAGCTTGGTTCTTTACCTTTACAAATAAATTTTATAATCAGCTTATCAACTTCTACAAGAAAAACAGGAAAATGTCCTGGTAAAATTGCACATGATTAAATGTTTTTGTACTTCATAAAAGCATGAACTGTACTTGCTTTATAAACTTACATATTTCCTTCCAAGAAAAATATTATATAATAAAACTATAAATCAAATTTTAGAAAAACATTATTCTACTAAAGTACTGTGTTAATATAATTAAAAGATAATGTTTTAATGTAATTGTAATTTTAGGATAGAAAATAAAGTGAAATTAATTTTAATTCTTTAAAAATCAAATACAAATCTTATATCCACCTGAAAACAGGCAGTCTAAAATTATATATATTCTATTCATAGCACAATTGTAGCCAGGAACAAGAAAAATTAAATAGTGATTAACTGATTATTAACCATGTAGCTTTTGTCTTGGGAATTCCCATAGTTTATAAAATAGTGGGGTCTCTACTCAGGAGTTATTTTTAAACTTTTTAGAAGAGAAATATTTTCCTTAGGCTTTTACACTGTCCATATTTTTTTTATCACTGGATGCTAGTCTGTGTTCCATCTTTTCATTAACACCCTAAATTTGTTTGTTAAAGGACATATTCTTGGAAAAAAAATGCTATGATGGTGGTTTTTTCATATGTAATTAGAAAATAATTAGAGATGATAAATGAATTCAAGCGAAATTTTCGTAAAATTTACATACATTGAAATTCCACAATTTAAATGTGCAGTTCAAGAAATTTATATATATATTTTTACATAAACATATATACATATATACATACATATATATGTGTATATATATATATATATAAAACACTTCTATCAAAGTATAGTATATTTCCGTTAGTTCAAACTTTCCATTGTGCCCTCTTAAAGTTATTTTAACCTTCCATAGGTGACAATTCTTCTGTATTTTTACCTCCATGGATCAATTTTGACAATTCTTGACTGTCATATAAATGGTATCATATATAATGTACCCTTTTATAACTGGTTTCTTTTTATCAACATAGTGTTTTTGACATTGAAACATGTTGCATCTATCTGCAGTTTATTCTTCATTTTTTATAGCTGAATCACCTTCTACTGTACGAATATATCATAATATGTTTATTCATTTTTCTTTTGAAGGACAATTCAGGTGTCTCTAGTCATTTTTATAAGAAATGTTGCTACAAATAACTGCATACATTATTTATTGTGTCTCTTTTTATTAAATTTATTTATGTTCTTGTCATTATTATTCCTTCAACAGAGAATTAGAAAATGTAAGAATCAACTAAAGCTGAGGAATACAACAATTGAAATGAAAAGAACACTAGAAGTAATCAACAGTGGAGTAGATGATACAAAAGAATGCACAGGCTATTTAGAAGACAGAATAGTGGAAATCACCCAATCAGAACAGCAAACAGAAAAAAGAACTAAAAAACTGAGAATAGTTTAAGAGACTTCTTGGACAACTTAGGATACTAACATTCACATTATAGGGGTCCAGAAGGAGAAGAGACAGAGAAAAGGGCAGACAGTTATTTGAATAAATAATGGTGGATAATTTTCCTAACTTGGGGAAAGAAATAGATATCCAGGTTGAGGACGCACAGAGAGTCAACAGGATGAACAGAAGGAGCACCACATTAAGACATATCATTATTAAAATGGCAAAAGATAAAGATAAACAGAGAATTTTAAGGGCAGAAAAAGAAAAACAATGAGTCACCTATAAGTGAACCACCATTGGGCTATTAGCTGATTTTTTCAGCAGAAACTTTGCAGGCCAGAAGGGAGTGGCATGAAATATTTAAAGTGCTGGAAGAAAAAAACTTAAACCAAGAATACTTTACCCAGCAAGGTTGTCAATCAGAATTGAAGAAGAGATAAAGAGTGTCCCAGACAAGCAAACACTATTCATCACCACTAAAAAGGTCTTAAAAGAAATGTTAAAGAATCTTCCTTAAGCAGAAAAGAAAGGACCAGAACTAAAAATAAATGAAAGAAAAAATATCACTGGTAAAGGTGAATATATAGGAAAGACAGTGAATAAACTACTTAAAAATCTAGTATGGAGGTTAGAAGACAAAAGTCATAAAATCAACTCTAACTGCAATAAGTAGTTAATGGATATACAAAGTGGAAAGATGTAAAATATGGCATCAAAAATATAAAACATCAGGGTGGGAAAATGTACTGCTTTTAGAATACAAACTTAAGCAACTAACAGCTTAAAATAAACTGCTACATATATGGAATATGAATTTCATGGTAACCACAAACTAAAAGTCTATAACAGATAAAAAATAAAGAGAAACAAATCCAATCCTAACACTAAAGAAAAGCAGCAAATTACAGGGGAAGAGACTAAAAGAAGAAGACAGGAAAAGAAAACAACAAAACCAACCTGAAAACAATGAACAAGATGGCAATCAGTACTCACTAATCAATAACCACTTTACATGTGAATGAATATACGTAATGTAATCAAAACACATAGGGTGGATGAAGGGATAAAAAATAAGACCAATGTATATGCAGCTTACAAAAGACATCAGATCTAAAGACGGACACAGACTAAAAGTGAAAGGATGGAAAAAGATATTTTATGCAAATGGAATCAAAAAGAAAGCTGGGGAAATAATACTAATATCAGACAAAATATACTTGAAAACAAAGACTGTAACAAGTGACAAAAATGGCATTACATAATGATAAAGGGGTCAATACAAGAAGAGTATATTACATTCATAAATATTTATTCACACAGCCCAGAAGCGCATAAATACATAAAGCAAATATTAACAGACATAAAGGGAGAAATTGACATTAATACAATAATAGGAGGAGACTTTAATTCCTCCCTTGCATCAAAGGAAAGATCATGCAGACAGAAAATCAATGAAAACATTGGCCTTAAATGATACATTAGCCCAAATGAACTTAATAGATATATATAGAACATTTCATCCAAAAACTGCAGAATATACATTCTTTTCAATTGCACATGAAACATTCTCCAGGATAGCTCACATGTTAGGCTCCTAAATGTCTCAATAAATTTCAGAAGACTGAAGTCATATCAAGCATCTCTTTTGACCACAACAGTACAAAGCGAGAAATCAATTACAGAAAGAAAATGGAAAACCACAAACATGAGAAAGCTAAGCAACATACTACTAAACCACCAATGGGTGAACAATAAAATTAAAGAGGAAATTTAAAAACAGCTTGAGGCAAATGAAAATGGAGACAAAACATTCCAAAATCCATGAGGCTCAAAAAAAGCAGTTCTAAGAGGGAAGTTTATACTGATACAGGGCTACATCAAGAAAAAAGAAAAATATCAAATAATCAAACCTTACACCTAAAGAACATATGAAAAGAAGAACAAACAAAACACAGTGTTAGTGGAAAATGGAAATAAAGATCGAGCAGAAATAAATAAAACAGAAACTAAAAAAACAAAAAAAATATAGAAATAATCAATGTAATTGAGAGATAGTTCTTTGAAAAGATAAACAAAATTGATAAACCATTAACCAGACTCATCAAGAAAAAAAGAAAAAGGGCCCTCCAAAGTAAAATCAGAAGTGATAGGGGAGAAGTTACAAAAGATACCCCAGAGATTCAATCATGAGACAACTAGGAACAATTATATGCCAACATATTAGACAACCTAAAGGAAATGGATAAATCCAGAGCAACATATCATCTTTCAAGACTGAATCAGGAAGAAACAGAAAATCTGAACAGACTGATTACCAGCAATGAAATTGAATCAGTAATAAAAATTCCAACAAACAAAAGTACGGGACCACATGGCTTCACAGGGGGATTCCACCAAAAATTTTAAAGAGTTAATACCTATTCTTCTCAAACTATTCCCAAAAAAATGAAACAGAAAGAACACTTCCAAACTTATTCTACGAGGCCAGCATTATCCTGATACAAAAAGCAGACAAATACACTAGAAAAAAAATTACCAGTCAATATCCCTGATGAATGTAAATGCAAAAATCCTCAACAAAACATTAACAAACCAAGTTCAACAATACATTGAAAATGACTATTCACCATGATCAAATAAGATTTATTTGAGGAATGTAAGGAGGGTTCAGTACCTGCAAATCAATCACAGTGATACAACACATTAACAAAACAAAGGATAAAGACCACATTATCATCTCAATAGATGCAGAAAAATCACTTGACAAAATTCAACACTTCCTTTATGATAAAAATTCTTAACGAAGTGGATATAGAAAGAATGTATCTCAATATGATAAAGGCCATATACAACAAACCCATGGTTAACATCATACTAAATGGTAAAAAGCTGAGATCTTTTCCTCTAAAATCAAGAACAAGACAAGGATGCCCACTCTTACAACTTGTATTCAATATAGTATTGGAATTCTTAGCCAAAGCCATCAGACAAAAAATAAAAAAGCATCCAAATTGAAAGGGAAGCAGTGAAGCTGTCACTATTTGCAGATGATATGATACTATAGAGAGAGAATCCTAAGGACTCCACCAAAAAACTATTAGAACTAATAAATGAATTCAGTACAGTTGCAGGATACAAAATCAATATACAGATATGTGTTTCATTTCTTTACAAACTAATTTCTTTACAAACTAATTTCTTTACAAACTGATCTCTTTACAAACTAATTTATATTTTTGTTAGTTTGTTGAAGAACAAACTAACAAAAATATAAATTAAGGAAACAATACCATTTAAAATTGCATCATAAAGAGTAAGATACCTAGGAATAAATTTAACCAAGGAAGAAAAATCTGTACTCTGAAAACTGTAAAAGACATTGATGAAATAAATTGAAGACACCACAAATAAGTGGAAATATATACTGTGCTCATGAATTGGAAGAATATTTTTGAAGTGTCCAAACTACCCAAAACAATGTACAGATTCTATGCAATCCCTATCTAAATACCAATGGCATTTTTTAAAGAAAAAGAACATATAATCCTACAATTTGTATGGCACCTCAAAGACCCTGAATAACCACAGTAATTTTGAGAAAGAAGAACAAAGCTCTGATTTTTAAAATATACTACAAAGCTACAGTAGTCAAAACATTATGGTACTGGCACAAAAACAGACACATAGACCAATTAAATAGATAGAGAGCCCAGATTAAAAAATCTTGTTTATGTGGTTAATTAAACTATGACAAAGGAGCCAAGAATATACAATGAGGGGAAAACAGTTCCTTCAATAAATAAATGTTGGGGAAACTGGACAGCTACATGTAAAAAATTAAAACTAGACCATTTTCTTGTAACATAAGTAAAAATAAAATCAAAATGGATATAAATGTCAGACTTGAAACCATAAAATTCCTAGATGAAAACATAGGCAGTATGCTCTTTGACATCAGTGTTAGCAACCCTGTTTTGGATCTTCCCCCTTATGCAAAGGCCACAAAAGCAAAAATAAACAAATATGACTATCAGACTAAAAATCTTTTGCACAGTGAAGAAAACCATCATCATAAATGAAAAGACAACCTACTAAATGGGCAATACTATTTGCAATAGATATGTCTAACAAGGGATTAATATCCAAAATGTACAAAGAAGTCATACAACTCAGTATCAAAAAAATAAGTAATTCAATTAAATACTGGGCAAGGACCTATATAGACATTTCTCCAAAGAAGACACAGAGATGGCCAACGGACACATGAAAAGATGCTCAATATCACTAATCATTAGGGAAATGCAAATCAAAACGATGAGATATCACCTCACACATGTCAGAAATGCTGTTATCAAAAAGACAACAAATAACAAGTGTTGGCAAGGATGTGGAGAAAAGGGGATCCTCGTGCACTGTTGATGAGACTGTAACTTGGTACAGCTGCTATGGAAAACAGTATGGAAATTACTCAAAAAATTAAAAGTATAAGTTCCACACAATCCTGCAATTCCTTTTCTGGTATGTATTTGAAGAAAACAAAAATACTAATTAGAGAATATATATGACCCCCTATGTTCAATGCAACATTATTTACAATACCCAAGATATGGTAGCAACTTCAATGTCCATCAATAGATGAATGGGTAAAGATGTGGTATACATATATTAAAGGAGTATTACTCAGCTGTAAAAAATAATGAAATCTTGCCATTTGCAACAACATAGATAAACCTGGAGAGTATTATGCTAAGTGAAATAAGTAAAATTGAGAAAGACAAATTCTGTATGATTTCACTTGCATGTGTAATCAAAAAAACAGGACAAACAAACACACTTAACAAAACAGAAACAGAGGCATAGATACAGAGAACAAACCGGTAGCTGCCAGAGGGGAGGGGTTTGGGAGGATAAGTGAAATATGTGAGGCAGATTAACAGGTACATATTTCCAATGATAAAATAAATAATTCATGTGGATGTAATGTATAGCATAGGGAACACAGTCAATAAAACGTAGTAACTTTATATGATGATAGTAACTAGACTTATCATGCTGATAAAATTGTAAAGTATAAAAATATCAAATCACTATGCTGTACACCTGAAAATTATATAATATTTAAGTCAATTATACTTCAATATAAAAAATAGAAAATCTTGAGAGTGCCTTCAGTAAAAAGGAAATGCAACATGAATTTCATGACATCCCAGGAACACACGCCGTACCCTTGCTAGGCCATACCCTTGCTAAGACATTTTCAGTTGAGAGGCTACATCAGAAATTCAACCTGATCAGACTACAAAGCATGCAAGTGGAGCAGGTTGTGAAATTCACTTCCTGAATTAGTATTTTTGAGATTCATACAGTCTGGGACTATTCTGTTGGATCCTGCCATGGTGACTTTTTCAACTGTTATGAGATATTCTTGTTAAAAGATTTTAGTGACACTTTTCATTTCAAGCTGTTGAGGAGACTGGGAGGTGGACAGAGCAGCTGTGAGTCTTATCTGTGTCTGGGATACTGTCTTTGAAGGCAGGAGTGAAACATACTCACAGAGCAATAAACAATCCATCTTCAAGGGGCTTCTAAAATAATGAGGCAGGTTAGAAATGATGAGAGATGGAACTAAAAACTAATGAGAGTAGTCATACAGAAGAGAGAAAAGATATGAGAAATGCTTCCAAGGTAGAAGTAACTGAACTTGGAACATATTTTTGTCAGGGGGAGCAGGCATATATAAAAGGAACAAATTCATATTACAAACACAAATTTATACAAAATGACAAATACTTACCCAAAACTCATGTTTATAATGTTTTACAATAGACCCAGACAGATTAACCCCCCACCCAATAAAAACCTCATAATATCTGTGATATAAGGGAAAAAATCAAAGGCACACCAAAAGAACAAATATTTACAGAGCAACTCTGTATGACAACAACCTGAAGACTAGCAGAAAAGATTTTCCACAACTAAAAACATGAAGAAGGAACCACAATGAAAAGGATAAAAGGGGCAGAGAGTAGGTATAGTCAAGACCCACACACCCAGGTAGGCAACGTACATACAAGAGAATAATCACAACTGCAGAAGTTCTCCCTAAGGAGCAAGGAGTCCAAGCCCTACATAAAGCTCCTTAGTCCATAGATCTTGCCATGGTAAAATGAGACCCCAACATCTTGCTTTGAAAGTCAGTGATGCTTGCATATGGGAGAGCTGAAGAGCTGTAGGAAACAGACTGTTTTTAAAGGGTGCTTTCAAAACCTCACATGCTCTGGATCCCAGTGCAGAGGCAGTAAATCGAAAGGAGCACTGGTCAGACCCACTTACTGATTTTGCAGAGCTTCATAAAGAGCCAGGAGGCAACTGGGACTCCTCCTGGGGACATAGATATTGGCAGCAGCTTGTGTTAGGCACTCATTCTATGAGATCACTAGTGCTGGTAAGAACCATTTTGAGTTCTCCCTCTAGCCTATCAGCTCTGGAGGGCTACTTGCCCACCTGTGGGCTGGCACTAACCCTGGGAACACAGGGCTAAGCAGCCAGCCATGCAGAGACCTGGCCACACCCACTAGTGGGCTGGTGCCACCATACAAATCAAGATTTGGCAGCCAACCAGTTTGGGGGCCTGCCCTGCTTATTAGTCAACCCCACCACAAAAGAAGGACCCATGCAGTTCACATAGGGGGCATGCTTACATCATATAGCTCTGGTGACCAGAAGAGAGTGTGCTGCTGGATGTCTCCTACTTAAGGCCACTTTTCCAAGATTGGGAACTAAACTGTGTAATACATAGATGTAAACACAGAATTGAGCAAAATGAGGAGACAGAAGAATACATTCCAAAGGAGGAACAAGATACAGCCCCAGAGGAAGAAATAAGTGAGGTGGAGATAAGCAGTCTATCTGATAAAGAGTTCAAGGTAATGATCATAATGATACTCAATGAACCTAGTACAAGAATGGATGAACACAGTGAGAAGTTTAACAAAGAGTTAGAAAAGAGTAGAAAAACCAAACAGATCTGAAGAACACAATAACTGAAATAAAAAATACACTAGAGGGCTTCCCTGGTGGCGCAGTGGTTGAGAGTCCACCTGCCGATGCAAGGGACGCGGGTTCGTGCCTGGGTCCGGGAAGATCCCACATGCTGCGGAGCGGCTGGGTCTGTGAGCCATGGCCGCTGAGCCTGTGCATCCGGAGCACAGGCTCCACAATGGGAGAGGCCACAACAGTGAGAGGCCCGCGTACCGCAAAAGCAACAACAACAACAAAAATACACTAGAGGAAATCAGTAGTAGATTAGATGATACAGAGGAATGGATCAGTGAACTGGAAGACAGAGTAGTAGAAATCACCCAAGCTGAACAGAAAAAAAAAACTAATTTTAAAAAATCAGGATAGTTTAAGAGACCTCTGGAACAATGTCAAGTGTACTAACATTTGAATTATAGGGGTCCCAGAAGGAGAAAAGAAAGAAAGAGGCAGAGAAGTTATTTGAAGAATTAATAGCTGGAAACCTCTTAACTTGGAAAAGGAAACAGACATTCAGATCAAGGATGCACAGGGAGTTCCAAAGAGGAATGAGCCCAAAGAAGTCCACACCAGGACACATTATAATTAAAGTGGCAAATATTAAAGATAAAGAGAGATTCTTAAAAGCAGCAAGAGAAAAGCAACTAGTTACATACAAAGGAACTCTCTAAAGATGATCAGCTGACTTTTCAGTAGAAAATACTCAGTAAAAGGGAGTGGTATGATATATTCAAAGTAATGAAAGGAAAAAACCTATAACCAAGAATACACTACCTGGCAAGGCTATAATTCAGATTTGAAGGTAAGATAGAGTTTACACACAAGCCAAAGCTAAAAGAGTTCAGCACCAGTAAACTGGTTTACAGGATATGTTAAAGGGGCTTTTCTAAGTAGAAAAGGAAAGACTACAACCAGAACTACGCAAATTATGAAAGGAAAAATCTCATTGGTAAAGGCAAACATACAGTAAAGGTAGTTGATTAACCACTTACAAAGTTAGTAGGAATATTAAAGTATAAAAATAGTAAAATCATCTACATCCACAATAAATATTTAAGGGATACACAAAACAAAATGATATAAAATATGATGTCAAAAACGTTAAATGTGGGGAGTGGGAGTAAAAATGCATGGTTGTTAGAGCATGTTCAAACTCCAAACTTAAGAGATCATCAACTTGAAATAATCATATATATATATACAAATATATATATATGTTGTCATATGTACACCTCATGATAACTACAAACCAAAAATCTATAGTAGATACACACACATAAAAGGAAAAGAAATCCAAACATAGCATTAAAGATAGTCATCAAATCAAAAGGCAAGAGAATAAACAACCCCAGAGAGGTCTCCTCCCTTCTACCATATGAGGTTATAATGAGAAAATGACTATTTATTAACCAGGAAGCAGGCCTTACTAGACTCCAAATCTGCCACAGCCTTGATCTTAGACTCTCTATCCTCCAGAACTATGACAAATAAATTTCTGTTTCTTAAAAACCACTCTGTCTATGGTATTCTTTATAGCAGTCTAAACAGACCAAGAGGCAGACATTAGCGGAAAAGCTGTTGAAATCTAAATAAAGTTTGTACAATAGTTAATGGCAGCATACCAATGTTAATTTATTAGTTTTGAAACAGGTACCATGGTTATGTAAGATGTTAACATTAGGAGAAACTGGGTGAAGGGCATACATAAACTCTGTACCATCTTTGCAACTTTTCTGTAAATCTAAAATTATCCCAAAATTAATTTTTAAAAAGAAACATTAAAAAAACTCAACAATATCATACCCCTATACATTGAGTAATCCTTGGCAGCTACGCTCCCCTGACCAACACACACACCACCAAGACTAATGCATTTGCCAGTGTGTTGTCTTTTATTTTAGACACACGATAATTACAGATATTTTTAATAGGTGCATGCAGAAATATAATTGAAAATACTGGGCTTCCAATTATAACTCAGCTTTCAGGAAAATAATAACTAAGACATCAATAATAAAATAAATGTGCTTTTCTGACATTCTGAGAAAAATTTTAGAAACACAAAAATTTATCCTAAAGCTTGAGAAGTAATACCACAGCTTCTTCCTAAGTCTTTCCTGTAACTTAGATCCCAACCACTGCTCATCTTCTAAAAATTTTCCAAAATAAGATCACTGAAATTGTTATTTTTTTGCATAGAATTTTAAAGAGTAATAATTTATTTAAAATGAAAAGAAAAAAATAAGTAGAAAACTAAAGTGTATTGGTAAATGAATTAGAATGGATATAAAATACTAAATTTTAGACTGCACAGTAAATAAATAATAAATGGTAATAAATAAGTTGCTTAGTGACATAAGAATTGAGTAGGATGAGTGAGAAATATTAAGTAGCTAGGTGAATAAAAGAGTAGATGAGGGGCTTCCCTGGTGGCGCAGTGGTTGAGAGTCCACCTGCCGATGCGGGGAACACAGGTTCGTGCCCCGGTCCGGGAGGATCCCACATGCCGTGGAGCAGCTGGGCCCGTGAGCCATGGCCGCTGGGCCTGCGCGTCCGGAGCCTGTGCTCCGCGACGGGAGAGGCCGCAGCAGTGAGAGGTCCGCGTTCCGCCAAAACAAACAAACAAAAAAAAAAGAGTAGATGAGAGATGAAAAGAGAATGATAATTGAGATCTATTTAACTACAATTTTTAAAAATACCATCGAGGGGCTTCCCTGGTGGCACAGTGGTTGAGAGTCCGCCTGCCGATGCAGGGGACAGGGGTTCATGCCATGGAGCAGCTGGGCCATGACCGCTGAGCTTGCGCATCTGGAGCCTGTGCTCCGCAACGGGAGAGGCCGCAACAGTGAGAGGCCCCTGTACCGCAGAAAAAAAAAGACCATCGAGTAAAAGTTTTATCTTAAAGTGATGTTGGTCCTGAAAAAAAATAAGTACTTGAGTAGTAGGTTTAGTTTTCTATATTATAGCATTAACCTTATTGCTTAATTTCAACATTTAAAAGATATATTATGTATACAAAAGGGTAAATGAACCATTGTGTAAAATAGGCTTAATTTGTCCATTCTTTCTATAGCTCAATGCCATTCTGAAACATTTTTAATTAAGAATATGAAGTGACTCATTAACATTCAGCTCTAAAAATAAGTGACTAATTACAGCATGTTGACAAAAGCAAGTTACTTTATACATTGCCCCCAAATCTCTTCAAAAGCAGCAAAAAAATGGACTCAGGAAATTATGCTTCAAAAAACTTGGGGAGGGGGTGGAGTCAAGATGGCATACTAGGAGGACACAAAATTCGCGTCTAATCACAACTAGGGCACCTACCAGGCACCGGTGGGGGACCATGAACACCTAAGGGGATGGAAGGAGCCCCCAGTGACCCAGTAGGATGTGGGGGTGGGGGGAATGAAGGGGGAGGAGAAGTGGAGGCAGGACGGGACTGGCGCCCCTGAGGAGTCTCTTGGGGAGGGGAAGGGATCCCAAGCCTGGAGGGGGAAACTGGGGAACCACTGGGAAGGCAGAGGATCAAAAGGGAGATTGGCCAGGCTTCCCTTGCCCACCTGGGCTCCCAGGAACCTGCTGAGATCCTGGGCCTGATCCTCTGCCCACCTAGGTGTCCTCCAGCCACCCGGGTCCTGAGGGAGTGGGAGGGAGGAAAGGGGGAGCAAAAGTAAAGACCGGACCGCCGGGACCAGCACCCCTGAGGGATGGCTGGGGTAAGGAAGGAGTTCCGAAACCCAATGGGACCCACCCACGGCGACAGGGGAGACCGTGGGGGAGATGGTAGGGGAGGGGCGTGAGGGAACGGAATGGAATGGGGCCAGTGATTTCCCTGTCCACTTAGGCACTGGGAAGCCTGTGGGGCTCCTGGGCCTAATCCTCTGCCCTCCTAGCCTCCCTCCTGCCGTGCAGAGCCCAAGCCCCGCCCCTAAACCCCACCCAGGGCACTATCTCTACATTCAGAGACCTCCTCCAACACGCTGGGCCTAAACCCTACCCACACACCCTTACTGAGGGCCCTATCTACAAACTCCAGAACTCCACTCTCCAGAGACCCTCTTTCCATGTGTGGCAGAGATCCTAAGCAGAGGACCTGCCCCATGTTCAAACGTCACCACCCCACCTCTCTAGGTCTCAACCCACCCTAAAGCCCGCACCTGCCTAAGTTCCACCCCCCGCCTAAACTCCGCCCCCATAGCCAAGGCTTGTGTTTTTTTTTTTCTTTTCTTTTTTCTTCTTTTAGATTGGGGTTCTGTTTTACATGTTGATTCATTGTTGTTGATTCTTTTATATTTTTACTTTTCCTAATAAATATTTTATTTTTCTAATTTTATGTTATTCTTTACACTTTGTTAGTGATCTCTCCTTTTGACTTGTTGCCCACCCCCCTTTTTTGTTCTTGGCTGTGGTTTTATTTTACCTTATTGCAGTTGTTCCAATTCTAGTTTTATTTTCCTAATATATTTTTTATCTCTCTATTTTTATTTCATTTTTTATTCCTTGATATGGTACTGCTCTTTTTCTTTGTTTTTTCCTTTTTTTTTTTTTTTTACTACACCACAAAGCTTGCAAGATCTTGGTTCCCAGGCCGGAGGTCAGACCCAGCTCCTGTGGTGGGAGCTCCGAGTCCAAACTGCAGGACTAACAGAGAACGTCAGACTCCAGGGAATATCAATCAGAGTAAGGCCTCATGGAGGTCCTCATCTCAGCACTAAGACCCAGCTCTATCTAACTGCCTGAAAACTCCAGTGCTGGACATCTCAGCCAAACAATCAGTAAGCCAGGAATACAGCACCAACCATCAAAAAAAAAAAAAAAAAAAGACAAAAAAATATGTTACAGACAAAGGAGCAAGGTAGGTAAACATCTACAAGACCAAATAAATGAAGATGAAATTGGCAAACTACCTGCAAAAGAATTCAGAGTAATGATAGTGAAGATGATCCAAAATCTTGGAAACAGAATGGAGAAAATGCAAGAAACATTTAACAAGGATCTAGAAGATTAAAGAGCAAAGAAACAGTGATGAATAACACAATCACTGAAATTAAAAATATTCTAGAAGAAATCAATAACAATAACTGAGGCAAAAGAACGAATAAGTGACCTGGAAGATAAAATAGTGGAAATAACTGCCAGGGAGCAGAATAAAGAAAAAAGAATGAAAAGAATTGAGGACAATCTCAGAGACCTCTGGGACAACATTAAATGCACCAATATTCGACTTATAAGGGTCCCAGAAGAAGAAGAGAAAAAGAAAGGGACTGTGAAAATATTTGAAGACATTATAGTCAAAAACTTCCCTAACGTCGGAAAGGAAATAATCAAGTCCAGGAAGCACAGAGAGTACCATACAGGATAAACCCAAAGAGAAACATGCCAAGACACATATTAATGAAACTATGAAAAATTAAATACAAAGAAAAAATATTAAAAACAACAAGGGAAAAAAAAAATACAAGGGAATCCCCATAAGGTTAACAGCTGATCTTTCAGCAGAAATTCTGAAAGCCAGAAGGGAGTGGCAGGACATATTTAAAGTGATGAAAGGGGAAAATCTACAACCAAGATTACTCTACCCAACAAGGATCTCATTCAGATTCCATGGAGAAATTAAAACCTTTAAAGACAAGCAAAAGTTAAGAGAATTCAGCACCACTAAACTAGCTTTACAACAAATGCTAAAGGAACTTCTCTAGGCAGGAACACAAGAGAAGGAAAAGACCTACAAAAACAAACCCAAAACAATTAAGAAAATGGTAATACGAATATACATACTGATAATTACCTTAAATGTAAACGGATTAAATGCTCCAACCAAAAGACATAGACTGGCTGAATGGATACAAGAACAAGAACTATACATATGCTGTCTACAAGAGACCCACTTCAGACCCAGGGACACATACAGACTGAAAATGAGGGGATGGAAAAAGATATTCCATGTAAATGGAAATCAAAAGAAAGCTGGAGAAGCAATTCTCATTATCAGACAAAATGAACTTTTATATAAAGACTATTGCAAGAGACAAAGAAGAACACTACATAATGATCAAGGGATCAATCCAAGAAGAAGATATAACAATTGTAAATATTTATGCACCCAACATAGGAGCATATCAATACATAAGGCAAGTGCTAACAGCCATAAAAGGGGAAATCAACAGTAACACAATAACAGTAGGGGACTTTAACACCCCACTTCCACCGATGGACAGATCATCCAAAACGAAAATAAATAAGGAAACACAAGCTTTAAATGACAAATTAAACAAGATGGACTTAACTGATATTTATAGGACATTCCATCCAAAAGCAACAGAATACACTTTCTTCTCAAGTGCTCATGGAACATGCTCCAGGATAGATCATATCTTGGGTCACAAATCAAGCCCCAGTAAATTTTAAAAGATTGAAATTGTATCAAGTATCTTCCGACCACAACGGTATGAGACTAGATATCAATTACAGGAAACAAAATGTAAAAAGCAGAAACAAGTGGTGGCTAAACAATACACTACTAAATAATCAAGAGATCACTGAAGAAATCAGAGGAAATCAAAGAATACCTAGAAAAAAATGACAATGAAACAACGACAACCCAAAACCTATGGCATGCAGCAAAAGCAGTTCTAAGAGGGAAATTTAGAGAATACAATCTTACCTCAAGAAACAAGAAAAATTTCAAATAAACAATCTAACCTTACACCTAAAGCAATTAGAGAAAGAAGAACAAAAAAACCCCCAAAGTTAGCAGAAGGAAAGAAATCATAAAGATCAGATCAGAAACAAGTGAAAAAGAAATGAAGGACATAATGGCAAACATCAATAAAAATAAAAACTGGTTCTTTGAGAAGATAAACAAAATTGATACACCATTAGCCAGGCTCATCAAGAAAAAAAAAGGAGTGGGCTTCCCTGGTGGTGCAGTGGTTGAGAGTCCGCCTGCCGATGCAGGGGACATGGGTTTGTGCCCCGGTCTGGGAAGATCCCACATGCCGCGGAGCGACTAGGCCCGTGAGCCACGGCCACTGAGTCTGCACATCCGGAGCCTGTGCTCCACAACGGGAGAGGCCACGACAGTGAGAGGTCTGCATACCGCCAAAAAAAAAAAAAAGAAAAAAAGGGAGAAGACTCATATCAACAGAATTAGAAATGAAAAAGAAGTAACAACTGATACTGCAGAAATACGAAGGATCCTGAGAGATTACTACAAGTAACTATATGCCAATAAAATGGACAACCTGGAAGAAATGGAGAAATTCTTAGAAAAGCACAACCTTCCAAGACTGAACCAGGAAGAAATAGAAAATATATACAGATGAATCAGAAGCACTGAAATTGAAACTATGATTAAAAATCTTCCAACAAACAAAAGCCCAGGACCAGGTGGCTTCACAGGCGAATTCTATCAAACATTTAGAGAAGAGATAATACCTATCCTTCTCAAACTCTTCCAATATAGCAGAAGGAGGAACACTCCCTAACTCATTTTACGAGGTCACCGTCACTCTGATACCAAAACCAGACAAAGATGTCACAAAAAATGAAAACTACAGGCCAATATCTCTGATGAACATAGATGCAAAAATCCTCAACCAAATACTAGCAAACAGAATCCAACAGCACTTTAAAAGGATCATACACCATGATCAAGTGGGGTTTATTCCAGGAATGCAAGGATTCTTCAATATATGCAAATCAATCAATGTGATACACCATATTAACAAACTGAAGGAGAAAAACCATATGATCATCTCAATAGACGCAGAAAAAGCTTCTGACAAAATTCAACACCCATTTATCATAAAAGCTCTCCAGAAAATAGGCACAGAGGGAATTTACCTCACCATAATAAAGGCCATATATGACAAACCCCCAGCCAACATCATTCTCAATGGTGAAAAACTGAAACCATTTCCACTAAGATCAGGAACAAGACAATGTTGCCCACTCTCACCACTATTATTCAACATAGTTTTGGAAGTTTTAGCCACAGCTATCAGAGAAGAAAAAGAAATCAAAGAAATACAAATCAGGAAAGAAGTAAAGCTGTTACTGTTTGCAGATTACATGATACTATACATAGAGAATCCTAAAGATACTAACAGAAAACTACTAGAGCTAATCAATGAATTTGGTAGAGTAACAGGATACAAAATTAATGCACAGAAATCTCTTGTATTTCTATACACTAATGATGAAAATCTGAAAGAGAAATTAAGGTAACGTTCCCATTTACCATTGCAACAAAAAGAATAAAATACCTAGGAATAAACCTACCTAAAGAGACAAAAGACCATGATACAAACAGATGGAGAGATACCATGCTCTTGGAATGGAAAATCAACATTGTGAAAATGACTACCCAAAGCAATCTACAGATTCAGTGCAATCCCACTCAAACTACCAAAGGCATTTTCCACAGGACTAGAACAAAAAATTGCACAATTTGTATGGAAACACAAAAGGCCCTGAATGGCCAAAACAATCTTGAGAAAGAAAAACAGAGCTGGAGGAATCAGGCTCCCAGACTTCACACCATATACAAAGCTACAGTAATCAAGACAGTATGGTAGTGGCACAAAAACAGAAATATAAATAAATAGAACAGGATAGAAAGCCCAGAAATAAACCCACGCACATATGGTCACCTTATTTTTGATAAAGGAGGCAAGAGTACACAATGAATAAAAGAGAGCCTCTTCAATAAGTGGTACTGGGAAAACTGGACAGCTACATGTAAAAGAATGAAATTAGAACATTCCCTAACACCATACACAAAAATTAACTCAAAATGGATTAAAGACCTAAATGTAAGGCCAGACACTATAAAACTCTTAGAGGAAAACATAGGCAGAACACACTATGACACAGATCACAGCAAGATCATTTTTGACCCACCTCCTAGAGAAATGGAAATAAAAACAAAAATAAACAAATGGGACCTAATGAAACTTAACAGCTTTAGCACAGCAAAGGAAACCATAAAAAAAGAAAAGACAACCCTCAGAGTGGGAGAAAATATTTGCAAACGAAGCAACTGACAAAGCATTAATCTCCAAAATATAGAAGCAGCTCATGCAGCTCAATATCAAAAAAACAAACAACCCAATCCAAAAATGGGCAGAAGACCTAAATAGACATTTCTCCAAAGAAGATATACTGATTGCCAACAAACACATGAAAAGATGCTCAACATCACTAATCATTAGAGAAATGCAAATCAAAACTACAATGAGGTATCACCTCACACTAGTCAAAACGGCCATCATCAAAAAGTCTACAAACAATAAATGCTGGAGAGGGTGTGGAGTAAAGGGAACCCTCTTGCACTGTTGGTGGGAATGTAAATTGATACAGCCACTATGGAGAACAGTATGGAAGTTCCTTAAAAAACTAAAAATAGAACCACCATATGACCCAGCAATCCCACTACTGGGCATATACCCAGAGAAAACCGTAATTCAAAAAGACACATGCACCCCAATATTCATTGCAGCACTATTTACAATAGCCAGGACGTGGAAGCAACCTAAGTGTCCACTGACAGATTAATGGATAAAGAATATGTGGCACATATATACAATGGAACATTACTCAGCCATAAAAGAAACAAAATTGAGTATTCGTAGTGAGGTGGATGGACCTAGAATCTGTCATAAAAAGTGAAGTAAGACAGAAAGAGAAAAACAAATACCTTATGCTAACACATATATATGGTATCTAAAAAAAAAAAAAGGTTCTGATGAATTGAGGGGCAGGACAGGAATAAAGACATAGAGAATGGACTTGAGGACACAGGGACGGGGAAGGGTAAGCTGGGATGAAGTGAGATAATAGCGGTGACATATATATACTACCAAATGTAAAACAGATAGCTAATGGGAAGCAGCTGCATGGCACAGGGAGATCAGCTCGGTGCTTTGCGACCACCTAGAGGGGTGGGATAAGGAGGGTGGGAGGGAGATGCAAGAGGGAGGGGATATGGGGATATACGTATGCACACAGCTGATTCACTTTGTTATACAGCAGAAACTAACACACCATTGTAAAGCAATTATGCTCCAATAAAGATGTTAAAAAAAAAACTTTGAGAGGTAAAAGCTTAAGATTTTTAAAAAGTGAACTCAAAATGATGTCATATAAAAAGGGTTACAACTAAACACAAGTTGTAAACATATATATTGCTCCCCTATCAAAATTTCATGTTGGTTAATGGTTATAAAGGCCTACTTTTCACCTATGGAGCAGAAACTCTAGTTTTTATATAACCAATATTTCCAAAGTGTCCAATCACCTTTATTTATTCATATAATAAATGATGAGTCAAGCTATTCACTTCTAATTTTGCAACTGAAACCACTGATATAGAGGAGCTAATACAGGCTGTCTCAGAATCACACAGGAAGTTGATAAAAGGTCCAGAAATATAACTGAAAATGTTATATGTCCATTTATGTCTTATCTGTATGAAAAAATTAAATATATGTTTCCCAGAAAATTTTAGGTGTCCTAAAATTAACAGAAACTTCATTTGGAAAACTATTTATTAACGTTTTTATTGCAGCTTTCATCATTTTTTCCCTCTCCAACAGCCTACCTCTATCCAAGTTCCCCTTCATACCCTTGTTATAAATTCATCTATTGGATCTTGTTAAAAACTGTTTAATAAAAACCATGACAATCAATAAAAAGCTTAAAATAAGAGAAAATAGGATAGAAACATGCAAGACACTACCAAAAAATCCTTAAGTGTGGATACACATAAAGGCAAAAATAAATTATATGGGACTGAATTATTTGGTCAGGCTGATTTTCTGTGATTCGCAAAGATCATCTTGCAGGGATGGGTACTTCTGGGTTTCACATCATTCTTGGAGGCAGAGTACCCTTTCTGATTGGTCAAGTCCTTCTGCTCTCTGGAAATGGTCTTAGAAACTCATTATAGACATGAACAACCTAAATGTCTACATTATCTAAGCAAGCTCTGTGTGTGTGTGTGTGTGTGTGTGTGTGTGTGTGTTACATTATGAGTTAAAAAGAAATGCAAAAACAAAAAATAAGTAGTTTCATTTATGGTCTGTCATATTGGCAAACATTATAAAGTATTACTCCAATCTGTCTGTGTGGTGCAAGCCAGTTACTTCCATACTCTTCTGGTGGGAATATTGTTATAGGCTTTTTGAAAATAAATTAAGCAAACTACATAAAGATATGTTACTACATAAAGATACCAAATGATATTACTTCTAGAAAACTATTCTTAGCATGAAGCAGTCTGGGCAGGACTTCCAGAGTAGCAGAGTAAGGATCACCATAAATCTACTCCTTTAGGAAAATAACAAAAACACTGGAAAAATGGTCAAAATCAATATTTTCAAGGCTACAGAGTCAACCAAAGGCTTTCAGTAATCTGAAGATTTTACTTTAGAAAAATGCTGAACTTGGAGCAGCAGGATTTGTGGCATTACAACCAGACCTACTCCCATCCCCATATCTATATCTCTGTGGTAGTCTTGAAAACTAGGAGGCTTGCATGCCTTGGAGGATGCCATCTGGGATTTAATCCTTCAAATCATGAAACCCCAGAGCATTATCGCTACTGAGATCTGTTTCACAGCTTTTTGGGAAAGCCCATTTCCAAGATGTTTTCATTGTATTGATTTCCAGTGGAATTCAACTCCATTGGAAAAACCAAATTTTCAGAGTACTTATCAAAAATAATCCATGGCAACTATTTTTCATCACAGTTGACGGAGGCTGTGATATTGAAATGGAGCAGGACCCTACGGTCCTTCCCCCTCCCCACCCCCCTCGCCGAGTCCTCAGCCTCCCTTCTGTCTGGGGGGAAACTTTAGCCAAACAAGTTTAATCAGAGAAGCAAGACAATGCAGAAACAAAGAAAAACAGTCAAAAGAGACCAAATAATAATACTTTAGTCATTAAGCCAGGTCAAGGACTTTATTGCCTCCTCAAGGGCTATAGATAACATTCTGAGCCATAGCCTGTGAGCTGTCTTACAGAGACTGGAACCCCCACCAGGTGAAAAAAGTTAACTGCATGATGACCAAACTGGAGCCATGACGTAAGCTGCCACAATTCTGGCTTCAAAGAAATGGGAACAAACCGACCCTGGAACTAAAGACTAATTGTACTGAAAACAATCAACATGACGCTGATAAGACTACTGCATGACTAATTTCAAAATGTCAGGGCTGACCATGCTGTTTCTGCATGTAGCCCCCTCCCTCCTTTTATGAAAGGTCTATAAAATCTCTTGCCCAGTGATTGTCAGCGGGAGGAGTCAGCTTTTGAACAGAAGTCCACCCTCCCCTCACCCCCAGGTTGCTAGCCTCCAAAATAAAACAAACTTTCCACCAACCTTGCCTCTTTACTGGCTTCTGAGCAGCGAGCAGTCGGATTCCCACTTTTGGTAATGGTTTTTTTGACGTCCAACGTGAGGCTGCTGCGTTCTCGCGAGGCTGCTGCGTTCTCGCGAGGCTGCTGCGTTCTTGCGACATCTAGCTCTCCCGGGGTTTTCCAGAGTAGAGCCGCGGGCCGTGGCTATGGCCTGGGGTGGTTGCGATGAGCCAGGTGCTTGTGGTTAGCTGGCCCCAAGAGGGGGATTTTGGGAGACGTTCCTAGCAGCTGCCGAAACCATTTGTTTCGGGGATCCTCCCTGTTTCTCCCCTGCTCCTACTACTAGCTGCCAACTTACGCTTTTCCTTGGTGGAACGGAAACATGCATCTGGATGAGCTAACGAGCTACAAGACTGAGAAAGTCCGCAGGTGGGCACAAGGGCAAACTTCTCTTTTGAGCATGAAGTGCTATTTGGGCATTTTGCCAATTGGTTCTGACGTGGGTCTGATGTTGAGGACCGTTTGTGAACACAAAGTGCTATTGGACATTTTTGCCAATTGGTTCTGACGTGTGTCTCATATTAAGGACCGTATGTGAGCATGAAGTGCTATTGAGCATTTTTGCCAGTTGGTTCTGATGTGGCTCTGACGTTGAGGACTGTTTGTGAACATGAAGTACTATTGAGCATTTTTGCCAATTGGTCATAACGTCTGTCTGACGTCAGTGACTGTGTTAGGGAAGTGTTTGGGACTCCATTGAGTCATCCTCTTGGCAAATTTGTGACAGTTCTGTCTTCTGGTGTGTGAATGTATATTCCATTTGTGTGACTGCTATTTTTGTTGTATTTTGTAAAATGGGACATTCAGGTTCAATTCATTAGAAAAATTTTAGCGATGAAATTATGACTCGAAAAAAAAGATAATTTTTTTAACAAGGTATAACAAAAGTATTCTTCAGACTCCAGAGAAAATTGGTTAAGATGAAACGCTTTTGAAACTCCAAAACTGGATCTTTTTACATATGCAGTTAGAAAAGCTAGCTTGATAAAATACTGTTTTCAGAATTCTGACCCTGAGAGAGCAAATATATGCCTAAGAGAAGGCTTGAAGTTAATTCTTATCATGTCCTTGAAATACAAACATAGCCCACTGTGCCTGAGACTTCAGCCTTGGGTTACTTAGTAGAACTTCAGAAGATGCTTGGGTTTATTAAACACACAACTTGTGCCATATTAAAGAGAAATTATGCTATGAAAAAAATGTAAGCTCTCAGAGGTTATAAAATATGTTCTTAAGTGTGCCAATCAGTAAATGCTGAACAGTTCAATTATTTGTTTCTTGGTTTTGTTAGGGTGTTTAAGGGTTAAAAATTGTGATATGTAATTAAAGCTACTAAAAATGATAAGAGAAGCATTTTAGTATGTAAAACAAGTAGGATATGTGTTGTCAGCGAGAAAAGGTATAAAAAGTGGAGATACTTTTATTGAAGAAAAATGATAATTTTTTTCTAGAGCTGGTTGTTTCTGGATGGGGAAAAATAAGGGATAAATCATGTGAATACAAAAAGTGGATAAAATGTTTGTGAAAAAAGGAAACTTTGAGAAAAAATTTTGGATGTTGTCAGGAGTGATTATGATTAGATTGGATTTAATTAGGTAAATGAGCTTTGTTATTAATAGTAAGCTGGTACAAGACTGGAGTTTGGTTTTCTTTCTCCCTGTTAAGAGAACAAAATTTTTCTGGAATATCAAGCTGCTTTTTATAACAGATTGTAAGTTTCTTTCTCTAGCTAACTTTGAGTATTCCAAAGGGCCCCTAGGCATCTCAGAAGAAATATTAAAGTAAGTAGGATTATTTGGTATGTTAAATTATATGGAAAACATTTGATAACTTTCAGACCATAGTGTCTGTGGAAAAACTTTAGCCAAACAATAAGTTTAATCAGAGAAGTGAGAAAATGTAGAAACAAAGGTAAACAGTCAAAAGAGACCAATTAATAATAGTTTAGTCATTAAGCAAAGTCAAGGACATTTACTGCCTCCTCAAGGGCTATAGATAACATTCTGAGCCATATCCTGTGAGCTGTCTTATAGATACTGAAACCCCCACCAGGTGGAAGAAGTTAACTACAAGATGACCAGACTGGAGCCATGACATAAGCTGCCACAGTTCTGAGAACTGTCTTCAAAGAAATGGGAACAGGGCTTCCCTGGTGGCGCAGTGGTTGAGAGTCTGCCTGCTGATGCAGGGGACGCGGGTTCGTGCCCCGGTCCGGGAAGATCCCACATGCCGCAGAGCGGCTGGGCCCGTGACCCATGGCCGCTGAGCCTGCGCATCCGGAGCCTGTGCTCCTCAACGGGAGAGGCCACAACAGTTAGAGGCCCGCATACCGCAAAAAAAAAAAAAAAAAAAGAAATGGGAACAAACTGACCCTGCAACTAAAGACTAACTGTATTAAAAATAATCAACATGACGCTGATCAGACCACTGCATGACCAATTTCAAGATGCGTGTCAGAGCTGACTGTGCTGTTTCTGCATGTAGCCCCCCTCCCTCCTTCTACAAAAGGTCTATAAATGCTCTTGCCCTCTGACCGTCAGTGGGAGGAGTCAGCCTTTGGACAGGAGTCCACACTCCCTCCCCTAGGTTGCTAGCCTCCAAAATAAAGCAACCTTTCCTTTCCACCAACTTTGCTTCTTTATTAGCTTCTGAGCCTCGAGCAGCTGGACCCCCACTTTCAGTAACAATATCATTTGTTAAAACAAGATCTTGGCCAGAAACATTTGGAGAATGAAATGTGCGTAGGGAATTCTGAAAACATATTCCTGGGAATTTAGAAGGCTGAATATATATGCCAAGCTACACACATGGTCAAGAGACCTGAGAGGGTACCAATCTCTCATTGCTGTCTAACTTGAGGTCCTGCACAGGAAGTGAAGGCTTAACAGATTTGTGAAGTGCCTGAGCACCGAATGCATGCCCCAACACACACACATACACACACACACACAGCACTTGGCAAAGGGCAGAAAACTTATTGTTTAAGGCATTTAAGAGAAACTAACCAATCTTCTGGCTCCATTTAGCTAACTGAATGCAGACTTCAGTGACTCACACATCAGGAAATACAGAATCCGTCCAGGAAAATCAGTAAACAAAATACAAACAACAATAGCAACAACAACAAGTTCTAAGTAGGGGAAATATGATTTCCAGAGCTACCACCTTACATTATCTAAAATAAACAGTTTTGGCAAAAAGTTATGAGACATACAAAGGACAGTACACGAATACACAGAGAAAAACAAAATTAATAGAAACTATCCCTGAGAGGGCACAGATAT
Organism: Aethalodelphis obliquidens; assembly: GCF_003676395.1. NCBI lineage: Eukaryota > Metazoa > Chordata > Mammalia > Artiodactyla > Delphinidae > Aethalodelphis > Aethalodelphis obliquidens. The sequence goes on along the minus strand of NW_020837947.1, from coordinate 54,592,759 downwards.
TGAACTAAGTAGACAAAAACATTAAAATAGTGATTTTAAATATGCTCAAAGAAATAAATGTACCTGTGTCTAAAGAATTAATGTATGGCAATGATGTCTCACCAGATATAGAATCAAAGAAACGAAGGAAGGGAGGGAGGGAGGGAGGAGAGAGGAAGGAAGAAAAGAAATAAGTTGTGGGGGGAAAACAAACAGAATGAAACAGTATTATTCTCAAATATTTAAACACAAAAATGTTTATTACAGCTTTGCTTATAAGGGAAAAATGATGGAAATAACATTAAAAAAAAGCAGTTTAATTTCATTGTTTTGATGTGGAGAATTGAGTCAAATATTCTGAAGAAGTTCAATCGTTTAATAAATTTATGCTTGACATCCAGAGGTAAGAGCTGTGAACACACATCTCTGCAGAATTAAACAATGTTAATTTGCGTTTTAAAAACAGTTAATTTGTTGGTCAAGAGGTTAAGGATTATTCACATATATTACCTGAATTTCATTAGTGCACCTCTGCATAGCTTTCTTTGTTAAAGATGAGAAAATAATAACTAGTTACCAGAAAATTAATAAAATACTCTAAAGTCAAATTTTAAAAAATGTCAAATTCTGGCTCAAAATGTAGCATGTATTTGTATAAAGTGAACTTGTTTGTTTGGCTTCTGTTTGTTTTGGTAGACAGCTTATAGTTAGGTCTTGCTTTTCTTTTTTAATCCACTGACAATTTCTGTCTATAATGGTGTATTTAGACCATTCCCATTTAAGTGAACACTGAATTAGCTGGATTAAAATGTACAATGTTTGTAACTGATTCTATCCATTGTACTTAACATTTTATTTCTTCGGTTTTTTTCTTCCTTTCTTATTCTCCCCTCTGTTATTGAATTGAGCATTTAAAAGATTCTGTTTTCTCTCCTGCCTTAGCATATCATTTATATTTCTTTAAAAATATTTTTAGTACTGTAAGTTGCCTTACAGTATTTTAGTTGCCCTAGTATTATTAATATGCATGTACAGCCAATCCGTGTCTCTATTCAAGAAACACTATATGTACTACTTCAAGGGTAGTTCAGGTACCTTATAACAGAGTATTCCCAATTTCTCCCTTCTGGCCTTTATAAAATCTGTGACATTCATTGAACTTATCTATCTTCTATAACCATGTAATATATTGTTTCTATCATTACTGTGAACATTTATATATTTTATCAAATAAGAATAAGAAAAAGAAAGGAGTTTATTATCCCTTCATTTTATTACTTATCTTGTGCTTTTCTTCTTTTTTCTTCCTTTTTTAAAATATATATTGAGTTCTGATCTATGTTATTTTCCTTTATTCAAAATGTCTTGAGGGGCAGGTATGCTGTGATGAATTCTCTGTTTCAGTTTTTCGAATAAAGTCTTTATTTCTCCCTCACTTTGGAAGATAATTTTGCTGTATATATAATTCCAGATTTATAGGTTTTTTTCTTTAAATATTTCCCTTTGCTTTTCTTGTTTGTATGGTTTTTGACAAAAGTTGGCTCTAATTCTTATATTTTTTTCTTCTGTAGGTAAGGCATATTCTCCTCTCTCCTCCGGCTTCTTTCAGGATTTTCTTTTCATGTTTGGTTTTCAGCAGTTTGAATAGGATATGCATGTTGTTTTCAAGTGCAATGGTTTCTTTTGATTTTGAAATGGATCCATTGTTTTTAGTCTAAGTGGCACAATTACTTTTAAAGCATTATGGGCTTCCTATGTATTAGATAGAAACTGACTCATTATGGGGGGGTGGAGAGAGAGAAACATTGTCACAAATCTTTGTGAATAGGCCCCTTTCAACTTCAGTCTGTCAGTCAGGGTACTATGGGCCAACACCAGAGTAGTTCTTAGAAGTCCTGTTATAGTGTTCTGAGATTACTGGACATGTTCCGAAGATACTCTGAAGATGCTCTGAAGCGATTTTCTCTCACTTAGAGGACCTGTGAAGCACCACTTAAACCTTTTTGAGATCTTAACAAATGTTTTTATGACCTTAACTATGACACTGTGTTTTACTGTCAGTGTCCTAAATTTGATCCTTATTCTGAGGCCATTTTTATTTGAGAATATTTTTTTCTGGGAAACAACATGGATGAGAAATAATTTTATTTTCCAACAGAGAAAGTCCTGGCTACTTTATATTTCTTTTATACTCTGTTTGAAAACGCAACATTTCCTTCTCAAGCTCATCTCTCTCCTCTCATACTTAATCATACTTAATTTAGAGGCAGCTAAAGGAAACTATTTGGTACTTTCACAGTCTGCTTGGAAATCCAATTAGCCAGGTCCACCAGTTAATTAAATATCCTGTTGTCCATGTTACCACAGAGGATAATATCATTAATTTACTAACAGCATATAACTTGGGCTCTTTTTCCTCCGGCCTCTCAAAGCAATTTTGCTACTGCTATTCCAGCCTTTCACTAACAATCTCCTCTTCAGGTCTTTGTTAAGTGCCTGATCCCAAAGTTATGGCATGGGTTTGTTGCAAAAGGACTCTACTTTTTGTTAGCAATTTCTACTTCAATTAGTGTTCCCTCTGTAATAATCCAGCCCCCAGCTTGACAAAACAAAGATTTAATTTCTAAGAACTCTTTAATCTGTACCGGGCTTACCTGGTAGTTTGTTTTTTTGTTTTCTGTTTTTTTTGCATGTCTTGCCAATGGTTATGTGAACAGCTACATTTAACTGGCAAGTTGTCTGCAATCTTGGTTCATCTGGGACACTCAAGCGGTTGGATTTCTCTCTCACTCCAAGTAGTTTTGAGGCATCTCTGTCTGAATGTAATCTCTCCATCTGGTCTTTTCATTTGGAAGTTCCAAAACAATAGCTAAACTTTGAACATGAAGAATCAGAGAAGCTGCTTGGCCTTCTTAAGGCTCTGGCCCAGTACTGGCACACTGTACAATCTGTCACTTTCAGTTTGGCTAAAGCAAGTCTCTGGCCCATCACAGATTCTAGAAGAGGCTACACAAGAGCATGACTAGTGAATGTCTCTGGTTCATTGATGGTAACCAATGTAATGGACTATCACAATTGCATAATCAGTATAACCAACGGTATAAAATAAGTCTGGGGAAAAATGGCTACAGCATTAAAAAGTACTTAAAAATGTTTTCTGTGTTTTGGGTTTTGGTTATGATAGGATTTGGGAGATAAGTAGGGATAAGAATGGGATAAAAAGTTATCTGCTGCAATTTATTTACCCACTGAAATGTTATTTCTTTATAACAAAAATGTTTGCTAACACTACACTTTAAATAATAAAATTTCTAAATTGACATCTATAAATCCCATTTAGAGCTTGCTGCTACTGTCACAACTACTTTTAATGATAATTTTAATGATTTTTGTTGTTGTTTTACTGGTCTGATTTGAATTGTTGTTAACCAAAATAAAGAAAAGAAAGTGAATTAAATTGCTATTTGGTAAGTAGAAGTGAGACATTTACTGTGTAAGTCAGCAATGAAATAAGTCATGTAGTTGACCTCTAAAATGTCAGTTGAAACAAACGAAATCAAAGCAAACTGTGACTCCTATAAAGAAATACATTAATGGCTTGCCTCTTAGTCAACAGGAACTTTAAAATTGAATGGCAACACCTGATTATGCATTTCTAAAATAGAAAGAGCCATATCATGTCTTGTTGGGTAAAACAGTGCATTACTCCAATTTGCACAAATATTTTCTTTAGAGGAGTCATGCTGTGTTTGCAATGATTTCATAATTTTCTAGCCCAACTGCATGCTGTGACTTAAATATAAGTGTGGGCTAATGGGAAAAAGTAAGGAGGAGAAAAATCACACATTATGACTAAAATCCAGAAATATACAGATGTGAAATTCTACATTATATTCCCAGATTTTCCATTTTCCATTTATGTTCATATAACAAAATGTTTATCTGGAGTCTAAACGGATTTTCAGAGCTACATATATTGTAGATACCTTACTTAATCCTGTTGCAGACAAAAATAATTCTAGTGTTTAGATAACTCCCAAGAATATGGCAGTGTTTAAGAAAAAACATTTTATCACGTATCTATGGAATACATCCTGTTATGTTTAAGAAAAATATATCACGTATCTATGGAATATGTCCTGTTATGAATTTTATTTATAGGAATAACATGTGAAGCAATTAATTAATATTAATTTCAATATAATAGATGGGTTTATCTGAAAACAAAACCAAGATGCTTAACACTAAATTCTAAATGTTTTGTGAGGGCAAAAAAGGAATATATTTTATGTATTTATTTATTTTTAGAGTAAAAGGAAGATTTTGCAATACATGTCATTTTTTATTGAAGTATAGTTGATTTACAATATTGTGTTAGATTTGGGTGTACAGCAAAGTGATTCAGTTAGACATATATATGTATATATCTATATTCTTTTTTCAATTATTTTCCATTATAGTTTATTAAATACAATCCATTTTTAAGAGAGAATACGAAGACTACTAAGAAATAAGATGTCCTTTTTTTTGGTGGGTGATCAAGACGTTCTAATTGATAATTATATAGGAGTATTTCCGAATTGCTGCTTGTAGTTGTGAATGTTAATGACATCTACATATAGAAAAAATTAAAGATCAAGGCAGTGATGGTATAAAGAGACCCACTATTGATGACTGCTTACCTGGGTGTTTTACATGTCTCCTGAATAATGATAAATAAACTTTATTACATGAATTGTATTCGTTTTCTCACAAAATAATGAACCTCAGACTTAATCATTTTTAGTATTTTCCTAATGGCAGATACTGCATTCCTAGTATGCTTCCTACTTTTCTGTCTTGATAATCATATCTAGTTATAGCTATCAGACCACAGCAACACCACAATGCCAATAACTGGAAGTACCTAAGGCTTAAGATTCCTAAACAAAATATATTTTCTCATAGTTTATTCTCCAGTTTTCTGGTTAGACAGTGTTGAGAAGGAATGGTTTTAAACCCCATTAGTAGTAGATTCTTGCTCTGGACAAACCACTGTTCTTCATGAGGTCTCTCTGGGAAATAAATGTCCAGAATATAAAGAGATGTAAATTAACATTTTTAGGTGTGACTTTGGCCTCAAGATTTTATATATTTGCCTGGGATAAACTAAGTGACTAAGTGACTAAGTTTCTCTATCTGTGACTCTTTATCTGTGACTTAAAGAAGTGTTAATCTGAACACTCAATCTCAGCTTTTCTAGAGACTATCTTGGATGGCAAGAAGAAACAGGAAGGAAGAAAAGATATAAAAAGAGAGAATAATGGACAACACTTGAGGAAGATTTGACTAGGAAGCAGTCATAGCCGAATCAAAATCAATGACTCAAGCTTTCAAAGTAATAATGAGAGTTAGTGAGAAATCCACCCAATAGCACAGTGACCAATACAATATTACAAAAGGACCACTGAAATTCAGATTGCCTACAGGACTTGTCAGCCTACCTCACACAAACATCCCTATCTAAAATAATTTTATTTCATTAGACACCTCTTCTGAGCATCCACATAGTTAAATAAGAAGATTAATCTATTGAAAAATTATTTATCAGTGATCTGAATTTCAAAATAATATTGAACATTTACTCTATGAAAAGTATTAGAAGAGGTCCTATGGTCTACAAGATAAGGTCCCTTTGTTTTCAAAGATTGCCCTCTAACAAGGGATGATGCAATATGTATACAACAAAGAAAAAGGATGCACCACTTACTGATTACCCACTACATACCTCAAAATTACTTAAGCATTTTATATATGTCACTTAATTTAGTTCTCAAGAAAGCGGGGGCAGGGGCGGAATTCAAACTCATGTTTCACTCTAAACTCATCTTCTTTCTTTTGTGCCATCATTTCTAATAATATGCTTAATATATAATGGTATTCCATGAGCATAAATTTCAGTTTCTGCTATATCTGTTTTTAGGAAATGGAACATATATCCTCAAATGCCAGGAAGTCTCATTAGAGATCATGTAGCATATGGTGCATGATAAATCATTTCATGCCCACATTTGTAAGTGTTCAGCATGCAGAGAAAACTTCTACCTTGAAGCATATGGTCTATTGATAAGAGCTAAGATGTTGTTTTATTACTATAATAATTTCTGCATATATTTGTAGTGCCTACCATATTTATGATATATAATACAGTTATAATACTAAAGGTAATACTAACGTGTTGTATGGTTATTATGTCCAGGTATTAAGCTACATAATTTCATATCCTTTATTTCATTTAATTCTCATAGCAATCCTAAGGTAGTAGCATAATTATTTTTAAAATTTCCAAGTAAGAAATGGGGTTTATAGATGTTAAGTAATACATCCAAATCACATAAGTGATCAGAACACTGAAAAGATTTCAACATCTTATTTATCACACAAGCTAATTCACTATGCATAAGAAAAAATTGTTTTAAATGGAAATGCTCTTGAATTACCTAACTCAGACAAACAAAAAATTTAAATGCTCAAAATGATGAAAACCACAGCTTTCAGTTTCAACAACTTATGGAAGAGGCATCTAAGGTGAAATAACTAATTCTATTGGAATAGTTTAATTCACGGACACATGAATAATAATAAAAAACATTTAATGTTTCTTACTTTATGACACTATATCTATACAAATTGAGTTTTCATATTATTCTCCAACAGAAATCAAACGTAAGATTGGACTACATGTCTCACTAAACCAGTAGATTGTACTTAGTAACATATTAATATTAAATTGTTATGTAACTTTAAAATAGAACTTCTTAAACTGAAACTACCAATTCTATTTTATTTAAATATTTAAAGGCAATGTCCTTTAATCAATTTGACATTTTCTTATTTATTTTTTCCTTATTATGTGTGACACAATAAATAGGACTTTTAAATTATCTGCTATTGAAGTTTTATTAGGTAGAATAAAGTAAGATGGCTAGGGAATATGTAAGCAATCTCTCAAGAAATTCCAAAAGTAATTGTCAATGATTATACCCCTTTTCACTGTGAGATCACTATAGTGACAAATATCAACATGAACTTTATACTTATAAAGAAAAATGACACAGAGCCACAGGTTTGCTTATATTAAGCAAATAGAAATTTTCAGTGCAGTCATACTATATATCAGGGATTAGCAATGTTTATTTGTGACAGATGAAGTGCAACCTTCTGTATTTAACATTCAGAGAAGGCAGGAGGGCTGAGCAACCCATCTTGAGGCACAGGCATATGTGACCTACTCAAGTCTGAAGGCAGAGAGAACTGAAACTAAATTCACAGGCAGTCTGGGCCATACACTGAAACCAGGCAGCAAGTGTACGCTACTTATAAAGACACAGGAGAGGGGAGAGACTTAGACTCAGGTGCAATGCTATCAGGGAAGATTACTGAGGGAAACTCCACAGGTACTAAGACCTTATAACAAGTACCTGGCAGTCATCCTTTCTATAATACCATGGGAGAAGTGGACGAGACCTGAGAAAGATATCTCTGGCGACTTGATGCCTGATGGATGGTGGAGAAAATGAGTCAAATCCTCCCATCATTCAGATCTCAGTCACTGCTAAAGAAAATGTGTAACCCTGGCATCAAATAATTTCATCCTGTGGTGATCTGAATGTAAATGAAGCACAACAATTCCAAGAAGCATTCCCCTAGAGACTTCCTTGACTCAACTGCCCCAAATGAAGACGTGACAGAAGAAGAGGTATACCCTTTTCCAGACATAAATAATACTTTCATTAGAATTCTGTATATAATTTCAATAAAAAATCACCAGACATGTGAAAAAGACAAGAAAATATGATTTATTGTCAAGAGAGGAAAAAAGTCAACAGATCCAAAGAGATTAACCAGATACTTTAATTTTCAGAAAAGGACTATAAAATAAATGTAACAAATGTGTTACATAAATTATCTCTGGCTATAATAAACATGTTAAAGAATATAGTGGAAAAGGTGAACAAGTTATATAAACATGTAGGGAATTTCAGCAAAGATATAGAACCAGATATGAATTCTAGAAATAAAAACTATGATATCAGAGACAAAGAATTCTTACGGGCTTAACAGCAGACTGTAGACAGCATGAAAACATTTACTGGTCTTGAAACCAGGACAAGAGAATTATAAAAACATAAACAAGAGGATAACGTGAAGAAGAAAATGGAAGAGAACATTCTGAGACCTGTGGGATAATATCAAATGATGTAACATACATGAAATGGGAGTTTAAGAAGGAAAAAGATATAATAGTAAAGAAATATATTTGAAGAGATAATGGCCAAGGTTTTCCAATATTAATGGAAACTATCAACCAACAAATCTAAGAAGTTCAGTATATTCCAAAAAAGAGGAAACACACAAAAATACTTAAGAATATTAAAGTAAAATTACTGAAAAATAAAGAAAACAAAGACATCTTGAAAGCAGGCAGTTAAAGAGGACACATAAACATGTAGGTAACAATGCAATAGATGGTTGATTTCTCATAAGACACAGTGAAGACCAGAAGACAAGAAAGTGACACCTTCAATGTGCTGGAAAAAGGAAATCATCAACTTAGAATTCTCTATTTAGGAAAAAAAAATCTTTCAAATATGAAAGTGTAATAAATTTGGTCTTTGAAAAACGAATAGTGAAAACAAAAATTTATTTCCAGACATTCACTACACTACCAAAAAAGTTATTTGAGTTGCAGGAAAATTGATTTAAGACAGAAGCTTGGCTCTGCAAGAAGGAATGGAAAATTCCAGAAAGAGTGGTCACTAAATAAAAGCACTTTTCTAAGTAGTTATAATTAAAACCATTTCAAAAGTATTAATTGTTTAAACTTAAAATAATAAAAATGAAATATGGAGTAATAGTTTATAGAGAAGTAAAATATATGACAAGGGGAGCACAAAGGTGGGAGTGTTGAAATTGGAAGTGTAAATGCACCTTTGCAAGGTTCATTTTGTTGTAACAATCACACTGTTCATGAAGCTCTACACACACACACACACACACACACACACACACACACACAGGTACACACACACTTCCCTAACAAAAACTGCCTTCAAGAGACTTCAATTTTATCAGAGAAATTAGGAAAGTACAAAAAGCAAATGCAGTAAAAACAGAAAAATAAATGATACAATAAAGCATATGACAAATGTGAAGAGAACAGAGAGAAGACAGAAATTGATTCAAACCAATGGGAAGACAGTTACTGTGGAAGAGACAATATTGCCTTTTCTCTGGTCTTTGAGAGAAAATAGATATGCTAAGTGAAATAAGTCAGGATAATAAGAATATATTTTTTATTAAAGTACAGTTGATTTACAATATTATATTAGTTTTAGGTGTACAACATAATCACTCAATTTTTTTATAGATTATACTCTGTGAAAAGGAAGTAAGACACAAAATGGCATTACTGATAATTAATGAGAGAATATATAGAAAATAGGAGGAAAAAAACCCTTAAAGCTAAATTATTATAATAGATTTTATCAAGATATGATTCTACATTTTGTCAGAGTATTGTTCTACTTAGTTAAATAATTGTATGATTTTTCTCTTTTGTTTGCAAATATGAATGCCACTGATTTATTTTTAAATAGTAAATATTTCCTATTCTTATTCTTTTGTTTTACATGTGAAATTTAATAATTTAATCAAGTATTTATCAATAGCCTACTATGGAAAAATTAAAATTAGAGTTAATGTGGAGTAGATAACATACAACAAATGCAAACATTATGACCTGGGATTCTAAAATTTTAATTCTTATTGATATTATAATTTAATTGTTTATAATTTGATTTATAAATCTTCATGTTTGTGAAGTACATTGAATATTAATTTTCCAAAGTAGAGACAATATAAACAAAATATCTCTGATTTTTTAGTACATGAAAAATCTGATTTTTATTATTTGAAAGTTTTTATAGTATTTTTCTTAATGAATTGCCTCTGTTACAAACAAATGTTTGGTTTTTTTTTAATGTGTTCTCTCCAGGACAGATCATGGGTTTTCTCGTGATGTATTTTATTACTATTAAAGAAGAAAATACAGTTATACAAAACAGACTTCTTAAAATATCCCAATTATTGGCCCTTTCTTGGTTTTATACATTTCACAGCCAGATATAATATCAGTAGAAATTTTGAAATAAGATAGAAAATAGAGTTAGGGCTCATAAAAGGATTGAGTCTGATGATTCTATCAAATCTCTCAAGGGAAAAAATCAAGTCTGATAAAAATCAGTATCCAATAATTTAATGTAGCACTGCAAACACGTTATTGGGACTGGGTATTGTTAGTGTACAAGCTGTAATGCTGACATTTGATTACATTTTTATATGGCTGTGAAACTAAACATGACAGGATTTACTTTCCAGTTTGTTTTTCACATTCAAGGTCCTTTAAGCCTTTGTGGTATACCAGAAAGAAAGTTCTATGTCATATCAGCATATATTACAAAATAAAATCTTATGGCATAATTAATTTTCTTATCACTTATTGTCTTGTCACTTATTTTTTGATAACATATTGGACCATAAAAATATACTCATGCTAGTTTGTACATTTTAGGATTAATATATCCAAATATAAAAAAAAAGCATAGCTTGAGATAGAAAAATATTGAAAAATATGTATGCCAACATATGGACACATATACAAAATTACAAATATTTCTCTATGCATACATAGGTATATATGTACATTTATTTTAAATGCTAACTACATCTCTTAATATTTAATTTTACAAATAGGACAGTATAAAATTTTCCCAGATACAGGGTAATTACTAATAATTCAAAGTCTACTCTTTCACTTTTATTTCCATTATTAACATTTTGGTTTGCACTCAAATGACTATGCATTTTTAGTAATCAGGAATAAGGAATAATATTTCCCCACACAAATTATGACAACAAAGAAAGCTAAATAAAATTGTTAAACATATCAGCATTATGAATATGTAATGTTCTATACCCTACTTGGGAAAAATGTTGTTTAAACTTTCTGATCATGAAACTATCCGGATATGTTAACATTTTAAATTTTAGTTTTAACTTTGGGCATACACATATACTATAAGTATTTGCTTTGCTATAGTTATTCATATTCTGTAACTATATTGTGGCATTCTAAATTAAAATTATACTATTTTGGGGGGAAAATAAAGTATCTGTATGTGATTTTCCAACTTTCAGGTAGATTTTTATGTTTGATTGTTTTGGTTTCTGTAATATACCATCAAGCCTGTCAACTGAGACATAGAGACATTAGGCAAACCTCTGTCAGTAAAGTTCAGTTTATAAAAATTACTGCAGGAAGTGAAAAGCGCACCTTAACACTCTTCGTAGTTCTCAAATGAAGTGAGTTAGGAAAGGGTGTTCATTAGATTTTGAGATCTGGGCATGACTAAGAGAAACCTTTCAAGCAGGGGTTTAGGAATGGGTAAAGTTTATATAATAATTAGGAATGGCAAAATGTGGGTCTTGCTGAGTAATCTGATAAAAGAGCTGTTTGCCCAGCTGCGCAAATTTTTGCATGGATAAACTTGTTTGAAAGACTCTCCATAAGTAAAGTTATTATTGTTTTTTGTGTCTCATCTTCTGGATAAGAATTTCCTGGAGCCAACAGTTAAATTATGTTGGCCCAGGTGGTCTCATTCTCAGGCCCAATAGTTGTTGTGTTGAAGCAGGTGTTCTCAGTTCTCACAATTTTGTTCAGTGATCTAGAGGAATTTAAAGGAAATCTCCAGATATACTTCACCCAACAGAGGTAATCCAAACTTCTACTGGGCATGTTTGGCAATTATATATGTCCATGATATAATAAGAGCAGGAGGAGCTGTCGCTAGGACTCCAAATGGTCCAGAAACTCTGGTCCAAGTACAAATTTTAAGCAAAATATTTGGAAAATTCTTATATTCTTATTTAGAACTCTTTGTGGTGACTGTGATCTTTATGTAATCGTCAAACTAAAGTGCTTTTTCTCAGGACTCATTGTCTCTTTGTGTTGCTGAGTGAAGTAATCTCTAGGTGGCAATTATATGCAGTTGACTGATGGTGTTGTTGAATTCAACTATGTTCTTAACTGATTTTTTTACCTGCTAGATCTGTCCATTACTGATAGTGGATACTGGAGTCTTCAACTATACTAGTAGATTCATCTATTTCTTCTTGCCATTATATTAGTTTTGCCTCTAATATTTTGATCCTCAGTTGTTAGTCACATACACATAAGGATTTTTATGTCTTCTTGAAGAATTGACTCCTTTATCATTATGGAATGCCCCACTTTATCCTTGAAAACTTTTCTCACTCTGAAGTCTTCTCTACCTGAAATTAATATAGCTATTCCTGCTTTCTTTTGATTTGTGTTAGCATGGTATGACTTCCTCCATTATTTTACCTATAGCTTATATGTATTTTTATATTTAAAGTAGGCTTATTATAGACAACATATATTTGGGTCTTCTTTTTTGATCCGCTCTGACAATCTGTCTTTTAATTGGTATATTTAGACCACTGATATTTAGATGATTATTAATATAGTTTGACTAATATCAACCATTTTTATTACTCTTTTAAATTTTGCTCTTATTCTTTGTTCCTATTTTCATCTTTCACTCATATTCTATCTTTTTTCTCAATTAAATTGAGAATTTTATATGATTCAATTTTCTCTCCTTTCTTAGTATATCATTTATACTTAGTTTTTCACTTTCTTAGTGATGCCTTAGAGTTTACAATATACATTTAAGACACATCCAAGTCCACTGTCAAATAACACTATGCCACTGAGAGGAGGGAATTACCTAACTACAGCCCACTCCAGTCATCCTGTCCCACTTGAGGGGAGGTGGCAAAAAACTGAGAAACACTTGTGAAGTTCACAGTCCAGAGGCACAGGATCACTGAAAGACTGAGAACTAATCTGAGGATTAAAGAATGCTTCCCCTCCCTCTTCACCTTATGACCACATTACTAAAGCCTATTTACAGAGTTTCCTTTTACCCAGTACCCAGCTGTACCCAGTACAGCTTTCAACAAACATCACAAGGCATACTTGTAAAGGTGAAAAAAATAAAACAAAACAGAAAAAAAACAACAGTTTGCAAAGACAGAGCAGCCATCACAACAAGACATGGCAGGGATGTTGGAGTTACCAGCCTGAGATTTTAAAACAGCTATTATTAATATGCTAGGAACTCTAATCGATACTCATAGACAGTATGCAAGAACAGATTTAAGCAAAGAGATGGAAACTCTGAGAACTACCAAAAGGAATGCTGCAGATCAAAAATACTGTAACAGAAGTGAAAAGTGCCTTCTATGGGCTAATTAGTAGACTGGATTACCTGAAGAAAGAATCTTTGAGCTGAAGTATATTCAATAGAAACTGCCAAAATTTAAAAACAAGGATAAAAAAGACTGAAAAAAAAAAAAGAATATACAAGGATTGTGGGACCTCTGCAAAAAGTGTAACAGGCACATAATGGGAATATCAGACGGAAAAGTAAGAGAGAAAGGAGCAGAAGTAATATTTGAAACAATAGTAAGTGAAAATTTTCCAAATGAACGTCAAACACCAAATAAGGGATTCAAGTTCAGGAACACAATGCAATATAAAATCCTCCCCATTCCCCTCTCCCACTCCCCCCCCAACAAAACCTAAGCCTAAGCTTATTATTACCTATAGGTAAGCAAAGATAAAAGTTACATCCAACTTCACCTCAGAAACAATGCAACAAGAAATGAGTAGTGTGAAATAATTAAATTATTTAATTATTAAAATAATCATTTAAGAGAAAAAAGCCCATCTACCTCAAATTTTTATTCAATGAAATAAATTATCTTACAAAAGTGAAGGAGAAATAAATGCTTTCTCAAAATTTCAGAGAATTTGTTGCCAGTAGATCTGCCTTGCAATAAATGTTAAATAAGATTTTAAAGGAGAAGGAAAATGATATACATTAGAAACTTGAACCTATATAAAAAAAGGAAAGAGTACAAGAGACAGAGTAAGTAGAGATAAAATTTTTTAAAAAACTTTTATTTGTCTTAATTGATATAAGAGAATCATTTATTCAAAATAGCAACAATGATGTATGCAATTATGTGTGCTTATGAATAAATGGAATAAATGACAGCAATGATACAAGGAACAGGAAGGAGAAATTAGAATTATTTTATTATGTGGTACTTGGTATTAGAGGGAAGGGGTGTAGTGTTATTTGAGAATGGACTTGGCTTTCTTTTAAATATACAGTATATTGCAAACTGTAAGGCATCACTAAAATTTTTTTTAGAAGTATAAATGATATGCTAAGAAAGGAGAGAAAATGCAATCATATAAAATTCTCAGTTAAAACCATAAAAGGTAGAAAAAGAGTAGAAGATAGAAATAAGAACAAAGAATAATGTTAATAAACAGAAACATATGAATGGGGGGGCACTTCCTATGCTCTACTTCTGCTGCAGATATTCTACTGTAATCCTACAGCTTCTTTAAAATGTTATAATACACCATGCTCATTAACAGATTTGTTTCCCACCTTACATATATAAAAGGTGATTCTTAGAACTTAAAACCAGCTGAAGATCCTCCACATTAACTTATGAAAATACTTTGGTAAAGCCTAGCTGCTTTCTTTTACTGTTCTGAATGACATCTTCAGTGAAGTAGAGTGAAGCAGGCTTCCTGGTGGGTTTAGTTTTGTCATACCATGACCATAAGCCACCATAAGCTACAGTCACAAGGACTTTACTTGCTACTGTGAGTTTCTAAACTCAAACATCCCTCAGGCACTGTGCTTCTGCAGGGAGGAGAATTCACCTAGCTTCTGGTAAACGTCACTTCCTTATTCCTTCCTCTCCCATAACCTCACTGCTATAAAGTAGACTATTAATATAATTTACATGTTGAAGATGTCTAATTATTCCAGATTTCTCTGAACACATTCCCTGAACTGCAGATCTGAACTAAGCTCTCTACTTGGTAGCTACTAGGGTTTTCGAAGTTAAAATGCCATGAACCTATGGTGTACACAAGATTTTATGTACTAGCTGCTTCTCTTAGTTTTCCCTACCGGTTAAATAATATTTTTTGGCCACTTGTTTAAACCAAAGTCTAGATGTATAGTGCTTACCTCAAGAATCTACTCCTGTCCACCAGCCTCAAAGCGAACACACTAGTCAACTACCATTCCTCAGCAAAATTCAGTCCACTTAAAGAGTATGGCCCTTGTAGTCTAAGAATGGTAGATATGCCGAAGTATTATAATTATTCATATTATAATTTTTAAAACAGTCTATAGTTATAAACTCACAATGGAATAATCGTAAATTCAGGCATCCAAAGTGGAGTTGGGCAGCCATTGAAGATCTGGTCTCAGACAACTTCCTGCACCAATGAGAACTTGAACTTTCTGAACTGTACCAAACCACCACCTCACAAGAACACCGTGAGCCATTTTTTTAGAAGAACATCTGCTAGCTGCAACCTTGTGGTCTCAAAGTCCCCCTTGCAACTATGTAACCATTTCGGACCTCAACCAATCCTTTCTTAACAAGTACCCTTACTTCTTGCCAGCTCCAATCATAATTTTTGACAAATAACTCATGTAACTAACTGTGGCCTTGAGGTTTTGCCTTTATAAGATTACTCCATTTCGTAGTCTGAAGGGAACATTATTCAGGTGCTTCTAGAATCTGTGTTTCCTGGGCTGCAGTCCTAACAATCACCAAATAAACACCTGTTTATCTCCATCAAGTCTTTTTTTCTGAAATTTTTGGCTAACAAAAGTATTTCCAATACTAGGAAATACTTGCTATATCATGTAACCAATATTTTCTTTCATTAATAGGACTTCATAAAGGAAATAACTGGAAGTTAAGTCTTTAGAAATTGTGTTAAAGACAACTGGTAAACTATCTGCATATATAGCTAATTTAACTCTTTTGATCAAATTGTCTAACTAGTCCATTAACAGCACCAAATAGGTTGTTAGTTGAATAATCATTCATAAAAAAGATGAATTTATGAAATATGAAAAAATATTAAAAATTTTGGAAACTTAGTGCCTGAGCATGTTTCTGTCATATCTCTTATTTTCTATTTAGACAGAGAGATAAAATGAGTTATTTTTGAAGATCTAAAATAAATATAGAGTTAGAGGTACCAACATGCATAAGAAATGTAGATGAAAACAACTGATATTTTAGAGAACTTTCAAATACCCAAACTATTCATAGGCATGCATTGTATAACTTTATTCACCCAACAGATCTTTGAGTACATAGTATATTAAATATACCCAAATTAGGTATAAGTAAAATAAGACCAGAAAAGTAGATCACCTTGCCCAGCTTCCTTCATGTAGTAACTGGTTTAACATGGAATTTAGCCTAGGCCTCTGACTCTCAATGAACTGTTCCTTCTTCTCTGTTGCAACCATTAACCCAGGCTTCCAAGAAAGAAATGTCTCTGTGAAGTCTTTTCAAAGAAATAACTTAAAGAATTTCACAGTATTAGGCCTGCTGAGAAAGCCATGAGCTCAGAACAGAAATCTGTAGAAGCCCAAACCAAAATAAACAAATAAGTAAAAAGTACTTGGAAAGAGCTATTTAACTTCACACTGTGAAACAATAAAGCAGCAGTTCAGAAAAGAAAATAATCAAGTAAATATGCAGGAAGCTTACTAAAAAATTAGGAGTCACTACAGAATGAGTTAGGATGTAAATGAGTATGGAATCTGTTGTAATGTATGAAAACAGATAATAAGCAATTTTATGTAGCTCTGATATGACTGCAGGTGTGCAAATCTGGGAAATCTGAGTGTAACACGAACATAAATACAAGTATAAATCAAGCAGTGAATGACTGCTATGTACAATATACTAATAGATTCAAATTCATTTTTAAACTTTTGCCAGTTTTACCTATTATATTTAAACTTTAGAATATCAGACTAAAGTATTCAAGAATGGCACTGTCCCATAGGACTTTCTGCAATGACAAAAACTTTCTAGATCTGAACCTTTCCCAAATGATAGCCACCTGCCACATGTGACCGCTGAGCACTTGAAATGTGACTATTGTTTCTGATAAGTTTTAAATTATATTTAATTTAAATTAATTTGAAGTTTTAAATAGCCACATGTAGTCAGTGGCTATCATACTGGACAATGCAGTTCTTGTATAACATGAGGCAAAAATCAAGAATTCCAAATGAAATCATTTGTTTAGGTTTGTTCTTTCCTCCCTATTTTAACAAAATCACAAATAAATACCTTTTTAGAAATTGGAAAAACTTAACAATTTAGTCCCTTTGTAAAGCCACGCATTTTCTGTTTAAGCCAGGCTATATTTGCCAACAAATAGAATTATATAATAGGAATGGTTTCGTTTTTGTGTTTGTTAGTTATTGGAAGGAGCTGGTGCACTCCACTGGTACCTGCCATTTCCATATATATGTCCATACATTCATTTCCACATATACATGAACTATAATTTTAGGGATTGGTTGCTAATTATGTTTCTTACGAACTTTGTGAGGTTTATCTTAATGTATTGAGACAAGTTCATTTAAGATAAAGTGTTTAATTTTCCACAAACTATATTTTTAATTCTCCCATAGCACCTTGAATAGAGGTTATGTCCTACATATATTTAATAACTTATCTTAAATGCCTAGCAGATACTGGCACATAGTTGATGCTCAATAAATATGTTTATCTACTATCCGCTCCTTATCTTTCTCAATATCAAGCAAAACTTTTAAAAATGTAATAGATGTTACAGTATTATAAAGAAAATTATTGACTTGACAAAATTAAATGAATTGACGACTATAACAAATGCCTAAACATGAAAGAGACTAAAGTAGAAATATGTATTTGTTTCTTTGTTTTTATTTTTGCAAAAGTGAATCCAGTCTAGCTGAGGATAAACCCTTAGTTCAATCTGATAAACTAAATTGTATGTATATTATGAAAATATAGGGTCTTTCTTATTACAGCCATAATCTCTGCTTTGGTAGATTTCATCTCAGAAATAGTGGGAAACGCAAAAGCATTCCACTGCTAAATATTTCCTATAGATTTTCAGCAATGATGAATACAAGCTGCCAGAGAGGTTTTCTTTTCTATTATTAGTGATTAGATAGAGCATATTATCTAAAGAAACTTTATGAATAAATTTGAATCACATCTAAAAAAAATTGGAAACAATATATAAAAACACTTTTCTATATTTTAGTGAATATTACCTTCTCTTACAAAACAAAGTTTCTAAATATAAGACAACTTAAAGTCAAATTTTTTAACGCTTGTGACTCTTTAATGATGACTAATTTAGGTAGTTATCTAAGACAACCCTGGTTTAGATAAAAGAGGTCAACTTGAAACGTCAATTTTCTTTTTCATCTATCAATGCCGTAAGTTGTAAGCATTTCTAAATGATATTTAAACCTGGCTCAGACATCTAAACAATAAAAGCTGTGCATGTTCTGCTTGTTTAATAATGATCTCACTTACACAGAAAGAATATAAAAAGCCAATTCCATTAGGGTTTTAAAAATACCAGCATTTACTCATCTGTAGTTGTCTTCTTATTGTAATAACATTTCATTCATCATTATCATCCCCCAATTCTCATATTTAATGATATTTATGGAGAATGCAAAGAAGATTCTATTTGACACCAGTACTGATATTTAGATTGGCACTAGGATCAGATTATTTTTTATTATAGAAGATAAAATAATTTCACCTTCTCCCTTCAATGTATTTTCAAAGTAAAATGAAGCCATAGAAAATTGGTTGATGCGAATTAACATGTCTTTTTTTTTTTTAAGCAAACTAATTTTACGTTTTATAAATGACTGATGAGTAATTTTTCACATAACTGGCAGCTGGAGTTCACCCACCAGTAAGCCTTCTGGGGTGATGTGAGGAGATTGACTTCCATAGCAGTTCTATGTATAGGACCATCCTTTCTCCTGCATGGTTCTGAGTAATAGAGGGAAAGTATAGAAATTCCAGCTCTCCATTTGGATCTCTAATTGGATATTACAGCCTCAAACATTTGGTGTTTCAATCTTTTCGTATATCTATTTAAGAGATATAGTTTAACCTCCATCAGCTTTTATTTTGATCCTTATTCTTTTTGTTACACACATGCATAAGAGTGTTTTGGAGATATGAAGAAGAGCTAAATTGCAATATTTACTATATTAACAGAGTAAGTTATATAGTAATTATAATACATAAGACATAGGGGAGAATATATCACTATGTATGCTCTTTTGTCCTAAAGTTAAATGTAATTTTATATTTTATATTAAATAACCCCAGACTAATAGCTTAACAGATATAAAATACTAAATTTCAGCTGATTAATGAAGGTGGTTTTGTTTTTTTTTTTTTTGGTGGTACGCGGGCCTCTCACTGTCGTGGCCTCTCCTGTTGCAGAGCACAGGCTCCAGACACGCAGGCTCAGCGGCCATGGCTCACGGGCCCAGCCGCTCCACGGTATGTGGGATCTTCCCAGACCGGGGCACGAACCCGTGTCCCCTGCATCGGTAGGCGGACTCTCAACCACTGCGCCACTAGGGAAGCCCTGAAGGTGTTCTTAAAGGAAAAGGATGTACCTATTCTTCCTGTGCTGCAACATATACAATTTATTGTTGATTATTTATTATAGATACTGAGACATTGAGTAGACACACAAAAGGTGTTGAGGCCTTTAGGGTTTTTAATCTATAGGAGGAAAATTGGCAGAAATTGTAGGCATATTGTGATAGGTAAGGAAAAAATAAACTGTTATCCAGAAACCTTTTGTATATTAAGATTGGCTCTAGTAGTTAAACATAGGTGAACAGAGAAAACTGTGAAGTGTTTTCTTTGTCTCACATAGTGTCTAAGCATTACCATATATTAAGAACTTTTTATTATTATTATTTAATTATAATGATAGCCTATAAACATAATTTAAAGATTCCACCAAAACAAATGCTATAAACCACAAAGTAATTTGCCTCCTAAATTGTCTTAGGTTGATCTGTCTATGTAACTTTAAATGTTATGAGATAGCTGGAACTTCATGACACTCAATTACATAAAATTTACATTCATCCTATTTCAGATGAGAGGGGGACATATAATCCCTGGTGTTTCAAATTTTGATGACTTCCTTATATCATTATATCTTGATATTTCATATTATCACACAGAGCTCTGCTTCATAACTGATACTGATTTTTGAGGTACTACAAAGGGTCCATTCATTAAATCAGATTCACAAGAATCTTATACAATATAAAGCTTTATGAAGAATTCCAAGGATGAAATTCATCTCAAGGCACAGGTGAAGCAGAGATTAATTCAGGATTGTCAACATCACTTCAGAGGCGCTTTCTTACTGCATTAGGATGCACTCCCACCCAGGTTTACCTTATAATATCATGAAGTGATGCATGCAATTTTATCACGTATGCAGGAAACTATAACCCACAAATCCATAAATTTTTCAGGAAACTATAACCCACAAATCCATAAATTCCTGTTAGTTTTATTATTATTATTAATATTATTATTATTATATGCAAGCCTAGCCAAGCCAGATGCATCTGGTCAAAGTTATTCCATGGTAAAGGATTCTCCTGCTGGCAAATACCATCACTATGTTGGTCAGAAGGTCTGTCATTAGCATGTATGTAAGGATATTTGAACAAGTCATATTCCTTATTAATTTACCATTGGTTTATAGATTAAAAAAACAAAAAAGATTGAAAATTTTCAGAAATATGATGATTATATAATGCCTGTATGGCGTAGGGCACAATTGGATGGAATTTTAGAGATTTCGTAGGCTATTAAAAACTTAATGCAACTGAAGCTGTTTTTCCCTGTGTGATATCTTTACTGGAGCAAAGAAACAGAGTCCATGGCAATTTATAGAAGATTACTTATCTGGAAAACACTGTGTTTTTTGTGGGTGTTATTTCTATATAACAACTTTCAATAACTACCACAAAGTAATTTTTTACTTGATATAGCCAATAATACACTTGTTTTATTTTGTTTCAGTTCCATGCCAACTTTTTGCTCTCTGACATTCTAGTCGAAAAGATCATGATGCCTCACATAAAATATCACAATGGTACTCTATATTAATGGCATAATGCTGAATAATCCAGATGAGCACAAGTTATCAAACATCTCAGAAGTATCTGAGAAACATTCCTTGAAAATAGAGAATTGAATATAACACATCTGTTAAGCTGTCAATGAAGAAATAAACAATCAAAAAGTAGTGAATATAAAAAAACAATTAAAAAATAGAAAATAAGTAGTGAATAGGTAAATGCCAAAATAATACCTGCAGAAGCAGCTACTGCCTCTGGGATTGTAGGAAACCAAGAGGAGGAGGAAGACTGGAGTTGTTAGAACTTAAAATCTTAGAATAAAGTGCCCGGGATCTGGGATTCCAAACTCTGAGAATGATATTGTGCCAGTATCTCAACAACTTTTAGAATGTGTCAGTGTCAGATGTTGCTAGGATGCAGAAATCTGAGAAAGGGTTTCTAACCAATTGGCGCAGGAATCTCTGAAGGGACATGATGAAGTTGGTTCTATGAATGCCAAAGGAAAGTAGATACTAGTATGAATAGAATCAACTGTCATATGCATTACTCAAACAATAATAACATCACAAAAGAAGAATCAAGCTCCTTTTCTCCTACTCACACCCTCCAATCTCCGTCTACTGCCCTCAATTAGTTGAACCCAGAGGATCAACAGGTAAAGAGAAATGTGGTTTTCAGAGTCTCAGCCCCAGTATTTCTAAGCAGAATATAAAAGGATAGGTTTAAGAATGAGAGACAAATGCATAATGATTAGTACTTCATTAAAAATTGGATTGCTGATTTTTGACTTCTGGCAATGAGGGATTAATATCCTATTGGGTGACTACCCTCATAAAACAATCATATAATCCGAATACAAAGCAAGTGCCTGAAGTTGCAGGAGAGCGAACATGAACTGACAAGTTCTGGTAAGGAGTACACACTCAAAGGATGTGAGGGGGAGAGCTGTATGAAGTAAGTTCCCATTTTTGCAGCCTTTAGCCTTGCTATATGCAATTAACAAGATACAGGTGATGAGATGTTGATGCCAATAGTAGAAAAACTATCTTTCTGGACAAGGAAACAAGAAACTGAAGTTGGAAAACATTGGCCACTAAAGGGAATGGGGAAAGTCCATAAAGGAAAGAACCAGAAATGAGATCCCCATGTTCTGCCTACCCTCATTTCTGACTGATAGCTTAATGTGTGAAGTACACTCAAGCTATGATAAAGAGAGAAGCTCTAACTGTTAATGAAGGTGCTGCCCGAGAAAAACAGTTTTCAGTTAGGATAATTGCCTGATAAAAGTCAACACTTATCAGAAGAAAAAGAACAGAATCTGGAATCTCCACAATTTAGCATTCATAATATCCAAGAAACAATTCCAAGTTAACCAACCCATGAAGAACAAAGAAAATAAAACATATTCTCAAACAAAAATTTTTAAACTCAACCAAGAGTGATTCTGCTATGAACCCAATGTTGACTTCAGCAAACAAACAAAAAAGTATTTTAAAGAGGCTCTTACAATTACCTTCAGTTAAGTTAAACAAAGTAAGAATGTAATGAAATTATATGCATATATTCATAAATATAATATTTTATGTATGTTTGTATATGTTGGAATTCTAAAGAAAATATAAAAATTACCAAAAAAATAGAAATTCTAGAAGTGAAAATTAAAATAATTGAAATAAGATAATCACAAGATAATCTCAATAGCTGAATAGAGATAACATAGGAATGAATAAGTGAATTTGAAGACAGATCAATGAAAATAAGTCAATCAGATAAAGAGAAAAGAAGAAAGAAAAAAAGTGAAAAAAGATAAACTGACTCCCAGGATGTGTTAAAGAATGCCAAATGGGGCTTCCCTGGTGGCGCAGTGGTTGAGAGTCCGCCTGCCGGTGCAGGGGACGCGGTTTCGTGCCCCGGTCCGGGAAGATCCCACATGCCGCGGAGCGGCTGGGCCCGTGAGCCATGGCCGCTGAGCCTGCGCTCCGCAACGGGAGAGGTCACAGCAGTGAGAAGCCCACAAAACACAAAAAAAAAAAAAAAAAAAAAAAAAAGAATGCCAAATGACCCCAAATTGGAAGGGTCATATCACATCTATGAGATACATCATAACCAAACTATTGAAAGCCAAAGATAAATAAAATTGTTAAAGTTGGATTAGAAAAAAAAACAACTCACTGCAAACAAGGGTAGTGATGAAACAAATGATTGAATTCTCATAAGCAACCGTGAAAGCTGTAAGAAAGTTGAACAACATCTTTAAAATGCTTAAAGGGAAAACAAAATAAACCAAAAAGTAGGCAACCCCCTCCCCAAAGTCTGGTCTCACTAGCCAAAGGAACAGGAAAAGGGTGGCTGGCAAGACAGAAAACTTTCACACACAACTATTCTATTTCAGCCAAACACCATGGAAAAAAACTGTGGTCACGTGCCCCCTCACTCCATAAAAGGCTATGTAGGAGGCCTAGAGTCCCAAAATAGCAAGGCTGTGTTGAGGTCTCTCAACACATTTGTCAAGGTAGTATCAGAAAAGGCCAATTTGGAAGCTGGACCTTTCATCCCCAATGACCATTAATGAAACTATCCCCTAAAATGGCTTCAATAAAGACCATGCTGTGATCCTGAATTCCACCCAAACCCAGAAATAAGAGGCTGCCCTCCCTATGTCTGCTGTGATAGCATCAGAGGAGGAAATTCAGGAATTGTACCCTGGCCCGTTAGTAAGGAGTTCAGTCCCCTCATGGCATCAGTGGAGAGACCATGTGGTTAGCCAGACCTGTTACCTCCACCCAGACATAAAGAGGAGCTCCCTGCTCTGGTGTCAATGGGAGCCAAGTGGGGATCCTGGACCTTTATCTTAATGAGGTAATAATGAGGTAGAGACCTTCTTCTCCTGCCAGCAGAATGTCACAAAAAGCCAGTTAATATGAAAATTTTAAAAATATCTAGCCTTACAACATGATATAAAAAATATACAAATTTCAATTGGAAATCACCTGCCATACTAAAACCAGGAATCTCTCAAACTGAGTATAAGACAATTATTAGATGTTAAATATAATAATTGCAGCAAAGTTGCATAAATGAAGAAGAAACTAACTCAGGCTTTTAGGAAATTGAGTCTTATATCCTGACTAGATATTTAAATGGCAGAAAAGAGGATTAGGAGAAGGAAATTTCACTCAAAGCATCATAAACAAGAGTGAATGAACATGAATGAGAGAAAAAGAATGGAAAGAGAAGAGAATGGAAAACTAATAAGTTTTATTTTGTTTATTTAATTTTTTTTTTCACCTGACTAGACCGTTTTGGAGATTAGGTGTAAGTGATTAAAATTAAACTGGGAAAATAGGGTGGAATCAGTTGTGGATAGATTGAAGGCCATATTTAGGAAAACCTAAGGGAAATAGTGAACCATCAAATTGTTTTAAGCAGGACGGGAGTTCATTATGCAAATGAATGTCTTAGAAAGATTACTCTGGCAAGAATATGGAAGATGGATCGGAGAGGCAACACATTGGAGTCTATAAGGGCAGTTATATTTTGCTAATATAGTGAGAGCTGATAAGTGGAAAAGCCATGGGGATGGTGTTGGGAGTGGAAAAGAGGAAAATTGTTTAATTATGTTTTAATTAAGCTTTTTGTGCATAGTGCCTAAAATATAGATCAAGCAGAGATTATCATTTGGGGAGATACATGCTTTGACATAGACATGATACGCTTCCAAGGAAACTGTTTTCTCCATGAGCTCTTCAGTTATTATCAGCACATTGCCCCATCCATGGCCATCTATGCAAATATGCACCACTCGGCCTTGGAGTGTAGACCCCCTGTGAAGAGAGGATTCTTATATCTAGAGAATCAGTTGACTTTCATCTGACACAGAGGTTAAATAAGGAGACAGCCATCTCATTTCAGGCAACTTGAGCTGTTCTCTTCCTGATACCTTTTGCCTGTGATGAGAAGTCTCTTGATTTATTGGAAATAACACACCACACTAGCCTTTTGCCAATTCCACCTCTCATATGTTCTCTAGAGTTTGAAAGTGAATGGCAAAGTGTTCTACGTGTAAGGCCTCAACACTAGAACCCTTTGCCTGAGAAAACAGCTGCAGCAGCTTTTAAGTTCATAGCTTAGGACTTACATAAAGTGGACTTGGCAGGATTTTGCTTAGGAGCTGAGGAATCAAACTTACTGGTCTGTGTGAAAGTTGATTAACTGGAATCTCATCAGTCCTCACGCTGACCACATCCCCAGAAACAGGCAGCTGGGCTCCTGGGCAGCTATGTGACCAAGCAGAACTGAGCCAGCTGTCAGCTTGCTCATGGAGGGGAGCCTCCAGAGTAGAGCACAGCTCTCAGCAAAAGCAGCAGTGCCTTGGAATGCACGTCCAGCTTTAACTGTTCCACGAGCTGGCATCTCTTTGATCTCCTATTCAACACTTAAACATCTAATGAAGATATTTTGATCTGGAAAAGGAGATTGACAGTGTTGGCTTAATTTTCAGATATTTGGAATAGTCACACCTCCTTTCAGAGTCTGAAGATGTTACATGTGCAAATCAGACACAAAGATATCTGATAATAACTTCTTGTCCTACTCAGAATGGTCTCAGAGAGACTCGTCTGAACCTGCACTTCATTCTGACAGCCAAATTGTGGGCACAAATAATTGAACTGGGGATGTGGATACATGGCATCCAGCAGTGTTTGTCAAAGGCCTTTAAAAGGATGACTGTTTCAAATCAGAGCTCATTTTTTTTAACATCTTTACTGGTGTATAATTGCTTTACAATGGTATATTAGTTTCTGCTGTATAACAGAGTGAATCAGCTATACATATACATATATCCCCATATCTCCTCCCTCTTGCGTCTCACTCCCACCCTCCCTATCCCACCCCTCTAGGTGGTCACAAAGCACCAAGCTGATCTCCCTGTGCTATGCGGCTGCTTCCCACTAGCTATCTATTTTACATTTGGTAGTATATATAAGTCTGTGCCACTCTCTCACTTCATCCCAGCTTACCCTTCCCCCTCCCCGTGTCCTCAAGTCCATTCTCTACATCTGTATCTTTATTCCTGTCCTGCCCCTAGGTTCTTCAGAACCTTTTTTTTTCTCTTTTAAGATTCCATATTAGCATATGGTATTTATTTTTCTCCTTCTGACTTACTTCACTCTATATGACAGTCTCTAGGTCCATCCACCTCACTACAAATAACTCAGTTTCATTTCATTTTATGGCTAAGTAGTATTCCATTGTATATATGTGCCACATCTTCTTTCCTTAAAAAACTAGAACTAGAACTACTATACGATGCAGCAATCCCACTACTGGGCATATGCCCTGACAAAACCATAATTCAAAAAAAGTCATTTACCACAATGTTCATTGCAGCTCTATTTACAGTAGCCAGGACATGAAAGTAACATCAACAGATGAATGGAAAATCAGAGCTCATTTGAATAGTCAAAAATTAAAAGATAATTTTAGAGACAGTTAAACTTAACCCCTAAAGTCACAATTTTCAATTACCATGGCTTATTTGGAGGAAAAGAAATTATTCAGTGTGAATCATCTTTATTTCAATAAGACTTTTCCCCTCCTGAATCTAATCAAGTCTCTTAAAAGCTCCAGCATAAAACACATAAAATTAGTAGAGGATTAAACTTCATGGAGTTTTCACTACTGGTTTTTATGATAAGTAGTTTCTGTATTATATTTAAATTGGTTTGCATTTCTTTAAGGTATCATTAACATGCTGAGAGCCAAATCATGTGGCTATAAACAGTCACTGTGACTTTTACTAGCTGCTAATGCAACCATTATAAAATTTTTCTAATCAACACTTGGAAGGAAAAGACATTATCATAAACTCAAAACAAGCTGATTTAATAACTATTTTAACATGAAATATAACAAAAATATCATTTCATATACTTTATGTAATGACATAGTATGTTGCCTCTTATTCAGAGATCACTGAAACAAAATTAATAATCAGACTTGATCTATTCATTAAGGATTCACTTGTATAACTTATAGAAACATAAAAAACAGGAAGCAAGCTAAAAGATAAGGCTCCAACTCCAATATTAAAAATTATTTCATATTTTTACTAATTTTAAAATTAATTAGTATATAGTGTACCTGTTATAAATTTGCAAATGTAAGATGGCAGGAAAATATTTGTTTTTACCCCTTTTTTACTTAGGTCAAATTTAAAATATTATGTCATATATTCAGAATATTCCTAGCTTAGGGCATCAATTTTGTATATGTTTTGTACCACCAGTTCAGCGGGCACTTGTATGCTGCCAAAGTACATGGTTCTCTAATTAATTATACATCTTTTAAACAACAATATTAAAAGCTAACCCATGTTGACCACTTACCTCACACCAAGCACTATTCAACATTTTGAGTGTGTACCTTCATGTGTGTGTATGTGTGTGTATTAAGCACATTTAATCCTCATAAAAACCTTATAAGGAAGGTCTTGGTCTTGCTATTATTCTAATTTTTTTTTTTTTTTTTTTTTTTCAATACGCGGGCCGCTCACTGTTGTGGCCTCTCCCGTTGCGGAGCACAGGCTCTGGACGCGCAGGCTCAGCAGCCATGGCTCACGGGCCCAGCCGCTCCATGGCATATGGGATCTTCCCGGACCGGGGCACGAACCCGTGTCCCCTGCATTGGCAGGCGGACTCTCAACCACTGCGCCACCAGGGAAGCCCTATTATTCTAATTTTATAGAATTAAAAACTGAGATACAGACAGGTTATGTAACTTGCTGACCACTTCACAACTAGTGGTTGGTAGAGCCATTGGTAGAGCCAAACACCCAATTATGCAGGTCTGACTACAGCCAATGTGCCTTCTCATGAAGCTCATTGAAGAGTTGAAATTTTCTTCCTTCTCCACAGCAACTTGGTTATCAGTGAGAATGTGTGGGAGAGTCAAATTTAAACTCCCACCAGAAATTTCCTCCTTTTGCTTTTACTGTCTTACAAGTAAACCTCTGAGCATAATTTGCATTTTAGGGAATGGAAATTCTCAAACTATTTGAAGCAATATTATCATTTCAATACAATTCAACCTAATTATTACTTGTAAAATGAATGCATTAAAATATATTAAATAATAAATATCTGAGGAACTTCAGAAGAAGAAATAAAAGTCATATGAAATACCCAAACTCATGAATAATAGTTAGAAGTGGGCCACCAATTTAGCAGATTTCCCAAAGACAGAGTCAAGCATAATCAGATATAAGATTCTCAGTTAATAGGATGAACAAAAACAAGTGCGCAGAAGTAAGTTGTTTTTTACTAGAACTGAACAATTTCTTCCAGTACATTGTAAATAAAGTATCATGTTCATGGTAACACATGTACTTTAAAAACAATATGGTTTATTCAACTAGTTGTCACAAAGTTAGTTACTATAGAACTTCCAAGTACAGTTCCATCAAATCCATCCCACAAAGGAAGAAAGTAATTCATAGCTTTCTTTTTCAATCCTGTAGTTATAAGCATGTGAGATATAATTTAAACTATCTTTCAAAAAATATTCCAGTAATATGATTCTTAAACTTATAATAAGAATTGGTCACTGGAGTATTAGGTGTCTAAAATTTCTATGAAGAACCTGAGGAGGAGATCGTTTTCATTATTAACCAGGCAAAGATATAAATGTTTTGACAATTAACAGGGGAGGGCTGGTGTGTCATTTTATGCAAATAAATAGATGGATTAAGGGCATCTCTCTCAGTATATGGCTGCTGCTCCGTCTCACATAAATTTGTGAGATACAATAATGTGGGAAAGGACAACACATGGCTGGGAAATAGTTGTTCATCTAATTCAACACAGAGGAAGATAGATACCCTTTTGTATCAAAGCATGAATAGAATAACTTTGCCTAGACATTTTGAAAAACAGTGTGCTACAAATTACTATCCATGCCAGTACATTTTGTTTCTTCATTTATTGTACACTATATAATTCAATAAGATGAACTTTTTAATACTATATCACCTTCTTTTAGGTATGCTCGGTGAAAACTGATAAGAGTGTCTGAACAACTTAGAGATTACTATTTGCATTTAGTTTCCTGAGCTGCAAAGTTCAAACTCTTCTTCAATTGTGATCCTACAAAATAGTGACCTACTAATGAAATTTTGCTTGAGGTTTTAGCTGAATAAACTTATGGCCTATTTCTTGTAACTTTGTATATTTGTCCTTTCTAACTATTTACCTGAAAGTTGGGAAAATATAGCCTCTATACACAGCATGCTTGAATGGTAATTCTTACTAGAAAAGCTATTAGCTTTTATTAGATATTAGTTGCTTGTCTTAGGAAAACTTGAAAGAGAGTAAAAGAAAAAAGCAAAGATTAAAGTTATTCAGTTTTTGAAAAACTTAAAAAGACATATCATAGATGAAAGTATTTCTAAAATATGTTAAATTATTATAAGAAGTAGACTTCAGAAAATGTGAATATATTTGGTAAAATTTCAATTTAGTTAAGTTTTAATTTATTTTTACATCGTTGAATTAATCGAATGTTTCTTATATAAAAATATTCTTTTAGATTTTCACAAAACATAATCCCACTTTTCACAAGATTGGAGTTTACAGAAGAAAGTGTCAAGTGAACAAATAATTTTGATGTAATAGAGTAAGTACTACTTGAGAAGTATTCACAGAATAGGACTGCATACAAGGGACGTACAATCAACCAGGAGGAGATGGTGTCTGCATTTATCATAGTAAATAGTACTCACATAAGGAGAACCCAAAACTGGCCTCTAAGAGTTGTGCACCCTCTCATTTTACAAATGAATAAAATGAACAAATATGTAATTGTTTCCCCCGAAGATCATATATTTAGTTAAAAACAAAACCACAATTAAAAACCAGATTATCTGTCATGTCCAGTTCTTTCTCCTTCCTTCATTTAAAAGTTGGAAAATAATTTAATATAATCACATTGCTTTATAAGCAGACTTTTTCAGGAATTTTGTCTGAACAGCCTTAAAAAAAAAAAAGCAGTCAAAGAAGTCTATTTGATTCAATTGACCTTTACTTTGATTGGTATAGCCAATTTAGTCACACATTTCAAAATAATTATGCCTGCAGACAAAATTTAAAAGAGCTATTTAAGGATTCAACAACTCTGTCACTCAATGTGTCCCAAAGTATTGGTGGTTATTTTTTTTTTGTATATCATGAACCAATTCTTTGCTACAATACAATAAAAATAAATGTCTAGAAATTCTACTTTCTCTGTGAGTGTGTGAGGAGCTCTATGGACCCACACCCTGGTGAAAATTACAAAACTAAAAATAGTCTCTGGAAATGGTCCTGAGGACATACAGCAAATAAAAAAAAAATTTATTCAAGATAAACTACTAAAATTTGTTAAGACCTGTTAGAGTCTGTGATATTTGAACCAAGAATCATGGCTTCCCACCCTGCTCCCAGCTCAGTGAGATAAAAACACTAGTCCAGCCAAGAACACGGGGCTCCCTTTCCCAAATTCCCTGTCATAGGTAATGTGCTTCTGTTTGCTCTGTAATTGTCTGACATGCTAAAAATATTTAACACAAAATTGCTTCAACTAGAGAAAGGGAATATAAAAAGAGCTGGGTTAAAATAATTTTTAGTACCTTTTTATGTTGTATTTTAAATTAAAAAGAAAGAAAATAAAAGCCTCTAAAGGCAAAATAAGGTTGCTATGGGTATAAGATTTAGCTAATTTTATATGAAGATGGGACTGAACCAAGAATCAAATTTTTGGTAACGCACTCCTATAAAACATATTCTGTGAGAGAAATAATATAGAATGACAAATTTCATACATTGGAGCAACATAGTTTAAGCTGTCCAAGGGTGCTTTACTTGTCTAGAAATAGAAGTAATTCTAAAGAATATAGTAAGAAGTCACAATAGAGAAAATGTGATCAGTTTCCTAATTGGTTAACAGTGTTTAAGTCTGGCAAGTAGTAGCAATGGGAATTAGGGATATTAAAAAAGGGGGAACATTATTAAAATCCAGGTAAGGAGTGGTTATCAAATTTAGATGGTGGTAGCCAAAACAGAAAAAACACATCCACATCCAAGAGATATTTTGAAGAACAAAATACGTACAGTCAACATGGGCAAATATCTCAAAGAGTATTTAAAATACGATTTCATCCAGAACACTTAAAATTTATAGACCAAAAGTAAGATTAGAATCATCTTTAAATGTTGGTTTCTTTGCAGGCCTAGCTAAAGGGTTTCTTAGAAATTTTATTTTCTGTCAGGTTAATAAGGAGAATAATAGAAAGATGAGTTCTTGTAATTCAAATCCTAAAACATAAAACAAAACATTTTCAACTCTCAAAAAGAACTAAAGGCCATTTTAGACTTCTTTATCAAAGAAAATTATTAATGCTAACCTAAAATATCATGGGTTTACAGAGCTCTTATGGAACACAAATTTAAAATAAACTTTAATCAAATGATGCTGATGTTACAAATTTATTTTTAGAAATGGTGTTATAATGACAGAATTATGATTCGTTCAGATTAACCTTGATTTTATATTAGTATTTGCATAGTTTATATGCAGAGTTTTCATGCTGTTTTGTTTTCTGGGAAGGAACTGTATTATGTAAAAGTCTTTTAATCTAGATTAATAGGGTCATTCATGTGTGATTTAGAAAGTAGTTATATGTTACACTGAATTTAGATAAAATATTACTTTTAAACTTCCCTATCATATACCCCACATAAACATATCTTACTGACTTTTGGAGATAATGGTCTAAATGATCATAAAAGTTTGCTGCTGCTGTAGATAATATTTCTGGAAAAGTGATATATAGATATATATATCATATTCATTATTAGTTAAAAGTCTCTGTTTAGTTAAACATTCCTTTAACACAGCAGAAAATTGTCCTTTCGATAATAATTCAAGCTGGAATAACAAGAGAAAGATATAGAAAGCCATTATCTTTATTTTTAGAAGATGTATTATCTTGTCATGTTTATATTGAGTTGACTTCAGAGGTATCTCTGAATATTCCACTATCCACTTGTCCATGATGTCTGTTGTTATTCCTGGCTTGTGGCCCCATCTAATTACTTCTGAAGGGAACTGCTATAAGGTAGTAAGTGAAATATAAAAATAGTCAAATCCCCCGATAACTCCCCAAAGCAAACTAATTTGTAAATACAGCATTGATTCAGCTCTCAGAGTTCCTTAAGAACTAAGTAAACGTTTTTGAGAAGAGTGTTTCAGAGTTCGTGGAAGCATGACAATTAGGGAAGGAAAGAAAGAAACAGAAGTGCTGTTGTAGGAGGCTACAGTGAATTGTATACATATATGTGTGTTTTTAAATAGCTTGCTGCAATTATATTTTGCTTTAATGATATTTTTTTCTCTATATATGTCCAGCACATAGAACTAAAGTTGGGCTTAGCTGTGAAGGCTCTTGGGGAGCAAAAACTAAAATTATGCAATTATTTCTCTATGTGTTCTAGTGCAGTGTATCTAAGGCAACCAGGCTCTTAATAGCAGCATTATGATCGTGATTACTCCTTCAAGTTTCAGAGAAAGTTTTTGGTTGTAAAATTCCAGTTTCTTTAAGATATAGCAGCATGATTTTCTAGCAATTTGATTTAACATAAGAAGCAATGACAGCCTGCATTTCTTGGAATTTAAATTATGCTTCATCTAGAAACAACAAGACTTTAAATCTGAATCTCTTCAATTAGTACTAATGTGATATAATGACAAAATTAGTCTAGAGGATGTTCAAAATTTTAGAAATAAATCATGCTAGAAGGAGTTTCCCACTTAAGAATACCAATTCATCCCTTTTATCCACCCTTGAAGCAAATACAAGAAAAATCACAGGGCAAAATCATGCTCTTAATAATTGATTACAAACTCAGGTCTAATATATGTTTCACAACATGAAAAATAATTAGTAATGTGATCAGTGAGATTATTTTTCTTCATGTTTAACTAACCAATTCCAAAATGTTGATAATCAAATGAAATACAGGGTGAAAGTACTTTGCCTTAAAAGTTAACAGTGACCATGAACTGTTTGCAATCTAAATTTAGGGAAACAAAAAATAAAAGTTAGTTAAAACTTTGATAATCAAAACTCACTAATTCAATTAATGATATGGGTCTTTGTCTCATAAGTCAATCAACAAATATTTAATAAGTGTATATTGTGTGCTCCTTCATTTTCTTACTCAATAAGCATAGTATAAAAACTTTTCAACTCTTCAGTCCCCAAATCATGGCAATGTGTTCATATTTATAACCTCTATTCTGGCCTAATTTTCTTCACTACTGAGCCATAATTACAAGTGCCATCACATTACTTACTCTCTCCTTACCTGAAATGGCTTTCTATCTTGTTTTTTTTCATTACATATGCTCTGCAAAATCACCACAGCCACAAATAATCTAACCTGTATAAATTCCCAGCACTTTTCTCAAGCCACTGGAAAAGAAAACAAAAAAACCCAGAAATCTATGTATTGGGTTCACTACAACTGCCTTCTCTACATTCTAACTTGGCCCTAAATGTTGCCTATAAATTTTTTATGCCTCCTTGCCAACTCTCTTCCATTATCCTTAATTTTTACTTAAAGTTCACCTCTCTCTTTGAACTGCTTACATCCTCTTCAATCTAAGAAGAGAAACTTATGTTGGAAATCATTGAAATAAATCTTACCCGTTTGATAAAAACTCTCTCAACTTCCTTCTGTACTACCTCTAAATTTATTTATATCACTGCTTTTACATTTATAATTATAAATGCCCTTTTTTTGGTTTCTTGTCAAAATCAGGATAACACTTGATAGCTTAAGTGTACTTCTAAAAACACTATTTGAACCATTTGAATATAATTTTAGTTGGTTCCTAAGTTCCTATAAGAGCAGATTATAAGGCCGCAACAGTGAGAGGCCCGTGTATCGCAAAGAGCAGATTATATAAATGTAAAAATGGAGATGGGATGGAGGGAGGTGAAGTAGGCTAGGTGTCAATGTGCAGGACACATTCATCTCTAACTCTCCAAATAATTTTTCAATTATAATAGTTGGAAAAAAACTGTTTTACATGGGTAGATTAATTTTTGGAAATTAGGTTATTTGAACCAATCCATCCACAAAAAAGCAAGTAAAAATACTGAGTAAAATATATTTTTTTAAATCCTCAAATATATCAAATAACTGGAAAAATTAGAAAGTCCTACCAAGTCAAACTAACAAATGCAGGAGCCCACAGCAGCAAGACAAATAATTACTGAAGCCACTTTTATCCCAAAGGTCTTTATTGATACAGGTGAACTTAAGCTTGAATGTTGAGGGCTGCATGGAGTAAAGTAAAATAGGTCCAGGGTCCACAGTGCAGTCAAGAAGCAGCCTTCCCTAGAAAATTGGACTGAAAAAAAGCGATATCCTCAGGATAAAGGTAAATAGGAATTGCTCTATCCTCATCCCTCTAGACCTCCAGATAAATGCAAATACATTTGCCTCAATCTTGAGCCAAAAAAGAGAGAATTAAAAACTTCCTGAGAAGTAGCAACCATATGCCAACTCTCTTATCAATCTGTAGCACTACTTGTGATAAATTATTGATAAAAACCTTAAACTATGAATTTAATTATTTTTATGATTTTTTTCCTCAGAGCAACATTTTATTGCTTATATGGACCCTATTATAATATTATTAATGCTAATATTTATAATACTTAATATTATTAATATTATATATTAAATTAGTTATTCTAAAGTCCACTTGACTTTGCATTTTATTGTTTTTATTTTTCACAGCATTTTGAGGTGTTTCTGAATTGCCTCTAGTTTTTTAGTGTTGGGGATGTGAAGTCTGATGCCAGTATGACTGCTTTCTTTAGGGATAATCGTT
The DNA here is from genome assembly GCF_003676395.1 of Aethalodelphis obliquidens. Classification (NCBI taxonomy): domain Eukaryota; kingdom Metazoa; phylum Chordata; class Mammalia; order Artiodactyla; family Delphinidae; genus Aethalodelphis; species Aethalodelphis obliquidens. The sequence continues at coordinate 54,557,657 of NW_020837947.1, read as the reverse complement.
TACTTTTTCTTTATCAAAATTATGTGATTTTGTTGATGGTGGTTTTATCCAGTGGTTTTTTGAAACTTCATTAAATTGTGTCTATTTGTCTTTCTTTTTTTATACTTTTTTATGGACACTTGGGGACACTATTATATATGAAGACTTGGGATCTTCTGATTTATTCTCATCCGTCATTTCCTTGTTGATGTATTTTTCAACTTCCACTTTGCTTTATTTTGTTTTCAAAAACTGTTATTAGGTATATGATGTAATTCCTGGAATGTATTATCTGTGAATGTTATCTTTTCATGGTTTCAACTGAGTGATATTTGCCCTAATTTTGGAGAATTTTATCAATATTTTCTTTTGATCATACCTACATATGCTCTGCAAAATCATACCTATTTCAGGAACTGTATTTTTCATATTATTATTAACTAAAGTCCTTATTTTTTTAAACCTAATGCCAGATTTCTGTTGCAGTATCCCATCCAGGACACTACATTATTTTTAGTCGTTATGTCTCCTCAGTCTCTTCTTGGCTGTGGTGCAATTTCTCAGACTTTCCTTGTTTTGATGACCTTGGTAGTTTTGTGGAATACTGGTCAGGTATTTTGCAGAATATCCCTCTATTGTAATTTATCTAATATTTTTTCTCATAATCAGACTTGGGTTATGTCTTTACCACCAAGGTAAAGTGCCTTTCATCACCTCATATCAAGGGTACAAACTATGAACATGACTTACCACTATTGTTATTAACCTTGATCAGTGGAATTATTAGTGTTTGTGAGGTTTCTGCACTGTAAAATTAATTTATTACCACCCCTTCCTTCCATACTGTACTCAGGAGATTTCTCTCTCTCTCTCTCTCTCTCTCTCTCCCCCTGCATATATATATATATATATATATATATATATATATATATATATATATATACACTTATTTATTCACTTGATCATTTATTTATACCAGTATAGCTTCATGATGTTGCTTCCATCTTTGGTTGATTCAGAAAAAGCCTGCTTCCTATAAATGTATGTGTGCAGGCTTTTTCATGCACATAAATTTTCAAGTTAATTTAGGAAATATTTAGAAAATTGAGGTAATAATGAGATATCCAAGGAAAGATGCCATTCTATAACCAGAGATTTGTCTCAGGATTTCATCAGCTGGATCAGGTCTAAAAATATTTTTTTCATAGAGGCAATACTTGAAAATCTTGAAGTGAAAGGACTTAAATCAGAAAGCTAATAGTTATCTGCAATAAATTCAGAATGGAGAACTGTGAAAAAATAGTGATGGAATAGGGAGGAGGGTAAGAGTAATTGTAGATGAATTTGTATTCACTATTATTTCATTCTCTTAGTAAAAAAATCTACAGGTTAGCTTTTATTTTCTCTGCAAGCTAATAATGAACTAATTTTAAGATTGTTAAGTAACTTACCTCTATTTGCACAACAAATGAATGGAATAAATAGACCTGTTATATAGCCAAACCTTTGTTCTTTCCACTAAAACTCACTGCCTTTATAGTATGTATAGAAAGTTTCGAGATGGCTATATCAATGGTTGACTTTTGAAACTTCTTGTTTTTTTCTTCTAAATTTTCCTAATATTCCTAGCCATGAAATATATTAAAGACAATCAAGGACAAATAAATGTAGTGATTACTAGTAACACCAATTATTACACTGATAATTTATAAAAATTCTAGATTGTACTTCCACTTTTTATTTTCATGGACAAAATTTAAAATAAAATAAAATTGAATATTTTGCTTTGTAAGTTTCAGTTAAGTATCTCCTCAAAAATTATAAACTTATGTTTAAATAAGTAGAAAGCTTTTATATGTTCCCTGTGGTGTTTCAGCATGCATCAGTCATCTAATATGGAAGTGCTGTTATGGAAACATTTTGCTGATAAATAAGCATGTGATTGTCAGGAAACACTGTGTGTAAATTGCATAGTTTACTCTTCAGTAAAAGGTCTGTCAGCATTTTCTTTGTAATTGTCATTGTTTAATAATTTAATTTACAGTAGCCTGAAACTTGGTGTTCAAATGCTTCAGGCAAATATTTTCACATTTAATGACTTTAGCTCACCTCCACCACATTCTAGACAAAGAACAGAAGGAAGTAAAATGGCATATAATGTCTTATTCATCTTAAGTAACTTAAATGTCTAGCTCACAACGTGAAGATTATATATCATTTAAAATAACTCAACCAGTTTCTTCAGACAATAAAGAAAACAATCAGAATTGTGTGGATGTTATGAGAGATGAAAAGGAATAAGATAGAAAGAAAAAAGAAAGGAAGTAGAGCTAAAAAATAGTGGGAAAAAGAAAGATCACTGCCTATGTAACCTTTAATAACAGTATGGGGTAAAATTGAGAATGATGGCTTTCTCATTTCCCTCCAGTATAATCTCCCTATTTAAAGTTCGTTTTGCTTCATGTGAATAATGTATGTGGGCTGACATTCCAGGAGAGGAAGAAATAACATGAGCCATAGTTTAATAAGCTTTAAGTGAACAATACCATCTCTTAATATACTAGAGGAGGGGAAGTAGAGTTCATCAAATCGAGCCACGGTAATTATTAAGCTTTTCAAAATATCAGTACTTAGATGAAGTAGAGCCAACATTTTGCTATTGTATTTAAGTATGAGAAAAGATATAAAATATTATTCTTTAAATGTCCATTTTTGTTTTATTTATTTTCAAAGTACTATTTTGTCTAGCACATGCAGCAAAAACTGCATCAGTTACAGAAATCCTGTGCTATAGGTAAAATTGATGATTAACAACACAGAAAAAAAAAAGTCACAGGATTGTCTCGAATATCAAAGACCATTAGGAAAGGAGAACTGTAACACAGCATGTATCAAGCACTATAAAGCAGTAGGATTATTTAACACAGACAAATTTTCTAAATAACTGAGATTTCTACTTGAAGATAAATTACACTCTGGTACACACTTCTTTATGTGTCTTAATACTTGTGTTTTATATTAAGTTTTGCTATCTTACTTATGTTCCTGCACCTCCATCTCTTCTTCAGATTATTAGCTAGTCTTGACAACTGCATTTCCATATATATTTCAAAGTCAGCTGTCTTATTTCCACTAAAAACATGCTGTCATTTTTATTGTAATAGCATTTAGTCTATGCATAAATTTGGAGGAAATTGACATTTTTATAGTATTAAGTCTTTCAGTACATGAATGCATACAAATATATCGAATAATTTAGACCATTCATAACTTATGTCTATAATATTTCATTGTTCTCTGTATAGATGCCTTTTATATCTTTCATTTGACGTAAAATGAAAAAAATGTTTTGTTTATCACCTTGCTAGACTTATCATTTAAAAAGGCCTTGCAGGGCTTCCCTGGTGGCGCAGTGGTTGAGAGTTCGCCTGCCGATGCAGGGGACACAGGTTCGTGCCCCGGTCCGGGAAGATCCCACATGCCGCGGAGCGGCTGGGCCCATGAGCCATGGCCGCTGAGCCTGCGCGTCCGGAGCCTGTGCCCTGCAACGGGAGAGGCCACAGCAGTGAGAGGCCCGCGTACCGCAAAAAAAAAAAAAAAAAAAAAACGCCTTTCAGTGAGATCCCATGAGGCCTTCAGATGTAGATATTTCCCTATCTACATGAAGGTGCATGTTGAACATTGGAAAAGGAGAACAGATCATAGTACCATCTCTCTTTCCCCATCTCACCAAAAAAACACTATTCTAGTAGTTACATATCGAGGAATCACATGGACTAAGGCCACCTTGATAAAACCCAGATATTTGAAATAAATCAGAAACAGTAGTTCTTGAACCTTCAATGCTTGATTTAAACCTAGTCTTTTGAATATTCCTTGCTGCTTTTATGTACAATATTATATTAAAATTTCACTTCTGACATTTTATGACAAACTGTTACTATTTTATGTTTAAAATTGATATTTTATTAATGTTAAGAATCTATCTTATACTCTTTTGTATTTCTATTTTTTATGAATAAAAATTTCTGGTCCTATGTGACCACCAGGTATTGTTACTTCTAATCCTTTCAGAGATTCTTGGCAGGCTCCTCACTAGATTCTGCACTTATGTTTTCTGATCAGTATTAAACTCAATACTTAAGGGGACCCTCTGAAGACCTCCAGAATTCTCTTATTGTTTGCTTTCTCCTTTATGGTGCTCTGTCCTGTAAACTCCAGCTACCTGGTTTACTCAGACTCTAAGCTTTGGTCCCTGGGCTCAGGGTGTCCCCTGGGTTCTGCCTGGTTTCCCATTCCCTACCACCTGGTCTGCAAACTCTTTTGCAGTAGTAATCAGAGAACAAACCTTGGTTACCAGAGGGAAAAGGGGAGGAGGTAGGGGCAGATAGGTGAAGGGGATTAAGAGGTACCAACTACTAAATGTAAAATAAACAAGCTACAGGGATATAATGTACAGCATAGGGATTATAGCCAATATATTATAATAACTTTAAATGGAATATAATCTATAAAAAATATTAAATCACTATGCTGTACACCTGAAACTAATATACTATTGTAATGCAACTATACTTCAATTTACAAATTACCTTATAAATATTTTTAACATTTGTGATTATCTTATCGAGGATTGTAAGGTAAAAGCAACTCTTAAGTTTGTTTATATTCCAGAACAAGTTTCTAAAATACATATTACTAACATGAAATAACATGATATCCTAAGATATATGCTAATAATATTATAAACATTATGTGACTAATTATTCACACACAAAAATATAGTGGTGGTATTCCTAAAATCTTTAAGGACAAAAAATAGGGATAGTTCAGAGACAGGATGGCCTTGATTGATAACTCTATTCTATAACTGTGTAAAGGTAGAACTTTAATGAGCCTATGGTTTCACACAATAAATAAGGAAAAATGGCAATATTACCAAAGTATGAATATTGTATTATTTGCAGTGTTTAATACCCAGAGAAAGTGATTAAAACACTTGTAATAGGGACTTCCTTGGTGGTGCAGTGGTTAAGAGTCTGCCTGCCAATGCAGGGGACACGGTTCGATCCCTGGTCCAGGAAGATCTCACATGCCACGGAGCAACTAAGCCCATGCACCACAACTACTGAGCCTGCGCTCTAGAGCCCACAAGCCGCAACTACTGAGCCGGTGTGCTACAACTACCAAAGCCCGCATGGCTAGAGACCATGCTCCACAACAAGAGAAGCCACTGCAATGAGAAGCCTGTGCACCACAACAAAGACCCAAAGCAGCTAAAAAAAATTAAATCAAAAGAAAACGTTGTAATATACACAGTGAAGTTTGTGCTATGAATTAAACAAAGGCCTAATTATATCTTTTGAAATTCTTTAGTACTCTTTTAATTCAAACCCTGTTTTGAAAGTAATTATTGAAATTGATAATGAACTCGTTTCCTAATAAGTTTTTTAAATTTACTCATGTTTATTTAAATTATCAGAAAAGTTCCTCCCTTATGTCATTCCCAAAACCATCATCACCCTGGGAATGTGGGAAGATTAATGGATTTGAGAATGTATTGATATAATTTGGTTATGGCTCAAGGCACAAAACAGATAGAGAAGAAGAGGTGCAGAACACAGGAGGAACAGAATACAACTGGAGGAGAAGCAGGTGAAAATTGGGTGGACGTCATCTACACAAAGGGAAAAGAGTGGCAGAATGAGAGGTAGGGAGTGAGAAGGGAGAGCACCAGATGGTGAGAGAGTAAGCAGGTGAAATGCAGAAATAACCAACACTCAACAGATTGAATAAGGATGATACCAAAATACAGGAACAAAAGTTGAGAAGTGAATATACTCTAGCTAATATTATGAAGTGGAAATGATATCTGATTATCTGATAAATCATTAAACTGATAAATTATCTGATAAATAATTTATTATCTGATAAATCATTTAAACAGTAAAATGTTACGGGAAAATGTAACAGTGGAAGGAAACTAACAATTTAAAAAAGTAAGCAAGAATTAAACATTTTATGAAAACCATCTCTCCTCTAGTTGAGTCCAATAAGAATAAGATACCTATTAAACAGAGACATTTATTTAAACAAAAACAAAACTGCATACCTTACAGAGTAGGTTAAGTCTAAAACCTTTATATTTACATCTATGGTAACTAAAGCCAAATGTGAATAAAATTATTCATTACACACATTTTGACTTTTCAGTTCCATTTTTTTACTCTAGAGAAGTAAGCATATTTGACACCTCTTTTAGTTCAACAAACTGTATATTGACCCATAATACTTGAAGGAAGTTTAAAGGCCAATGTAAATGCTCTCTTAAATATTGAATATATTAATCATAATACACTGTATAATTCCTCTTGAAAATTAAATGGTATTAAAAATCCCTAATGAGGCAAAGGGATTATTAATATTCCCACTCTTCATTATTTATGCAGTTACCAATGAAGTATTCTTACACTTTTTAATTGCTTTATCTTTTGTCCCCCACAGTAATTTTTTTAATCTATTTTATACATATTAGTGTATATATGTCAATCCCAATCTCCCAATTCATCCCATTCCCCACCCCACAGTAATTATTTACATTTATAAAAGTATACTTATTTTATGCATATTTAATTTTACTGGCAGTGTTATTATTCATTTTAAATAAAATAAATTTCATTTAAAAATAATTTGAAAATTGGAAAAATTATCAAAATACAATGGCCCTCACAATATTCTTTATAGCATAAAGGCAAAGTTAAATGAGGTGAACCAGTATATTTATAGTATAAGTAAATTTTTTTTTCTAAGTAATCTCTGAGTTTCCCTATGATTTTGTACTTTGTGGAAAATAGTCCAGCTTATGAGTGGCTTACAACTTAAAGCAATTTATACTGCCTTTATATAGAACTAAAATATTCATGACAACACCCTTTCCTATCTCTAGATCAGATCTACACAGTGTCTGCATATAGTCTCCACATTCAAAGCAGGTCTGTGAATTCCAACTAATTAAATGTCTCATTTCAGATATCACTTCAACTAATGTTTATTGATAATTTGAACATTTGTAGTTTAAAGAATTATCATTTACACATATATTGTGTATTTTTTCAATTACAGCAATTGAACAAAAATTAAGACCCAGATAGATTTGAGAGGTATTGATAGAACAGTCAGTTATGAATCACACACCAACCAGGTGAATATAGTTGACTTCATTTACTTAAGTAGCTCACTAGGCTTCTGGGTTTTCCAGTTTTTGTTTGTTCTCTGAGGTTTTAAGGTATTTTAAATTCCCTACTTTTTACCTGATTTATACTTTTCTGATAGTCTAAGAAAGACCTTACATGCCCAGTGGTTTCCTTGGCCTCACATACAATATACTCAATACAATATACTTAGGCCTCTCCTTCTTTAGACACTATTTATTGATTTTTCTACAGTAAATAATAATAAGCTTGTATCTTCTGCTTTCTCTATGAATTTCCCTTATCCACAACTTGATTTTGTCCATAGCATTGTTTTAATAGTATTCATTTGTATTCCTTAAATACACATACTTCGATTGATTTTTCCATTTAAATAACATCTCTGATATCCAGTTTTTGCAGAACAGGAATCAACAGGCTTATTGTTCTTTCCAGCTTTTCTCCATCTTCTCCTGTTTTCATTTAGTTGGGCTATTTCCTAAATTGTCAGACATTATATCAATTACTTTCTCTTTTGTCACACTTATCCTCACCAAAATAATTTTCTCACATCTAAAATTACCTATATTCAATGTTAATGGCCAGTCTGTTGATGGAAATGTCATCTTTTAGTTTTTCTTAAAGAGATCTGCACCCCCATGTTCATGGTTGCATTATTCACAATAGCCAAGACATAGAAACAAACTGTCTGTTGACAGATGAATGGATAAAAACAATACGGTGTCTACTTACATATCCAATGGAACATTATTCAGCCATAAAAAAGGAGGGAAACCTACCATTTGTGACAACATGGATAAACCTTGAGGGCATTATGCTAAGTTAAATAAGTGAGACAGAAAAAAACAAATACTGTATGACCTCATTTAAACGAGGAATCTAAGAAAGTCAAACTCATAGAAATAGAGAGTAGATTGGTGGATATCAGGGGGTGGGAGCTGAAGGAAATGGGGAGATACTGGTCAAAGTGTATACACTTTCAGTTATAAGATGAATACGTTCTGGGGATCTAATATATAGCATGGTGATTAGAGTGAACAGTACTGTATTGTTTACTTGAAATTTGCTAAGAGAGTAGCTCTTAACTGTTTTCACACTCTTCCAAATAATGGTAACTACGTGAGGTGATGGATGTGTAATCACTCCACAGTATATACATACATCAAACCATCATGTTGTACACCTTAACTTACAAAATGCTATTTGTCACTTATATCTTAATAGAGCTAGGCAAAAATGAATAGAACTTTCCTGGTGAATGGAGAGAAGGGACAGGAAAATTTTATAGGTTCTCTGCTCCAGAACTCTGCCTTTTATTTCTAACATGATGGGCAGTTTTTGTTGTTGTTGTTTTTTAATCTCTTTTGCCTCTCAAACATAATCACTCCAGGAGTGTTTCTACAGCCAACTCTGAGCTCCAAAAGTCCCTTCACCTGAAATTGCTATATCAGTACAGAGTTCCTGCTTTCTAAGTGTGCCCCTCCTTTGTGGCAAGTGCTGCTTTTTTTGAGATTTGTCACTCTTGTGCTCCATCCCCTACTCCAGCAAATACTTTCTTGCTTTATCTATCTGCTTTTTCTATTGAAGCAGGCAAGATTGATCTTAGTCCTATCTGCAGTGTCTCGCACTCAGGGTGGACCCTACAGTTCTGGGAGTGGGTATGTCCAGCAGATTTCTGCCGTTATCTGACCTGCTTCACTTCCTCCAGAATTCTCTGACATTGGGCCACAACACTGAGGCTTCTCAGGCATGTTCTGATATTCTCAGTTGCTTTAGTCCACAGTGAGATGTAATTTGGAGTCTGTGGAGTTTTGCTGTTTACTATTTCATAGAAAAGTTTTTGTTTTGACATTTTCTCCTGGTTATTAGTTAGGATTTCAAACATGAAAAGTAAAAAGATTTGATCCTAGGCTTCAGCTATATTTCTAGCATATTGTTATTTGTCTATAAATAATTAAATAGCAATAACTAAAAATAACAATATTGGGTCAGTAGAAATTAAGGAGATTCGAGAGCAATAAATGTGTTGAATGGATAATAAAATCCTAAAGGAAGTAAAAATAATATCACATATTTCAGGAAAAGTAGCAGCTTATTTTATATCTGCTGCTTTATCTTTCACTTTTCCTTGATAAAGGGGTTCAGAGGTTCATATACTATGAAGTTAAACTATTAAGGTGAGATTTGTTTAATGTTGGTTTTCTTCATTAGAAAATTGGCTTCAAGAAATCAGAGGCTTTCTCCATTCCTCCCTCCCTTTCTTCCTTCCTTTCTTTCTTCTTTCCTTTCTCTCTTTTTATTAAGTAACATTTCTCCAGCAGTAATATGTTGTCTTAATGAATGAATACATAAATGAATAAAAATAAAATGTAAAGTTCAATTGATTTTCTTTTTTAAACGGCATGTCTAGCAAATCTAACGAACATTATAATTCTAATTCACTTTTTTTCTTTCAATTTTTTAATATTACATTAATGTTAGCTGTGAATACTAATTTAATTTTTTTCTCCACTATTTCTGTTTTCTTTTCTTTACTTAACATGCTGGCTAGGATTTTGATGGTGGAGCCAAACCCCTATGTGGCTGAATTAGAAGTACAATAGCTTGTTTAAAGAGTGGTCCCCATACAACCCAGTTTCCGAGGGACCTGGGACATAGCTTTGCCTCCCACACTCTTGAACTTGTTTTATCCAATAAGGAAATCCTGGAGCTGACTGAACTTCAGAAGACTAGAAGAGATCTTTCATCTCTGAATATTTTGCCAGAAATAATCTGTGCTTACAATTTCCCAGGACTTTTCTTAGGCCTTGTATCAGTTGACTCCGATCTTGGACCACACATCTTAACTAAACAGAGGTCCTGTTGTAATTTTTTTATTATTAATAGTAATCTTTTATTTATTTATTTATTTATTTTTGGCTGTGTTGCGTCTTCGTTTCTGTGCAAGGGCTTTCTCTAGTTGCGGCAAGCGGGGGCCACTCTTCGTCGCGGTGCGTGGGCCTTTTCACTATGGGGGCCTCTCTTGTTGCAGAGCACAGGCTCCAGACATGCAGGCTCAGTAGTTGTGGCTCACGGGCTCAGTTGCTCTGCGGCATGTGGGATCCTCCCAGACCAGGGCTCGAACCCGTGTCCCCTGCATTAGCAGGCAGATTCTCAACCACTGCGCCACAAGGGAAGCCCCTGTTCTAATGTTTTGAAGTCTGATTTTTTTCTAGTCTACTTCTCTAGCGATTACATTCAATTCCAACTGCTTTTTAAAATAATTCTCTAACATTTATGCTCTATGCATGGTACTTTTCTTATTAACAGTGCTGCTACTATTTATTTTACTTTCATTTTAGAGCATTTTGTGTGGAAGTAGGTATGGCCTTTATTCTTTCATAGTGAGTCAGTTCTCACAATGTACTCTTAAAATCACTGAAGTATAGTAGTCAGTCCATAGATAGAACAGACTATGCTGACAGAGGAAATAATTTCTCAGGGGCGTGCAATCTGAATCCCTCCAAGATTATTAGTAAAAGTTGTCACCAGAACAAAATTTTAACAAACATAGAATTTGAAACCGAAAGATATTTTTATGTTCTTTGGATATTAATAGGTACCATAAATTTTGAATTGTCAATGATAATAGATTTATTGAGAAATTATTAGATGCTTAGCACTTTACTAAGTATACTATATAATACTATCTCAGTTCTCACAAAAACATTAAGAGGCAGGTATTACAATTATCCCCATTTTTCAGATGACAATATGAAGCAAAAGTGTTAACATAATTTGCCCAGGGCATATCATTTAGTTCAGCATTCTCATCTTCCTAAAAATGCAGTGGCATACCAGAAAAACTAGTATTGCATCCATGGTCACAGCAGCAGGAAAGAGCTCCTGATATTGCGTTCAATAAGCTTTACATGGCATCACCCAGCTCTAGGATTATACAGTATGGTCTGTGTAGAAATAAGCCCCATTTTCCCCATCCCACTTCCCTTATTGTGCTGAATCTCATTCTTGGTATTCTCCATAAAATAAATAACACTGTATGTAGGCAATGGTGACACATTCACCATTCTTTCACAAATGGGAATTCTGTATGTTTCAGTTCTAATTTAAAGCATGAAGAGCATATACCATAGGTATATCAGTGCCTAATGTTCTTTTTCTTCCATGAAATGATGCAGACTTAGAGTTTCAAGCATTACAAAATAGGATGTTTCTGTTTTCATTTCTTTGTGAAAAGGAGTCTAAACTGAGATTTTTCTGAGATTTGGCTTTTGTTTTACCTCTTAAGATAAGCCTTCCTGGGCTTCCCTGGTGGCGCAGTGGTTGAGAGTCCGCCTGCGGATGCAGGGGACACGGGTTCGTGCCCCGGTCCGCGGAGCGGCTGGGCCCGTGAGCCATGGCCGCTGAGCCTGCGCGTCTGGAGCCTGTGCCCTGCAACGGGAGAGGCCACAACAGTGAGAGGCCCGCGTACCACAAAAAAAAAAAAAAAGAAAAAAGATAAGCCTTCCTGCTACCTGCATGCCAAGTTATATTGCATACCTCCCTTCTAATATCCAGCAATAACCTCTCATTTATCACCACAATCACAAGATTGGGTTATATGCATTTATTATTATGCCTACCATTCCCATTAAATTTGTATCATTTTTAAAATAAATTATATTTATATTGAATCCCTGTTGCCTAGGATAGTACTTAATATTTGGCAAGTGTACAATACATGTTTGTTGATAAAGTAAATTCATGAAATTTATCAATTTTTGGTAGATTCTTTATTCAGTTACTTATTTAATATTTACTAAATACCTATTACTTTAGAAAGCAAACCGGGTGCTTGGAGGTAAAGATGAAGTGAGACTATAAGCTGGTTTTGGGAAAATGAACAACAAAAAAACTGACCTTAGTGAACAACCTATGAAAATAGTAAACTAGCCAAATCCAGAACATATAATTATAAATGTATTCATTTAAATAGATTTTTATATAAAACCTTCAGTTTTTAAGGTGGCCTTACATTTGTAGAAACTTTAGGAAGTATACAAACGTTTAACTCCATGATTTTAAATTTAAAAATAATCTTTTAAGTTCTCTGAATTCTTAGTCCTTTATGATAAATGAACTCAGTTTATATTTATATGTACAAAGCATAAGTACTTTGGGGAATTGATTTTATACTTAAATTGCACTAAAAATTGATTTACAAGGGTAAGTGGTCTTCAATGGGCCATTAAGATTGATGACATTCATCAGTGTGTTGCTGGAATAAATAGAGATTTATATTTTTCTTAATAATGAAAAATTACTTCCATTTCCAATAGATATGACAAAAGATTATGGATTAGCACATGCAAACATATAAAGACATGTAATTTTCATAACCCTGCTTGTTTATTCTTTTTAATGTCTCAATGTGTAATGAGTAATTTTGTTCTTTCAATAAACAAAGCAATCTGATGGGTTTAAAATCAAGGAAACCACATGTAAAGTCCAGTTATTTTATAAAATAGAATTAATAAACTCAGTATTATCTTTTACAGTTTATCATTTATTTATTAATTCCTCAATTCATTTCACTGATAAATCTGAGAAATAATTGTTTTTCTCTGTCTGAAGTAATAAATAGGAAACTGCTCTTACACTTTAATTTCCTTCACCTTCCCCATACTCTTAAAAGCAAGAAAAGATATTCAGAAGTTTTATGAACTTGTCCACCATTTTAATTTTTATGTAAATTGTATTCCTGCTGAAGATCATTATACAATTCTCAAAGTACATGCTTGCACATTGAAAAGAGTGTTCCTAGGAGCTTTAAACTATTATCTTACACAGAGAATCATTGTATTCTCTTGATATAAAATTTACATTATTTAAATCACTTATAATTTTATTTTCAAATGATATATATAAATAAAGTCCATTGCTAAATGAGGTTAAGAAAATGTCAGAACTTGTTATAGAGTAGTTGTTCTATACCTTTGTAACAAGGGATAATGAATGGTATTTTGAATGTTATATACAAGAGCCAGTGAAAATGGAGTGATTCAACATTTTTAGAGCAATAGTAACCCTGTCATAAGTGTAAAAGAATATTAACCAGAGCACTGTTAAGCATAAACTTCTAATCTAAAAAATGCAACATGAGAATAACTCTGGGGCTGTTAAAGAAAAACTAAAACTCAATAGAAGTTAAAGTGGTAAAAGTAGATTTTATTTAGGAACACTTACAGTTACTGGAAAGAAACCTCAATATAGAACTGGCTCAATTTCAAATACAACTGGAACAAGTGGGGATTTATAGTGAAGGAGCAGTTGGAGGGATGAGAATCAGTGGATGGAAAATTCTGAAGAAGAGACATCAAGAGAAGGGATATTTCTTGCTAAACTGACTTAACAGGATTCTTACTGAAAGTAGGACAGGATGATCAATTACTGAGGGTTATCAGATGTCTGTGCTGGGGGATTCTTTCTAAACTGACTTAGTAGAATTCTTGCTAACACCATAGAATGCAGACCCCACAAAGATGGACACCAAAGCCCAAGGTTGAAGGTTAGTTGAAAAGAAGGCTTAGAGGAGCTTAACTAAAGTTTGATCAAGGGAAGTAAGTGTCTTTGTCAAGGGGTGTTCTACCTTGGGGAAGGAAAGACACGTTTTGACAGAGACTTAGCAACAAAAATCCAGCTGGTTTCATGAACAGCTGGGCAAAAACAGTTCTCAGAAGAGGAAATTTTTCTTGGGGCTTAGGAGCCATTTTGTTAGGCAATTTTTGTTTAACAAGAAAGCTGGAAGAAAGTTGGGGGTTAAGTTCATGCAAGGGTTACAGTGGAAGGTGCTTTTCAGGGCCTCTCACGGGAAACATCCATGAAAATAATAAAAGAAATAATCAGATATTTCTTTGTAAACTCTAAACTGTTCTTAAATTACATTATTAAAAGATTAAGTGATGAGTGCAAGGTTTGCAAAGTAAAAGAGGTTGCATCTTGAATATGGATAGAGGAATGAGGTTTACAGAGACAGGGTGGAGTAAGAGAAAAGATGAAATCATGTAGGAAGAAGATATGCAGACAATTACATGGACAAGGGAATTCACGATGAACTCTCTATCTTTATGTGAGAAAGCTTGGTAAAGTTGGGCATTTGAACAGAAAAATTGAGAGTACTAGCATTCAAAATAAATATCCTATATTTATTTCATTTTCACAAATATCTGGTTTAAATTACATAATTTTATGCATTATATTGTTTATGAAAGATTTAAGGTTTTGAATATTTTACCTTATTATTTCAAGTTGGTGCCTATATCTACAAACAATACCTAAACTTTTAAATTGTGCAACATTGTGCAACTAAACAGGTATTTAAAACTAATCTGGGTTTGTTTGTTTTTGTATATTATAAGGGGAAATTACTTAGTCATTATTGAAATTATTTATGGATAGGAAAAAATCATCAAACTCTATTTTTCCACTTTTGTGAAGGTAAATAATTTATCTATCTGCCATTTAAAATCAATGTTCTGTACTCTAAAAAAAATAAAGGCTAAACAATTTTGCATTTAAGTGGCAAGATGTAACTATTTTACATTATAATGATGCAGCAGAAAAGGTCATTTTAAATAGACTTGATATTAAAATAAATATACACAAATATAATACTTGATTAGAAAATAGATATTTAAAGTTAAAAGTATGTATGCAAAAATTCCAGTATGTATTAGTCAAGTTACAGTTTGTAAAGTGCCCCAAAGTCAGGATACCTAAAGTTGAGGGACCAGGAGTTAAATTTTGATAGTGTTTTAATTCAAAATTATCAAATATTTGCAATCAGTAATGGTTCAGAGTGGTGAGTCCAATAAATCATTTAAATATATTCTAAGTATGAGATTCAGATCCTTATTCACTGACCTCAGGGCAACTTGTCTGCACACAAAGTTTTCTATCCACTATAACAATTTACTGTATCATTTAATTTTGGTTTCAGTTTTTTAAATATTTAGATGTCAGTCTCCTATTGGTAAAATGGTTTAATTAATTAAAGTGAACACTGAATAATTTCAACTGCGTAATTTGAGTAGATCATTATTTATCTTTTTGGAAGTATTTCATTTAAATAATACTGAACAAAGAAAAATATATTTATATGGTAAATACAAACTCAGTAGTTGCACAGGTGAATTTAAAGACCAGTATTTGTTTATGCTTTAGGATTTTTGAAATATGGAACAAAAAGCAAACTTGTGTTAAAGAAAATTGCACCAAACAAGATGAGAATACAGACATTGATTTTGTTCCAATACATTGCGAGTCATGTCACATACACAGTTGAATGAGCTAAAGTGTTTATGGTTCTTAATGCTACTTCCTCATATATCAGGCTCCCAGAAAATCTCCCTATAGACACTTTTTGCCCTTTGGTAGGATATAAAACATAAAGTAATAATGCATGCTTAAATAAATTAAATGCAATAAACAGTGGCAAATAAATGAACTTGAAAAAACTAGCTTCAATAATTTAGATTAATATGTACACCTGATTTTTTTTCTAAGATGCATTTTTCATATAGTAGTTTTAAGTACTGCAGATAGAAGTTTAGAAAATAGTTATGAGTACCTATTTATTGATTTCTGTTCAGCCCAGGGCTACTCTAATGTAGGAACTAGAAAAATTCTGATAAAAAGTCAGTAAGAAAGGAAACATGCATCTTTTCTTGAAACTCAAATTTCCTGAAATTATAGTCTTGTATAACTTTTAAATGAGATCATGTATACGCTTGCTGAAATGTATTCCAATATATAAAATGTGTTCTAATATCCCCTTCACCTGCAAATTTACCTGCTAAATAAGCCTTCTTTATATCCCTAGGCCAAGGAAATCCATTTAAATATGGCATTGTGTTGTATAAATTTCCATACTTAAAAAAATTCTTTAACAGTTTGTTTCTTGATTAAGTAAAATATGTAATAATAATATCTATAATGTATTAGATGCTTATTGAATACATGCCAGCCACCACCACTATGTTATTTATTCTTTTTCATATTAATTTCATGCATACCATACCAATGAGAAATATCATCATTAACATTTCACCAGTGGGAAAACTAAGTACTAGGCCACATAGTATGAGGTACCCAAATGAAGATCTGAGCCCAAGACTACTTGAAATCTTTACTCTTACACTGTCCAACTGAAAAAAAAAAGAAGCCCAGACTCAGATGGCTCACTGGTAAATTCTATCAAACATTTAAAGAATAATTAATACAAATCCATCCAAAACTCTTCCACAAATAAAATTAAAAGGATCACTTATACACGAATGTTTTTAGCGGCATTATCCATAATAGCCAAAAGGTGTAAGGAAACCAAATATTCATCAACTAATGAGTAGATAAGCAACATGCGATTTATGAACACATGAAATATTATTTGACAAATAATAATGAATACTGATGAAAATTTGTAGCCTTATGCTAAACAGAAAAAAAGCCACCCACAAATGGCCACATATTGTATTAATCCATTTGTATGAACTGTTCAGAATAGAAAAGTCTACAGATACAGAAATTAATTTACTTCTTGCCTAGTGCTTTTTGTAGGGGTAGGCAGGAGGGAATCGAGAGTAACTCCTTAATGGGTACAGAGCTTCTTTTGGGGGTGATAAAAATGTTCTAAAATTATATTGTGGTGATGGTCAGACATTTGTGTGAATATACAAAAAAACTGAACTGTGCACTTTAAATGGGTGAATTTCTTTAATGTGAATTAGATATCAAAATGATTTTTTTAAAAAGCAAAGCAACCTCTTTTCATAGACTACATGACTTTGAAAACAGAAAATCTTAATGAATCTATAAAATATATTCAAACTAATAATAAAATTTAGAGAAAATATGCTCACCATCACTAGTTATTAGGAAAATGCAAATTAAAATCACAATGAGATAATGTTGCACACTTATTATAATGACTAAAATTAAATAGATGGACCATACCAAATATTAGAGACGATGTGGAGCAATTTGATCTTTAACACACTGCTGGTAGGAATGTAAAATGGTACAACTACTTTGGAATAGTTTTTTTAAATGGTAAACATACATATAGTATATGTGTATAGGCTAAAGATAGAAGAAAGCAAATGTCCTTAAAATAATTTTCCACAAATGCCTATAGTACTTTTGCAAAAGTCAAAAATTAGAAAAAAGTTAAAATGTCCACAAATGAATAGATTAAAAGTAGTATATCCACACAGTGGAATACTATTCATCAACAAAAATGAATGAACTTTTGATATCCATAACAACACAGATAACTCTCAAAAATAGTGTGTTGGTGGAAAGAAGTCAGGCAAAAAGGACCATAAATTGTATGATTCGATTTACATAAAACTCTAGAAAATATAAACTTATTTATAGTGCCATGAAATAGATAACTGATAGCTTTGAAATGGGCAGGAAGGGATAGGAATAATGAGAGATTACAAAGGGGCACAAGGAAACTTTGGGTGGATGGGTATGTTCATTATCTTGATTCTAGTGATGGTTTCGCAAGTTATAAATATATCAAAATGTACGAAAATGTACACTCTGTGCAGTATCTTGGGTGTTGATCATGCTTCAATAAAGTGTTTGTTTTTTTGTTTTGTTTTGTTTTTTTAAAGAAGATATTAGGGGTAGGAGTTTATTAATTAATTAATTTTGTTTTTGCTGTATTAGGTCTTCGTTTCTGTGCGAGGGCTTTCTCTAGTTGTGGCAAGCAGGGGCCACTCTTCATCGCGGTACGTGGGCCTCTCACTATCGCGGCCTCTCTTGTTGCGGAGCACAGGCTCCAGACGCGCAGGCTCAGTAGCTGTGGCTCACGGGCCTAGTTGCTCCGTGGCACGTGGGATCCTCCCAGACCAGGGCTCGAACCCGTGTCCCCTGCATTAGCAGGCAGATTCTCAACCACTGTGCCACCAGGGAAGCCCAATAAAGTATTTTAAAAGAACAAAATATACCACAATAAATCTGTTTAAAAAAAAAACACTTATAAAGTGGGAAAGTATAGGCGGAGAAGGTCCTAAAAAAAAAAAAAAAGCTAACAATACAAAATGTCTTTGAGGACATGGAGCACTCAGAACATTCATACATTTATAATTTTAAATGGTACAGTTATGGATAACCATTTGACATTTCTTTCAAAATTAATCATTCTCCTATTGTATGATTCAACATTTAAATAAACTATTAGGTGTTTACCCAATAGAAGGAAAACATGTGTCTCTAAAAATAAAAACGGAAAAAGATTATTTATAGTAACCTTGTTCATGCTAGCCAAAATATTAAAAATAATTCCAATAATCATCAACAAATCAGTAAGGAAATTTTGGTATATTTATACAATAGAATGCTACTCAACAATTTAAAAAAGACATTACAGATAAACACAATAATATAATGAATCTCAAAAACATTATGTGTAGTAAAAGAAGCCAGAACATCATATGAAATACAATGAAAGCAAAACAAATCCATGGTTTGTTTTGGGACGGGGTGGGGACTTGAATGGGAAGGTACGATAATGAATTTTCTGGGATGATAGATTTGTTCTTTACCCTGTTTGGTGTACAGGTTACAAGGATTTATGCAATTTTCAAAATTCAATGAATTAATTAAGGTCATTATATTTTACGTTGTGCAAATTATATCTCCATATAAAAGAATTATAACCATATATACTATATAAAGTTAACGGTATAAATTTAACTGCATATATGCAAGTATATACTAATTTTCTTAGTTTTTATTTTGAGAAGAAACGTTCCCTTTATAGAAGAGACATCAATCTATTTACTCTGCATCCCTTCCCTTTCTCTTAGGTTCATCTGTATTTTGGATTTAAAATTTAAAGTTTAAACACTATACCGGTTTCAAAGGCCCTTCCACTACTTCTTTGCTTCTTTGTTACTGTAGAAGCACTACAATTATTCTTTTCCTGTGCCATCCTAGGTCTTGTAAACTTCTGTGAGGCTAAGTCTCCTTTTCTAAATATGTCACACAGCTATTTCTTTCCTCTGGGTCTGCTAGTTTTTTCAGGTTTTTATCAGGAAATTGAGCATATATCTTTTCTGGGTACAGACTAACAAACATACCTACCCTGCTACCTCCCTGAAACATGAATCATGAAGCTGACTACATGTTTCCTCCCCTTGTAAGCCACCCCTCTCCCAAACATGCACACATAGATACACAAAAATTTATGTTCTCCTTAAGATAGTTATAATGACTATCTTAACCCATAGGCTGCTGTAACAAAATACCATAGACTGGGTGGCTTATAAACTGGAAATTTTTTTCTCACAGTCTGGAGGTTGGAAAGTACAAGATCAAGGCACCAACCAATTTAGTGTCTGATGAGAGCCCACTTCCTGGCTCAAAAACAGCTGTGTCCTCATATGGTGGAAGGGACAAGGGATCTCTCTGGGTCTCTTTTATAAGGGTACTAATACAATTCATGGGGGCTCCACCCTTATGCTCTAATCACCTCCCAAAGCCCCCACCTCCAACTGCCACTACATTAAGGATTAGGTTTCAACATATAAATTTGGAGGGAACACAAACATTCAGTCTATAACAATGGCTTTCCTTCATCCACAAAGTTATAACAATTTCTTACTGCCATGACAGAGAGTTGGAAATTACCTCTTATTCATTATATTTTGCCTAAAACTTTTCTGTCTGTCATGAGCCGTTTCCATTTTCTGACTGAGAATCACAAATGGTATGTACAAATGTCAGTAAGTGACTCTTCCTTATCTCTGATTTAGCTGTCATACACCTCCATGAAACACTGAGCACTGGCTACTCAAAAATAAGAAAAATGTTAAAAGAAGGAATGTAAAATCATTCCTCTCCCACAGTCATATGTAATTGTTTCCCCAAACCTTTCCTGTGTTCCAGAATTCATTCCTAAGAGACTACTCACTGCTTACCAAACATCCACATACATTTTTCAGTATATTATTGATTGGATGACTGTTTATGATTTATATCAAATTATTATATGCAAAACTCCATTCAATATCCTAGAAAATCAGTAGCCTATTATGCTTAACATCCATTCATTTCTTCTTATTCTTATTGTCACTGTTTTGGTCAGGTAGTGATTCTCTCTTACTTAAATTGATTCCACAGCTACTAGACTTCTCTCGTTTCCACCATCATAGCATCGTTCTCATACCACCACGCTTTGTAATCTGCCCTCTTCATATTCAGAAGGTTGTGGTTCTTTGAAGATGCCATACTCATCATCTCCTCTGGAAGTTTACACATTCAATTCCTTCTATGTAGCATGCTCTTTGATGAACTTTTACTTATTCTTTTAGTTTCATATTAGAGGTCACTTTCACTATAAAGTTTTCCTAGATATTTAAGGAGAGATTATATGCCCTTTCTGTGGGCTGCTTCATCCTCTTGACCTAAGGCCCATAACAGCTCTTATAATATTGCACTTTAATTGCGTATTTACTTATCTGTCTCTCCCATTAGAAACTTGAGGGCAAATACTATCTCATTTTTTGTAGTATTCTTAATATTTTTCTGTTTTGTTTTTTGTTTTTGCGGTCCACGGGCCTCTCACTGTTGTGGCCTCTCCCGTTGCGGAGCACAGGCTCCGGACGCGCAGGCTCAGCGGCCATGGCTCACGGGCCCAGCCGCTCCGCGGCATGTGGGATCTTCCCGGACCGGGGCACAAACCCGTGTCCCCTGCATCGGCAGGCGGTCAACATAATATTTTTAAATAACATTCATAATTAGTGTTTCATAATACTTGTTGAAGGAATGAATGAATAAGAAAAATATTAATAAATGGGGATAGAAGTTAGAAGTCAAGGTTATTTTTATCATATAGACTTCAATAGGTATAAGACTATATATTAAAGCATGACAGTGTGCTTTTTCTGATTATATTGCAAGACAATTTAAGTATTTGCTTTATATATATGCACTTTTAACTTTAATCACATCGGTATATTGTAAAGGTTTTTGATAATTTAACATGCATAATTCCATGTTTCAACTTACAGATTATTCTCTACTAAGGACTGATTGTTATAAGAGCAATATTGAGGTGTTCTGTTACAAGGAGACACCAGATGGACCACTTGTGGTGGATTGATTTAAGTTACCATTATCCAGAACATAGTGTGAATCCCCCTACCCCCACCTAAAAAAAAATATATATATATATATATATATATATATAATCACAGAGTGCCTTACATTGTTACCCACTAAAAAAACATATAAATATTATTCTTACAAAATTTTTACTATATAGATTCAACTTATTGAATTCTTTTCATTTCAATTAAATTACTGTTAAATGTAAAACAGGATTTGACACAGTTGTTTGAGATGTCATTCAGATTTAAGTCAGATAATTTTATAAAGGCAAGAAAATAACTTCAGTACAAATTAAGCCAAAAGAAAAGTATGCTTTTTTTTTTTTAACTGCCATGACTGAATTTTGCCTTTGGTTTCATGACCTAAGGCAAACCTCTCATTTTGCATATTTACCATAAGTTTGGTGGATGAACAGATGCATCAAGTACACCATGGGGTGTCCTATCAGCTGTCTGCAGTTCTCTGAATGGTGATGGACAATGGAGTGAAATGAGAAAACATGTTTCATGAAAATGGAAATGTTCGAGTTTTGTGCATCCAGCTTAAGCAATGCCTTATTCTACCTCTTTAGAAGTTAACTTTAAGAAGTCCTACTGCAAATTCTTATACTTTGATATACTTGTAGATATATCATTAGGCCTCTTTTGTATCTAATCATGTATAAAGCAAAACATCTCAGAATAACCCAAATGTCATATGGATATATGCCAGCTATTTATTTAAATAGTTTTAAATGTCTGCATAGAAAGTTGACATTGAATGACTTAATTATCTTAATTATTGATTTGAATCTTTAAAATATCACAGCAATCAGCAATATGAGACTGAGACTACTTATTGCTCTTAATGTATCCACCTGTTATTAAGCGTTGATTGGGCAAAATGAATCATCAACGGAACCAAGTTTAACTTTTGTCATAACTGGAATTAACAGTCCCACAACTCCCTCTGTCATTAATCATATGTCATTAATGTCAACGCCAGTCTTCACTTTCAGAACTAAAATTGCTGATACGCAAACTTACACAACCATTTCCAGGGACAATGCTATTATAGTATAGAAGACACAAAAAATTACTTTTATGTATTATATAACTAGATGCCTTAGTCCCTATATCAGATATTTCCATTATTTCTTCCAATTTATATAAGATTTTCTTATGCATCAACTCATTGTTCATATGGAATGCATAATATTTATGTATATTTGTAAATATATCATTTGGCAACTTTCTAATATAATCACATATAGATGGTATACTACATATTTTGAATAAGCAGTAATCAGTCTTTCAAAAAGGTTAGAAAATTACGAAAAGGGAGGACAAACCTGAATTCTATATTGTTCTGTCACTTAATAACTATGACCTTAAGCAAGTTACTTGACACCTATATAAACTTATATAAACATATATGCATATACAGATGTAGATGAAGACATAGCTATAAATAGAGGTATGATATAGATATAAATATAGATAGAATAGAGATATGCTAATACAATCTTCTCTGTGAACTTATGTTTTACTCACTTATTTTAAATTGGGTTTATAGTCTTTGCAGCTCTGACCTTCCCTGGTGTATTGCAGAAATTTGCCTGGAACTCATGGGAACCTTACTTGTCCCAACAATATGCCCCATTTACATGCTGGACCAGATTTAAACATTCCTCATGATCAGATTGTTAAAAAAATAAACAATTGATCAAACAAGTAAATGACTTTTGCCCTTTTCTCTACATTTTCCATCACCAGGACCAAGGGTAGGTACGCTCATTTCTTGATTTTCCTAAGTGGTTAATTTGGTACTGGGTATATGGAAGTGTCTATTGCACACTAAGAACCGGCCTTGCTGTGTTCTGCCTCAAAAAGTCCTATCAGGAAAGTTTCATCAACAGAGCTCATTCATCTAAAACAAGGAAACTTGATTGGTCACATGACCTGTGGAGCAGTCTTGCATGCATTTCATTTTCTGCTCTTGTTATCTAGAAGCAATTTTGTTGATGTAAAAAGACATTTCCTTCTATCATCATCATGGGAAGACTTTGTCATTGCTGTTTCCATTTCCTGATTTACTCTGGGAGGATCCTTTGGTTACTCTTTGTTTTTGCGAGGTAGAACAAGAGCTGATCAGTTTGTGGGTAGGGTAGCTAGTACCAGAGATAGATATGAGCATCCAGAGGTCTCAACTGTGTGTGTGTGTGTGTGTGTGTGAGAGAGAGAGAGAGAGACAGACAGACAGACTGACTGAGCAAATTCTGAACAAATCAATTAGAAAAATATCTCTGGGAAATGTGAAGGTGAGCTTGTATTAAGTGAGCTTGGTAAGAATGATAGACTGAGAAGTTTGATATTTATCATGGAATCAGAGATAAGTCAGAGAAGCACTTTAAGCAGTACAGCCTTGATTAGATTAACATCTTATCATGTTAACTTTAGTATCACAAGGACGATTGACTGGAAGAGGGATGGAAGGTGTGCAGGCTATGGTGCTGATATTAAATAGGAAGTTTTTAGAATAATACTTAGGTGACAGTAAGAACAATGAGAAGAAATAAAGTTGAGAGCTCTATTTTCTCATTTCAAATTTTGATTTGGTTTGTTTCCATAGTGAGAGGAAGGAGTAACACTCACCGAACATTCTCCAAGAAGTAGTTTTCCTGTGTCCCAGTGTTTCTAACTCTAGGATATGCAGCCTTTGGAGGCTTCCTTATGTTGCCTTTATCCTATATTAAACTATGATAGTCTTTATTCTTTTTTTTTTTTTTTTTCCGGTACGCAAGCCTCTCACTGTTGTGGCCTCTCCCGTTGCAGAGCACAGGATCCGGACGCGCAGGCTCAGCGGCCATGGCTCACCGGCCCAGCCGCTCCGCGGCACGTGGGATCTTCCCAGACCGGGGCACGAACCCGTGTCCCCTGCATCGGCAGGCGGACTCTCAACCACCGCGCCACCAGGGAAGCCCGATAGTCTTTATTCTTCATTGTATATGATACGCAATAATTCCTTTGTAGAGCAAGTAGAATCAGTTTGCAGTTTTCAGCTTTAGATGGATAAAGCTAACTTCTTGGTCATGTATTCTGACTATGCCTTAAAGAGTTTACCCCATCATCTTCATTTTGAGGCCATTTGTAAATAACTTTAGTAGGTGCTGGTCCTTTCTGATTCTTGCACATCCGCGTCGACAACACTCAACTCTCTCAGCTACAGCCCATGCGTTTCCGAACTAAAGCTTCCTTCTTCCTACTGATGCTTCCCAACTCTATCCTCTCTAAATTTTCTCTTTCTCTGCCTGATTATACCCTCCTCAGCTGAACTGTTTCCTGTACTCCATGACTTTATTGAGTATTGCGTGTGAAACCCCTAGACATAGGACAGTATAGAGATTTACATTCAAAGCCCAGAAGGTCAAAAATATTTTTATAATAGTATTAAGATATTATTTTCTTTACTCCTTTTTATTCTCTTGTGAATGTATAGGGGAGTCTTCCACAGACTACATATGATAGTTACAATTACCTGTGTGAGGGTGGAATTCTTCTATGTATTTCAAACAAGACATCATATTGCATCAGACTGAATGCAGAGGCAAAAATAAAAATTCAGCTTTCCTCTTTAAGCAACACTCTAAAAGGTATTGCAAAACTCTAAAGCAATGTGACTTTTCTATTAATTTTTTTGAAAATATTATTATTTTTCATAAAATATTTATGACAGCTTATTGCAGATTTTTGCAATAATTTTAAAATTAGTACATAAAGATTTAAATCTGTTAACTAGGCATACTATGGTGATCATTTCACAATATATACAAATATCTAATATTATGTTGTACACTTGAAACTACTATATTATAAGTCAATTATACCTCAATAAAAATAAAGGACAGTAATTATTTTAAAAGCTGTTCTTAGATTTAATTTCTAATACAGGAAAAATTAATAGTTACAACACATATAACCAAACTCTTTCTAGGTTCCTCAATAATTTTTAATAGTATTAAAGGACCCCACATCCATAAAGTTTGAGAACGCCTGTCTGAAGCACACTTAGAACTCTTAGAAAGATTTAGCATCTTCTTTACAGACATTGGTATCTTCAAAGTGCACAATGGGACGTCCTTGGAATAAGCTATTGTAAAATATGACCCAGCATAAACATTCCCTCATCAACTGCTATTCAATTAACTAAGCAACATACCTTCTCTGCAGGATATCAATACACCAATCACATCAGAAGGCATCATAGGAATTGCTAGACAGAAAAGTGCGCCTGTATGTGATTCTCATCATTTACAGAGCACCATCTAGCTAGACTTGTTTTTTTTAATTTTTATTGGAGTATAGTTGCTCTACAATGTTGTGTTAGTTTCTACTGTACAACAAAGTGAATCAGCTATACGTATACATATATCCCCTCTTTTATGGATTCCCTTCCCATTTAAGTCACCACAGAGCACTGAGTAGAGTTCCCTGTGTTATACAGTAGGCTCTCATTAGTCATCTATTTTATACATAATAGTATATATATGTCAATCCCAATCTCCCAATTCATCCCACTTCCCCTTTCCCCACCTTGGTGTTCACACGTTTGCTCTCTACGTCTGTGTCTCTATTTCTGCTTTGCAAATAGGCTCATCTGTACCATTTTAAGACAACCCAAACAGATAGAGGGATATACAATGTTCTTGGATTGGAAGAATCCTAATTATACTACCCAAAGGTATCTACAGATTCAATGCAATCCCTATCAAATTACCAACGGCATTTTTCACAGAATTAGAACAAAAAATTTTACAATTTGTATTGAAACACAAAGGACCCCAAATAGCTAAAGCAATCTTGAGAAAGAAAAATGGAGTTGGAAGAATCAGGCTCCCTGACTTCAGACTATACTACATAGCTAGACTTTTTAACTCAGAAATCTGTAAATGTTGCTTCATAACATCAGCCAATGACAATTAGGAATTTCATACTGAGCTGGTGCAACCTCGATTTTAACAGATAAATTTGGTTAAGAACAAACTGCAAACAAGTTCTTAAGATAAAGATATTAAGAAAGTATGGAAAGCACAGATTAGAAGTGAGTATATTTTTTGTACGGAAAAAAGTATCCAAACCAAGTACAGATCTTCTTTGACTTATGATGTGGTTGTCCTGATAAACCCATCATAAGTTGAAAATAGTGTAAGTCAAAAATGCGTTTCATAATTTTACGTACTGAACATCATAGCTTAGCCTGGTCTATCTTAAACATGCTCAGAACACTTACATTAGCCTACAGTTGAGAAAAATCATCTAACACAAAGCCTATTTTATAATAAAGTGTTGACTATCTCATGTAACTTATTGAATATTGTACTGAAAGTGAAAAACAGAATGGTTATATGGGACCAAAATGGTTGTAAGTGTACTGGTTGTTTACCCTCGTGATCCCCTAGCTGACTGGGAGCTTCGGCTCACTGCCTTTGCCCAGCATCACAAGAGTATTGTATTGCATATTGATAGCCCAAGAAAAAAATCAAAATTCACAATTGGAAGTACAGTTTCTAGAGAATGCATGTCATTCTTGCACCATTATAAAGTTGGAAAATCTTAAGTCGAACCAAAATTAGTCAGAGATTGTCTGTACAGTAGAAACATCTCCATAACAATGGTACTCCTTTTCTTTCTACCTTGACTCCTATAATCATTTTTGGTGATTTTAAAATCTGCATAAAATATCAACACTCTGTTCTCTCAGTTCCTTGACCACCCCAGCTTCAAATATCATGTCTTTCATAGCAAGCATTCTCATTGGTATGCCGTAGGCTTGTGCTATTACCTTTTCCACACTATCTTTAAAACATAATTTCAACTATCTTAATAAGTGAATAAATTTTACATTAGGAGACTAATTACAAGTGTAGCTGAATAATTATCCTAAATCCCCTTGATATTTTCCACATCCTCTAAAACATATCAACATAACATCTTCTAATTACATGTTCAGTCTATCAGCCTTATTTCTACAGCAAATCATTTTAAAAAGCTGTATCACCTGTTCATACTTTTGGTCCCTGAACCTGGGTCACTACTCAGCTGAGTGTTATATGTTCTCAAAATCTCTGTCTCTTCTTTAAGGAATGTAGCCTTTTAATCCCTCTTTCCCCCCACATGGAGAAATTTCTTATTCCTTAGGTAGCTGAAAGTCATATTCTTTTCCACCTTCAGTCCTTTTACATCGACTCCTTTGTTTTTGATTCTCATAGATCTGAAACAAGGTCTTATGAAAATGCTGTCTTGATTGTGCTTACTCATCTCAGTCATTTTTTCTTTTTCAAAATTCTAATTGTTAGAATGGGTTACTTCCAATGACCACCAGCATCCTTTATTCCTTGCATCTGCTTTTGCCCTTAGTTTTCAGTGCTGTATTTGATCTAGATGAGCATCCCTGTATTCATATTTTCTTTGCTTGTCATTTCCATTGATTTGGTGTTTACCTGGCATCACCATGCTTTCCCTTCATTTCCTCACTGTTTCCTCTTTTTTTTTTTGCCCTTCAATGATAGGAAATTTCCTTCCCTATATACATCTGTGCTTTCTAGCCATATCTATATATCAATATCAATATCTATCTACCATCTATGTTTTTTCTTAAATATAGTGAGTCTGAATTCTCTATCTCAATTTCTGACCTCATCAACAGCTGCTTGATTTTTTTTTTTTCTCATCTCAGCATATCTTTAAGTTCCCCTATAGGAGAAATGTTTCATTTTAGATCTCAGTGGGCCATTTTATCTTCTACTTCACAGAGAAAAGAGAAGTTAGAAGTTAAGTGACAGCAAGTAATTGAATCTTTGCTTTACTCTATTTTCAAACTTTTCCCTTCAACCTTCTTTCTTACTCTCTTTTCATTCCTTTCCCAG
Source organism: Aethalodelphis obliquidens (assembly GCF_003676395.1). NCBI lineage: Eukaryota > Metazoa > Chordata > Mammalia > Artiodactyla > Delphinidae > Aethalodelphis > Aethalodelphis obliquidens. The sequence continues at coordinate 54,529,403 of NW_020837947.1, read as the reverse complement.
AGTACGAGGAGTTCTTTCTCATTTACCCTAGTGATTTATGATACTTATTTTTTCTTCTATCAAAACATACTTATTAGAAGTTTGTAAAAACAGATACATATAAAAAATAAAATGAATAAGCATCCCTACCAACCTAGAAATAACTGGTATTTACAATTTTATCAGTTCCTTTTCAGGGCTTACTAAAATACCTATTTTAAGAGTAAATTTAATTATAAGTTTTATACATGCTTTTCTGTCCTGTTATTGTCATTTAAGATAATTGTCTTATGCTCTAGAGACCATTCACTCTGGCCAGACCTTCTCCAAGCGTATATTCATTTATTCACTTCATTATTTAATTTTCACAAGAACCCTGTGTGATAACTACCACAGATGAGTGTCTTGAGGTTCAATGAGGGAAGTGACTTGCCCAAAGTAACAGAATTTCAAAGTAGCTGAGCTAGCATTCAAATTCTGGATCTCACTACTGGTTAGCATTCTTTGCACTATTCCATACATAACAAAAAGCAAGGGGAGTGGTGGCAAAAAAAAAAAAAAAAGAAACAAGAAAACTATAAGCCATGAGATCATTGGGAAGTGGAAGTTCAGAGCTGAGCTCAAGAATCAGTGTACAACATCACTGACACATGGTATGACACTGGAAACAAAGGATGGAACATCAACAGTTTAATATACCACTGCTAATGTAGTAAAATAAATTATATTTTTGTAGTACTTTATAAAATTCGTGTGTGTGTGTGTGTGTGTGTGTGCATGTGTGGGTGTGACATCATGTGGCAATTGCCAATTGCCGGTCTGAGTCAACAATCAGAAATACATGGGAATCACGTTAGAGGTTTCCGGGAAGATGGCGTAAGAGTAAGACGCGGAGATCACCTTTCTCCCCACAGATACACCAGAAATGCATCTACACGTGGAACAACTCCTACAGAACACCTACTGAACACTGGCAGAAGACCTCAGACCTCCCAAAAGGCAAGAAACCCCCCCACGTACCTGGGTAGGGCAAAAGAAAAAAGAATAAACAGAGACAAAAGGATAGGGACGGGACCTGCACCAGTGGGAGGGAGCTGTGAAGGAGGAAAAGTTTCCACACACTAGGAAGCCCCTTCCCGCGGGGCGGAGACTGCGGGTGGCGGAGGGGGAAAGCTTCGGAGCTGCGAAGGAGAGCGCAGCAACAGGGGTGCGGAGGGAAAAGCGGAGAGATTCCCGCACAGAGGATCGGCGCCGAGCGGCACGCACCAACCCGAGAGGCTTGTCTGCTCAGCCGCCGGGGCGGGCGGGGCTGGGAGCTGAGGCTCGGGCTTCGGTCGGAGCGCAGGGAGAGGACTGGGGTTGGCGGTTTGAACACAGCCTGCAGGGGGTTAGTGCGCCACGGCTAGCCAGGAGGGAGTCCGGGGAAAAGTCTGGACCTGCCGAAGAGGCAAGAGACTTTTTCTTACCTCTTTGTTTCCTGGTGCGCGAGGAGAGGGGATTAAGAGCGCTGCTTAAGAGAGCTCCAGAGAGGGGCGCAAGCCGCGGCTAAAAGTACGGACCCCAGAGACGGACATGAGACGCTAAGGCTGCTGCTGCCGCCACCAAGAAGCCTGTGTGCGAGCACAGGTCACTATCCACACCCCCCTTCCGGGGAGCCTGTGCAGCCCGCCACTGCCAGGGTCCCGGGATCCAGGGTCAACTCCTCCGGGAGAACGCACGGCGCGCCTCAGGCTGCTGCAACATCACGCAGGCCTCTGCCGCCGCAGGCTCGCCCTGCACTGCGTGCCCCCCCCCCCCCCCCCCCCCCCCCCCCACCCGGCCTGAGTGAGCCAGAGCCTCAGAATCGGCGGCTCCTTTAACCCCGTCCTGTCTGAGCGAACAACAGACGCCCTCCAGCGACCTACACACAGAGGCGGGGCCAAATCCAAAGCTGAGCCCCTAGGAGCTATGAGAACAAAGAACAGAAAGGGAAATCTCTCCCAGCAGCCTCAGAAGCAGCGGATTAAAGCTCCACAATCAACTTGATGTACCCTGCATCTGTGGAATACATGAATAGACAACCAATCATCCCAAATTAAGGAGGTGGACTTTGAGAGCAAGACTTATGATTTTTTTCCCCTTTTTCTCTTTTTGTGTGTGTGTGTATGTTTCTGTGTGAGATTTTGTCTGTATAGCTTTGCTTCCACCATTTGTCCTAGGGTTCTATCCGTCTCTTTTATTTTAGTTTTTTTCATTTTTCTTTTTTTCTCTTAATAATTATTTTTTTATTTTAATAACTTTATTGCATTTTATCTTACTTTATTTTATTTTACTTTATCTTCTTTCTTTTTTTCCTTCCTTCCCTCCTTCCCTCCTTCCTCCCTCCCTCCCTCCCTCCCTCCCTCTCTCCCTCCTTTCTTTCTTTCTTTCTTTCTTTCTTTCTTTCTTTCTTTCTTTCTT
>NW_020837947.1:54469590-54526975 GCF_003676395.1 Aethalodelphis obliquidens | reverse complement strand
CTTTCTTTCTTTCTTTCTTTCTTTCTTTCTTTCTTTCTTTCTTTCTTTCTTTCTACTAATTCTCCCTTTTATTCTGAGCTGTGTGGCTGAAAGGCTCTTGGTGCTGCAGCCAGGAGTCAGTGCTGTGCCTCTGAGGTGGGAGAGCCAACTTCAGGACACTGGTCCACAATAGACCTCCCAGCTCCACGTAATATCAAACGGCGAAAATCTCCCAGAGATCTCCATCTCAACACCAGCACCCAGCTTCACTCAACACCAGCAAGCTACAGTACTGGACATCCTATGCCAAACAACGAGCAAGACAGGAACACAACCCCACCCATTAGCAGAGAGGCTACCTAAAATCATAATAAGGCCACAGACACCCCAAAACACACAACCAGATGTGGACCTACCCACCAGAAAGACAAGATCCAGCCTCATTACTGAGAACACAGGCACTAGTCCCCTCCACCAGGAAGCCTACACAACCCACTGAACCAACCTTAGCCACTGGGGACAGACACCAAAAATAACGGGAACTATGAGCCTGCAGCCTGGAAAAAGGAGACCCCAAACACAGTAAGATAAGCAAAATGAGAAGACAGAAAAACACACAGCAGATGAAGGAGCAAGATAAAAACCCACCAGGCCTAACAAATGAAGAGGAAATAGGCAGTCTACCTGAAAAAGAATTCAGAATAATGATAGTAAAGATATCCAAAATCTTGGAAATAGAATGGACAAAATGCAAGAAACATTTAACAAGGACTTAGAAGAACTAAAAAGCAAACAAACAACAATGAACAACACAATAAATGATATTAAAAATACTCTAGATGAGATCAATAGCAGAATAACTCAGGCAGAAGAACGGATAAGTGACCTGGAAGATAAAATAGTGGAAATAATTACTGCAGAGCAGAATAAAGAAAAAAGAATAAAAAGAACTGAGGACAGTCTCAGAGACCTCTGGGACAACATTAAATGCACCAACATTCGAATTATAGGGGTTCCAGAAGAGGAAGATAAAAAGAAAGGGACTCAGAAGATATTTGAAGAGATTGTAGTTGAAAACTTCCCTAATATGGGAAAGGAAATAGTTAATCAAGTCCAGTAAGCACAGAGAGTCCCATACAGGATAAATCCAAGGAGAAATACACCAAGGCACATATTAATCAAACTGTCAAAAATTAAATACAAAGAAAACATATTAAAAGCAGCAAGGGAAAAATAACACACAAGGGAATCCCCATAAGATTAAGAGCTGAACATTCAGCAGAAACTCCGTAAGCCAGAAGGGACTGGCAGGACATATTTAAAGTGATGAAGGAGAAAAACCTGCAAACAAGATTACTCTACCCAGCAAGGATCTCATTCATATTTGATGGAGAAATTAAAACCTTTACAGACAAGCAAAAGCTGAGAGAGTTCAGCACCACCAAACAACTGCAACAACTGCTAAAGGAACTTCTCTAGGCAAGAAGCACAAGAGAAGGAAAAGACCTACAATAAAGAATGCAAAACAATTAAGAAAATGGGAATAGGAACATACATATCGATAATTACCTTAAATGTAAATGAACTATATGCTCCCACCAAAAGACACAGATTGGCTGAATGGATACAAAAACAAGACCCATATACTTGCTGTCTACAAGAGACCCACTTCAGACCTAGAGACACATACAGACTGAAAGTAAGGGGATAGAAAAAGATATTTCATGCAAATGGAAACCAAAAGAAAGCTGAAGTAGCAATTCTCATATCAGACAAAATAGACTTTTAAATAAAGACCATTACAAGAGAAAAGGAAGGACACTACATAATGATCAAGGGATTGATCCAAGAAGATGATATAACAATTGTAAATATTTATGCACCCAACATAGGAGCACCTCAAAACATAAGGCAAATACTAACAGCCATAAAAGGGGAAATTGACAGTAACACATTCATAGTAGGGCACTTTAACACCCCACTTTCGCCAATGGACAGATCATCCAAAATGAAAATAAATAAGGAAACACAAGCTTTAAATGATTCATTAAACAAGATGGACTTAATTGATATTTATAGGATATTCCATCCAAAAACAACAGAATACACATTTTTCTCAAGTGCTCATGAAACAGTCTCCAGGATAGATCATATCTTGGGTCACAAGTCAAGCCTTGGTAAATTTAAGAAAATTGAAATTGTTTCAAGTATATTTTCCGACCAAAACGCTATGAGACTAGATATCAATTACAGGAAAAGATCTGTAAAAAATACAAACATATGGAGGCTAAACATACACTACTTAATAACGAAGTGATCACTGAAGAAATCAAAGAGGAAATTAAAAAATACCTAGAAACAAATGACAATGGAGACATGATGACTCAAAATCTAAGGGATGCAGCAAAGGCAGTTCTAAGAGGGAAGTTTATAGCAATACAATCCTACCTTAAGAAACAAGAAACATCTCGAATAAACAACCTAACCTTGCACCTAAAGTAATTAGAGGAAGAAGAACAAAAAGACCCCAAAGTCAGCAGAAGGAAAGAAATCATAAAAGTCAGATCAGAAATAAATGAAAAAGAAATGAAGGAAACGGAAACAAAGATCAATAAAACTAAAAGCTGGTTCTTTGAGAAGATAAACAAAATAGATAAACCATTAGCCAGACTCATCAAGAAAAAAAGGGAGAAGACTCAAATCAATAGAATTAGAAATGAAAAAGGGGAAGTAACAACTGACACTGCAGAAATACAAAAGATCATGAGAGATTACTACAAGCAACTCTATGCCAATAAAATGGGCAACCTGGAAGAAATGGACAAATTCTTAGAAATGCACAACCTGCTAAGACTGAATCAGGAAGAAATAGAAAATATGAACAGACCAATCACAAGCACTGAAATTGAAACTGTGATTAAAAATCTTCCAACAAACAAAAGCCCAGGGCCAGATGGCTTCACAGACAAATTCTGTCAAACATTTAGAGAAGAGATAACACCTATCCTTCTCAAACTCTTCAAAAATATAGCAGAGGGAGGAACACTCCCAAACTCATTCTACGAGGCCACCATCACCCTGATACCAAAACCAGACAAGGATGTCACAAAGAAAGAAAACTACAGGCCAATATCACTGATGAACATAGATGCAAAAACTCTCAACAAAATACTAGCAAACAGAATCCAACAGCACATTAAAAGGATCATACACCATGATCAAATGGGGTTTATTCCAGGAATGCAAGGATTCTTCAGTATAGGCAAATCAATCAACGTGATACACCATATTAACAAACTGAAGAAGAAAAACCATATGACCATCTCAATAGGTGCAGATAAAGCTTTTGACAAAATTCAACATCCATTTATGATAAAAACCCTCCAGAATGCAGGCAGAGAGGGAACTTTCCTCAACATAATAAAGGTCATATATGACAAACCCATAGCCGACCTCATCCTCAATGGTGAAAAACTGGAAGCATTTCCACTAAGATCAGGAAAAAGACAAGGTTGTCCACTCTCACCACTCTTATTCAACATAGTTTTGGAAGTTTTAACCACAGCAATCAGAGAAGAAAAGGAAATAAAAGGAATCTAAATCACAAAAGAAAAAGTAAAGCTGTCACTGTTTGCAGATGATATGATACTATACATAGAGAATCCTAAAGATGCTACCAGAAAACTACTAGAGCTAATCAATGAATTTGGTAAAGTAGCAGGATACAAAATTAATGCACAGAAATCTCTGGCATTCCTATACACTAATGATGAAAAATCTGAAAGTGAAATCAAGAAAACACTCCCATTTACCATTGCAACAAAAACAATAAAGTATCTAGGAATAAACTTACCTAAGGAGACAAAAGACCTGTATGCAGAAAATTATAAGACACTGATGAAAGAAATTAAAGATGATACAAATAGATGGAGAGATATACCATGTTCCTGGATTGGAAGAATCAACATTGTGAAAATGACTCTGCTACCCAAAGCAATCTACAGATTCAATGCAATCCCTATCAAACTACCACTGGCATTTTTCACAGAACTAGAACAAAAAATTTCACAATTTGTATGGAAACACAAAAGACCCCGAATAGCCAAAGCAATCTTTAGAACAAAAAATGGAGCGGGAGGAATTAGGCTCCCTGACTTCAGACTATACTACAAAGCTGCAGTAATCAAGACAGTATGGTACTGGCACAAAAACAGAAAGATCAATGGAATAGGATAAAAAGCCCAGAGATAAACCCACGCACATATGGTACCTTATCTTTGATAAAGGAGGCAGGAATGTACAGTGGAGAAAGGACAGCCTCTTCAATAAGTGGTGCTGGGAAAACTTTACAGGTACATGTAAAAGTGTGAGATTAGATCACTCCCAAACAACATACACAAAAATAAGCTCAAAATGGATTAAAGACCTAAATGTAAGGCCAGAAACTATCAAACTCTTAGAGGAAAACATAGGCAGAACACTCTATGACATAAATCACAGCAAGATCCTTTTTGACCCACCTCCTAGAGAAATGGAAATAAAAAGAAAAATAAATGGGACCTAATGAAACTTAAAAGCTTTTGCACAGCAAAGGAAACCATAAACAAAACCAAAAGACAACCCTCAGAATGGGAGAAAATATTTGCAAATGAAGCAACTGACAAAGGATTAATCTCCAAAATTTATAAGCATCTCATGCAGCTCAATAACAAAAAAATAAACAACCCAGTCCAAAAACTGGCAGAAGACCTAAATAGAGATTTCTCCAAAGAAGATATACGGACTGCCAACAAACACATGAAAGAATGCTCAACTTCATTAATCATTAGAGAAATACAAATCAAAAGTACAATGAGATATCATCTCATACCCATCAGAATGGCCATCATCAAAAAATCTAGAAACAATAAATGCTGGAGAGGGTGTGGAGAAAAGGGAACCCTCTTGCACTGTTGGTGGGAATGTAAATTGATACAGCCACTGTGGAGAACAGTATGGAGGTTCCTTAAAAAAGTACAAATAGAACTACCATATGACCCAGCAATCCCACTACTGGGCATATACCCTGAGAAAACCATAATTCAAAAAGAGTCATGTACCAAAATATTCATTCCAGCTCTATTTACAGTAGCCTGGAGATGGAAACAACCTAAGTGTCCATCATCGGATGAATGGATAAAGAAGATGTGGCACATATATACAATGGAATATTACTCAGCCATAAAAAGAAACGAAATTAAGCTATTTGTAATGAGGTGGATAGACCTAGAGTCTGTCATACAGAGTGAAGTAAGCCAGAAAGAGAAAAACAAATACCGTATGCTAACACATATATATGGAATTTAAGGGAAAAAAATGTCATGAAGAACCTAGGGGTAAGACAGGAATAAAGACACAGATCTACTAGAGAATGGACTTGAGTATATGGGGAGGGGGAAGGGTAAGCTGTGACAAAGCGAGAGAGAGGCATGGACATATATACACTACCAAACGTAAGGTAGATAGCTAGTGGGAAGCAGCTGCGTAGCACAGGGAGATAAGCTCGGTGCTTTGTGACTGCCTGGAGTGGTGGGATAGGGAGGGTGGGAGGGAGGGAGATGCAAGAGGGAAGAGATATGGGAACATATGTATATGTATAACTGATTCACTTTGTTATAAAGCAGAAACTAACACACCATTGTAAAGCAATTATATTCCAATAAAGATGTAAAAAAAAAAAAAGAAATACATGGTAATAGGTCAGGTGACTATATATGAACGTAAGTGGTAAGAAAGTCTGACAGAGAAACAACTTCACTCATCAACGTCTTTATACAAATGTCCTGGTAATATCTCTTTCTTTCTCTCTCCCCCTCCTTCTCTCGTACCCTCCTTCCTATATCTTGTCCTGGAACATTACCCTTATTCACATTCTTTTTTTGGTGGTGTTTGTGTTTGTGATATATTTATACAAACTTTATAATGTAAACTAAAGCTTCAAGATTTCATAATTAACTCTTTCAAATTTTGGTATTGGTAAATCCAGAGCACTGAGGTAGAAATTACAGCTTTTATTTTTTAAATCAAGTGTCCAGTGTTCCAGGTACCACGGAGCCACAGAAATCGAGCAGATGGCACTTTGCAATTTATATGAATTTTAAAAGCCAAATGCTGAGTGTATAATAACATTTGCTTTACTTATTATTAGATATTGAATTTTACTCATGTACTGCTTCAAAAAAAATTATTCTACACTCTGCTACCTTTGACCTTACAGGAGATTAGGAAATTGAGAAGTTATTGAGTGAGGAGTTCCAACAAAATTACAATTACAGAAACCTCTGAATGTTGCATGTAATTGAATTTATCCACGAGCCAAAAATCAATGCAGTCATCCAGAAACACACCAAATGTGACATTCGGCTTTTTCTGCTTTATCAAGCCTAATTGATGTTAGAGGAAATAAGTGGGAGAAATAGGCAGTCTTATAGTAGCAGTCTCTAAGGAATGGCAAGTAGCCATTCACAGGAGCTAAGGGCAATTCATATTTCTGAATGCGCATTGATGTCAGCAATTGAGACTAACTCCTTTCCTATCTTAGGCTCCAGCTCTTACAATTTCTCCCTGCCTTTCTATGAGGAGCGCTAAAAGGAAGACTTCTATGTAGAGGTTGGACATTGGTATATGATAATTATTGATATATCTGCTTTGGGACTAAAAGTAAGAAAAAATGTGATAGCTAATGGATCAAAATGAGTTCTTTTACATTTTTAAAAAGATTTAGGGATATATTGACATCTATATTACAGCAAAATAACTTTGTATTTTAAAAAAATCTAAGGGTATCAGAAGTCATAACATCTTATTTCTTTGCTTTGTTGATATAATACTTTTGCTCTTGTTTCCTACCCAAATAGACTATCACTTTTTATACACACATCTGCACCTGTATAAATAGTCATACATTTCCATGCTGTATCAGTGCTAAAAGGCTTTTACCCAGTCCACCAGGCTGGCTATTTCCTCAGGAACAATCTCCTTTGTTTAACAGAAGTTTAATTTTCAGATGAGGTATTCTGGAGAGCATTTTCTCAGTCTTTAAGAGCATATATGTAAGGGACATAATCAAGTCTCCTTGCAGACATTGACTTTTTTATGTCAATTCTACATTTTTTTTTAACTCCCAGAAATTTTAATAAAATGTAAGATCAGCCTTTCAGAGAGCATTCATATATATCAACAGAAGTAGATTGAAAGGCTTCTTGAAGCAAAAATCTGCCATATTATCCCTGCTTATAAATTTCATAATGCATTTGAAGGAAGTAAGAGCCTGGAAAGTTACTAAAATCTTACTCATATTGTTGATATCTATTGCTGTCAAAGCCCCAAAGATTCTTACTTGAAAGAAACAAAATGTTCACAAGTTTCTTCTCTAGGAATTTGGAATACAATGCTGTAATTTAGAGAAGTGTGTTGTTAAGGAGTGATCAGCTGAAACTACACAGGAAGATGATGAACAAATGATAACTTTCTAGAACTTGTGGAATTTGAAATGTAATTCCTAAGACTCACTCTTTTAGCTTCCTAATACTAATAAGGTCTTAGAAGCATGAATCATCCTATTAAAATTACGCTCACATAAAGTGTTAAGATTTAGACATGTCTTTTTGGGGATGTATAGTCCAATTCACTACAATACGTAACTGGCGTGTGCTCTCATTGCAAAGTAATGGATAACACTGAACATGCCACTTACATGTAACTGCACATTGATTTATTTAAAAAGAAGATATATATATTGAACAAAAATTAAAGATTATCTTTAGAAATATAAACACTAAATTTTTGTTTGTTTTTAAGTAAATGGTTTAATGGTTAAGATATGCTGGTTAAAAAAATTGGTACCCAGGAAACAATTCCATTTTTCTTAATAACTTGATTTGTTTTAAATAGACTACTTTTTAGAGCAGTTTTAGGTTCATAGTAAAGGAGCAGAAAGTACAGGGGTCCCCATATACCCACTGGCCCCTTGGGTTCTCTATTCTGTTCCATTGGTTAATTTGTCTACTCTTTCACCAATATCACAATGTCTTGATTACTTCAGCTTAAGTAAGTCTTGAAGTCAGGTATTGTCAGCCCTCCAACTTGGTTCTCCTTCAGTATTGTGTTAGTTAGTCTGGGTCTTTTGTCTCTCCATATAAACTTTAGTATCAGTTTCTCATATCTGTGAAATAAATTGCCCGGATCATGAGTGGGATTGCATTGATTCTATAGATCATGTTAAGAAGAAATGACAACTTGACAATGTGTGATGTTCATACATATAACGTGTATGTTATATGTATGAACATGGAATGTTTTTTAATGTAGGAACATGGAATATCCCTCCATTTATTTAGCCATCAGTTCTGTAGCTTTCTTCATATAGATCTTGAACATATATTTTGTTAGATTTATACCTAAATGTTTCATTTATTTGGGTGCTAATGTAAATGGTATTTTGATTTTTCATTTCAAATTCTGCTTATTCCCTGATGGTATATAGGAAAGTAACTGATTTTTGTATATTAACCTTGTATCTTGCAAGTTTTCTATATCACTAATTAGTTTAGGAGTTTTATTGAGGACATTTTCACGTTCTACATAGATAATCACATTCAATCTGCAAACAAAAACAGTTTTATTCCTTTCTTCCCATGTGCATCCCTTTTCCCTTTTTATTTACTTATCTTGCTTTATAGCATTAGCTAGGACCAGCAGTATAATGTTGCAAAGCAGTGATGAGAGATGATATCCTTGCCCTCTTCCTAATCTTAATAGGAATGCTTCTAGTTTCTCATCAATAAGCATAATATTTACTTTACATTGTTTTGTGAATGTTTCATATTGGTCGAGCAAGTTTCCCTCTATTCTTAATTTTCTGGAAGTTTTTATCATGAATGGGTGTTGATTTTTGTCTCATCTGTTGATACAACAATGTTTTTTCTTTAGTCTATTGATGTGATGTGTTATATTAATTTATTTTTCATGTTGAACCAGCCTTGCATATCAAATATAAATCCCACTTGGTTGTGGTGTATTATTTTTTTATACATTGCTGGATTTGATTTGCTAACATTTTGTTAAGGGCTTTTAGATCTATGCCCGTAAAAGATATTGGTCTGTAGTATTCTTGTAGTCTTTGTCTGGTTTTGGTATTATGATAATGCTGGCCTCACAGAATAAGTGAAGAAGTATTTCCTCGGCTTCTATTTTCTGAAAGAGATTGTAGAGAATTAGAATAACAAATTCTTCCTTAAATACAGAATTCACCAGTGGATGCATCTGGGCCAGGTGCTCTCAGTTTTTGAGATTATTAATTATTGATTCACTTTCTTTAATAAATGTACATCAATTTAGATTGTCTATTTCTTCCTGTGTTTGTTTTAGCAGATGTCTTTCAAGAAATTGGTCTATTTCATCTAGGTTATCAAATTTTGGAGTATAGATTTGTTCATAATATTCCATTATTATCCTCTTAATGTCCCTGGGATCTGTGGTGACATTTCCTCTTTCATTTATGATATTAGTAATGCATGTCTTCTCTCTTTTTTTCTTAGTTAGCCAGGCTAGGGATTATAAGTTTCATTGATCTTTTCAAAGAACTAGCTTTTGGTTTTATTTGTTCACTCTATTGATTTCTTGTTTTCCATTTCATTGAGTTTTGCTTTAATTATTATTTTTTTCTTCTACTTAGTTTGGATTTAATTTGCTCTTTTTTTTCAAGTTTCCTAAAGTGGAAGCTTAGATTATTGATTTTTAGTTCTTTCTTCTTTTCTAATATATGCATTCAATGTTATAAATTTCTTTCTAAGCACTGTTTTGGGGGAAACCCACAAATGTTGATATGTTGTATTTTCATTTCCATATAGTTAAAATACTTTAAAAATTTGAGAGTTCTTGAGATTTCCTCTTTGACCTATATGTTATTTAGAAGTGTGTTGTTTAGTATTCTACTATTTGGGGATTTCCTAGTTATCTTTTAGTTTTTAATTTCTTATTTAACTCCATTGTGGTCTAAGAGCTGGCATTGTATGCTATCTACTCTTTTCACTTTGTTAAGGCATGTTGTTTGGCCGAAAATGTGGTCTATCTTGATATATGATCTATGTGAGCTTGGGAAGAATATGTATTCTGCTGGAGATTATTCGTTCTGGATTCAATTTCTTTAATAAACATAGGTCAATTCAGATTGTCTATTTATTCTTGAATGAGATTTGGCAGATGTGTCTTTCATGGAATTGATCTATTTCACCTCAGTTATCAAATTTTGGGGGGAAATCTGAACAAAGTAGTCTGAAGATGTAAATCATATCTATTTGATGAATGGTGCTGTTGAATTTAACTATGCTCTTACTGGTTTTCTGCCTGCTGGACCTGTCCATTTCTAATAGAGAGTTGATGAAGTTTCCAACCATAATAGTCGATTCATCTATTTCTCCTTGCAATTCTATCTGTTTTGTCTCATATATTTTGAAGCACAGTTGTTAAGAGCACAGTAAGGATTGTAATGTCTTTTAGGAGAAATGACCACTTATTAATTATGCCATGCCACCTCTATCCCTGATAATTTTCCTTGCTCTGAAATCTGCTCTGTCTGAAATTACTATGGTTATTCCAGTCCTTTTGATTAGTGTTAGTTTAATATATCTTTATCTACCCTTTAGCTCTTAATCTATATTTTTCTTTACCTTTATATTGATTTTCTTATAGACAATATATAGTTAGGTCATGTTTTTGATCCATCCTGACAATATCTTTTAGTTAGTGTCTTCATATCATGATGTTTAAGTTGATTATTGATATATTTGGGTTCATATCTACCATTTTTGTTACTGTTTCTATTTGCTGCCATTGTTCTTTGTTCCTATTTTTGCATTGCACTCTTTTTTTGCCATTTTTGATTTTAATTGATCATTTTATATGATTCTGTTTTCTCTTCTTTTTTAGCATTTCAATTATACCTCTTTTTTTTCTAACCTTAGAGTTTGCCTTAGAATTTGCAATATAAAACTAATTTAAGTTCACTTCACAGGTAGCTCAAGTACTTATAATAACAAAATATTCCTAATTCTTCCCTCTCACTCATTGTAAGGTTTCCATCATTCATTTCACTTACACATAACTATAATCATCAAATGCATTTTCGTTATTATTATTTTGAACAGATTTTATCTGTTACATCAATTAAGAATAAGAAAAACTAAAGTTTTTATTTTACCTTCTCTTACTCCTTCTCTAGTCTCCTTCCTCTCTTTATATAGATCTGAATTTTTGGCCTTATCATTTTCCTTCTTTCTAAAGAACTTCTTTTAAAATTTCATTCTAGATAGGTTTATTGACCACACATTCCCTCAATTTTTGTTTGTCTTAGAAAATATTTATTTAATCCACAATTTTGAAGGATAATTTCACAATACATAAAATTCAAGCTTGGTAGGATTTTTTTCTCTCAACACTTTAAAAATTTCACTCCACTCTCTTCTTGCTCGCACGATTTCTGAAGTCGAATATAATTCTTCTCTTTTCTCCTTTATAAATAAACTACTTTTCCTTGGTCTTCTCCAAGATTGTTTCCTCATCTTTGATCTTTTGCACTTTGAATATGACATGCCTTGGTGTAGATTTTCTTTTGGTATTTATCCTTCCTGGTGTTATCTGAGACTCTTCTATGTTTGGTGTCCAGTATTAATTTGGGGAAATTCTCCATCATTATTGCTTCAATATTGCTTCTTTTTCTTTCTCCCTTTCTTCTCCTCCTGGTATTCTCATTATATGTATGTAATACAGCTGTACTTGTTCCACAGTTCTTGTATATTCTATTTCATTTTTTACATCCTTTTTTTCTCTTTGTGTCCTATTTTGGAAGTTTCCATTAACATGTCCTCAATCTCATGGATATTTTTCCTCATCCATGTCCAGTGTGCGAGTAAGCCCATCAAAAGCATTCTTTATTTCTGTAACAGTGGTTTTAATCACCAACATTTCTTTCTAATTCTTTCTTAGAATTTCCATCTCTCTACTTACATTACCCATCTGTTCTTGCATGCTGTCTACTTCTTCCATTAGAGCTCTTCGCATACTAATCATACTTTTTTTCAAATTCCCAGTCTGATAATTCCAACATCACTTCCTTATATGAGTCTGCTTCTGATGCTTGGCTTGCTCTGTTTCTTCTAACTGTGTTTTTCACTTTTTGGTATGTCTTGTAATTTTTTCTTGATAGCCGGGCATGGTGTACTTGGTAAAAACACTGCTGTAAACAGGCTTTTTGTAATGTGGTGGTAAAGTGTGGAGTGAGCGGAAGAGTATATAGACCTATTTTTAGGTCTCAATCTTTTAGTAAGCCTATGCCCCTAGGTTGTGAACTTCACAAATGCCACTCAGGTTTTTTTTCCTGCTTTAGGTAGGACAGGATGGCTGGAGGTGTCTGGAGTTGGGTATTTTCCTTTGCTTCCAGGGAAGGCTAGAGTGGGATGAAACTGGGTATTTCTTTCCCCCCAGGTCAGTTAGGCTCTGTTAAAATTCCAACAGGTTAGGCTTTGATAAACATTTACTCTGGAGAGCAGGATTTATTAAGAACAGAATGCTCTCATATATTGCAAAATGGTTACTTTTCCCCTTCTGCCAGAAACCCCACAGGATTTTTATCTGATACTCACTGTGAGAACCTTGTAGAACTCCAGGAGATAAAACTCACAAAAGTGTAGGGGTTCCCTATGACTGGTTCCCCTGGAGTGTTTTGTTTATTAGTTTTTTTTGGCATATAGTTGATTTACAATATTGTGTTAATGTCTGCTGTACAGTAAAGGGAATCAGTTATACATATGCATATATCCACTCTTTTTTAAAAATTTAATTTAATTTATTTTTAAACAGCTGGTTCTTATTAGTTATCTATTTTATACATAGCAATGTATATATGTCAATCACAATCTCCCAATTTATCCCCCTCAGCACTTTCCCCCTGGTAACCATAAGTTTGTTTTCTACATCTGTTACTCTATTTTTGTTTTGTAAATAAATTTCATGTGTACCGTTTTTTAGATTCCACATATACGTGATATCATACATTTGTATTTCTCCCCTGGAGTTTTAAACTCACATATTTTCCCATACTGAGTTTCCAGCAATTCCTTAGTTACAGTTCAGGTTTTCCTACAATGGCACTGGTTCCCAAGATCTATGCTTGGGGATTTCTGCTATAGTAAGTTGTGATTTTCTGTATCTGCCTGTCTTTCTCTCTAATCTCGGGACCAGCAGTTTGTTGTGACATCACTGCTCTTATGTATTTACAAAGAGATGTTGATTTTTCAGATGTTAAGCCTTATACTTGTGAGGACAGAGTGTCCAATTCTAAGCTCCTTACCTGTTGGACTTGAAACTGGAAGTAATAAGTTGAGTTTTGTTGCATTGCCTTTTTCTCATTTATTTATTTACTTCTTTGAAAGTTACTTGTTTACATGTTTCTATGTAACTAAAATTAGACCTGTATTTATTCTCAAAGTTACCAGTTAATTTAGATGTTATTTTTTTCTCAAGATTTTAAAGCTTCAAAGAATTTTTCTTATTAAGTATTTTGTAGACTACACTTGTCTTTTTAATTGGTTCTTTGTGAAAAATAAAGCAATAAAATTGTTTAATTAAAATTGAACTTTAAATACAAAATTAATGATCAATGATTTTTTCTTAATTAAAAAACAAATTTTAAGCATCCCACTACTTTCTAGTAAATGTTTTGTAAGCTGCACATGCACCACAAGATCTTATTAGCATCTTATTTTATCCATTTTATTTTATTTTATTATTTATGCAATGTGTATATTATCCTTATTATCACTTATAGTTTATCATTTATATTTAAATTTGCTGAACTACTGTTTGAATCTAGGTCCTAGCAAGAAGAAATTTCATTCAGATTATTAATTAAAGAAGTGCTAGTAAAGAATCACTTATAAAAGTACGGGCATCCAAAAAGATCAAATAAAGGAAGATAAAATATTCGAGTATTAGCAATGTCAGGAAGTGGGAACAAAGTTCCAGAAGAATAGGGACATAGTATTAGTGGGACAATGCGAGTATAGAAAAATGTACATCAGTCTGGATCTGAGGTATAGAGGAACTCAGCTTCTGCAAGGAAAGCAAGAAGGAATATGCTGATCTCTTTCTCTCTTCTGCTCTTTAATCTCTTACTGTTTAATCTCTGCCTGCTGCCTTCTACTTGCTAAACTCAACCAGTATCCTCCTCCTAACAGAATGGCTCAGGTGATGCATTCCATAGAGGCAGAAAGCAGGACAGGGAAAAGCTGGTAATGGATCTGGGGTGGGGGTAGGGAACAAAGAGGATGATAGACACAATTATTCTGCTTTTGGAGAGATTCAATTCATAAAAACGATGAGTGTCCGAAAAGTGATCCATGGACTGAGAAAACACTTAGATATTAAATAGTAACACAAATATAATCTAGAAAGATGCCACATTATTTCAAAATGAAAAGAACTCCAATTCTAGATGTTATTGACACATAGTAGCCTGAAACCATAAAAGCTTTCAATTTATTTTCCAGAACAATACTGATTTTTTCTGGGAAACCAATAGAGTCTTTAACACGAAAACCTCAACCTAATGTTTGAAAGTATGAAATAGAAAAGTTTTGTAGATAAAGACTTAGAAGAGAACGAAAAAACATAAATGTTTCTTTCAACGTTGATGGAGTCCTCACAATAAAAACAGGAAGATATCACATTAGACATAAAATTGTAAAATCACAATAAATTTAGAGGCAATCATTATACTCTTAGATAAGAGGGAATGTGTAGATAAGAGGGAATGTGTTCTATCCACACTTCCATATGGAGGGGCTATTCCACATTATATGTCACTGGTGCTAAAAGTATCAGAACAGTTATGATCTCATGTATTGACATACCCTGCTGTACATTTCAAGAAAGTATTTAATGTGCTGAATTGAATCAACGCTCACTGTATTACTATTCACACATATATGGGACAATAGGAAGGCAACTTTTAATTTTGCCCTAATAATTCATGCACCAGAAAAGTACATGTTTTTGGTTTGGGTGATGATTATGCTATAGGTCATAATATAGACTAGAAAATGCACTGGTGTCAGTTCTGATAATGTTTCAGCTCTCTGTCTACAATAAAGAAAGTCATTTGTATATGAGAAAAAGAAATTGTATCTGAATTCCAATAATACCTAGTTTTATTCTCAGAAATAAATGGCCATCACTGATGTACTTCCTCTTTCTTCATCAGTGTTGAAAAAAATAAAGAATGTTGTGACTGAATTCAATTCTTGGTCACTGAGGACATACTTCCAGCACTCTGAGCATAAATTTGAGTTATGTGTATACTTCTCTGCTACTAACTACTTTTTTCTCACTAAATATTCTGAGAAATTCAATGGGAGATTTGAAATTGAGAAGTGAGATGAAAAGATCTCTTCCTGACATGAGTAATGCCACTGAAAACAAGTTCTATGATGTTCAAGTGTTTCTCGAGTGGCAAAGCTCAATGATACATTCATTATCTGTATTTGCCTGAACTCTCAGGCCTGAGATATCAGGATTTCTTAATGTTGATAAGACAGCAAGATAATATCTTCAAAAGACTGAACTGGGGTCCAAACAGATTGATAGCCAACAGTTTTATTCTTTCTCAACGTGTCTTCTCTTATTGGTAAAAGAAACTGATGAAGTATTAAGTATATTTTAAAATCACTCCAAAGGCTGCCAGAGATTGTGAAGAAATACATTTCAGAAGCCAGGGCAAGAGGAGTGAGTTGGAAATACTAATTCTGTCTGCCAAGTTAAAAGTTCTCAACATTCCAGCTTTTGGAAGAAATTTAATTTCAATTTTTTTTTGTCTGCTGGAGAAAGGAAACAGTTTTCGGAAAGAAAACACACTATCATTTCTGGTTCTGTTTGTTGAATATATGTAAATATCTGACACATTCATTCCAATCCTGAATGGCATTTTCAATGACTTGTAATTACATTTAGAAAAGACATTTAGGAGATGAAACTGAGAGTGGAATTCGACCATACCTCATGGTCTTTGTAAATCAACTTGAATAGATAACTTTGTTGAAGTTTACAAAACAACAACCATTTTATTCATGTGATACAATTATTATAATAAATTAAAATAATAATTAAATATTATTAGATAAGATCAGTGATAACATGATATTTTTAAAAACATGGTGATTTGTAGTAGTTAAAAGATGACACATTTGAGAAATATTGCTGTAAAGACATAACCTAGAATTTTTAAATGCCATTACAAAGTATAAAGAATTTAACTAGGTGGAAATTTGAGGAAACTACTATCACATGGATTGATTACTTGATCAATAAAGGCTGTAAGTGATGAATGGATAAAGAAGATGTGGCACATATATAAAATGGAATGTTACTCGCCATAAAAAGAAATGAAATTGAGTTATTTGTAGTGAGGTGGATGGACCTAGAGTCTGTCAACAGAGTGAAGTAAGTCAGAAAGAGAAATACAAATACCGTATGCTAACACATATATATGGAATCAAAAAAAAAAGGTTATGAAGAAATAGGGACAGGACAGGAATGAAGACGCAGATGTAGAGCATGGACTTGACGACACAGGGAGGGGGAAGGGTAAACTGGGACGAAGTGAGAGAGTGATATGGACTTATATATACTCCAAATGTAAAATAGATAGCTAGTGGAAAGCAGCCGCATAGCACAGGGGGATCAGCTCAGTACTTTGTGACCACCTAGAGGGGTGGGATAGGGAGGGTGGGAGGGAGACGCAAGAGGGAGGAGATATGGGGATATATGTATATGTATAGCTGATTCACTTTGTTATAAAGCAGAAACTAACACACTATTGTAAAGCAAATATACTCCAATAAAGATGTTTAAAAAAAAAAAAGGCTGTAAGTGAATGAAATCTAGGTTAGTATATCCCAAAATATGTTCCAAGGAGCTCTGGTTCTCTGCTTAACTAAGTTTGGGAAATTCTGCATCATGCAACCCCCAAATAAAGAGTTAAAGTATGTAGAAAAAGACATGATAAAGACTTCAGTTAATAAACATCATAATTTCATTTAGCTAAGGATTTTCAAAATATATCTGATGTTTTTATTACATGTCATACTTTATTAGTAGAATTGATGTTCAGTAGAAGATAGTTTAGGAAAAATGGTCTAGATCAACGATTTCCTAATAATGGAATTTATAAAAGTGTATAATTTAAAACAAAACAAACAGATTATACAAGCCATTCTTACAGACAATATGGCAGTAATTATTAGGTCATTAAATACTAGCATTTGTTTATTTGTCAGTCTATGCATCTTCTTAATTCAATCCACTGAATAAATGAGTTAGCATAATAAAACTAAACTACTAATTAGAGCATAACTATTCAGCATATTTATTTATTTTATATAACATTTGAAATATAGTCCTTTATCTTCCTTGTCATTGCTTCTTAAAGGGCAATCACATTCCGTCCTCTAGACTTTTAGAAATGCTTTCATAAGGGCAGAAAACAACCTTATTAAAAATATCATATACAAGTTAAAATGAAAAACTTATTTCACCTTTATTTTCCCTCCCTATAATTAGCAGCTAATCTTATCCACACATAGCTGCAGGCTCAGAACCAGTAAATGCTTCTTGACTATAGGATTGATTGGGGAAATTTACTTTCTGATAATTACAATATATAATTACTTTGGAGCTTTCAAAGACCTTTCAGTGATTAGAAGAGCTTTTCTAATTCAGTCATAACATTTGTATTACTAATAAACTAATACATTCTAATAGCTGACAAATTTGAAAGAAACACCAATTGTAAACATGGAATTGCAGGCTAGAGGGAAATTATTTAAGTAGTTAAAATATTACATTTTTCAGAATCTAACTTCATAATTTTTCTTTTATAAATAACAATTAAGATGTATAAAGTAAATGTTATGGGCGTCTTTTGGGGATACTGTATCTAGGAAATACAGAATAATTAATATGAAAACATTAAAAAATTTAGAAGAAAATGCTTTCTTTCTTGGCAGCGCTCAATATCCTGAAACAACCAAAAGAGAGAAGTATTAGAGAACTGACTTGCAGGGTAATTCACACAAGAATCTGTCACTAAAGATTTGAACGCCTTAAGAAGGTAGGAGCAATTTTAATTTTTTATATTACAGTAAATATGACAGTGAAATTGTTGCTGACTTGTAATACGAATATAAGAAAAACTAGAAGTGGAAAACTCATGCTTAAAAGTTGGGAAAAAATAATTTGCAAAAATTTCAATTCAGGTCTAATTTATGCTGAAAGCAGGGTTTTTGATTTTTGTTTTTTGGGTTTTTTTTAGGTTTTCACTGTCACTACTACTCATATGTGTATATAAATGACAGTGAGATGGGCTACACTAGAGTAAAGTAAGGTGTGATGAAAAACAATTCACTTTGAGAAGCTGGAATATATATGTCAGTTAGTGTTCTTTCCTGTAGAAGCATGAGATAAAAATTGTCATGCATATTTTATTACCACTCCACAAACCTGTGTAACTAGAATATGTTTACATGTACAAGAACCTCAGCCAATTTTTATGGAAGAATTCTTCTGGAGAGACACTGAGATACTTGACATTAAAAAAAAATTAGAACTTACACAAAGATGTTAAAGTTCTCAAGATACCCTCAGATAACAAGTTCTTTTACTACATTACAAATATTGCATGTTATGTACTTCCTATGAGTAGTCCTGTATTTTGTTAATTGAAACATACATGTCTAAATCTACACCAATGCTTCTATAAGGAGAGAAATTAGTTTGAGAATTAGATATCTTCAAAAATGCTTAGTAGGAAGATCTTTGGGCTTGAATTCTCCCTGAGTCTCTGCCCTCCTTTCCCTCACTTAGGAGTTTTGTGATCTTATTATCAGCACATACCAACTGTATGTGAAGCATTATTCCAAGAAAGATATGTTATCTGTACTCTTTATAGGAATTGTCAATACAAATCATCCTCATTTTCTTGAACTTGAAGTTCAAGAAGTTCAAATACTTGCTCAAGATCACAAAGTAATTGGCAGAAGCAGGACTCAAACATACATTTAACTAATTCTAAAGGCTGATGAATCAAGCTGTGACCTTCAGATTTATTCATTAAATTGTTTAAATTGATTGTGTCTTAAATTTCTTAAACCCTCTGATTTCTATTAATTCCTCTGAACTTGAATGTCTTTATGTACAAAAGAAGGTAAACCATTTTCTGTGTACCTTATCCAGTTGTTGGATTAATTAAAAAGAATATAAGAAGGTGAATATGTTTTATAAGTCAAGGTGTTGAACAAATACCTCATTTTTTTTCATCCTAATTCTAGGTCCTTTTATGTAGAAATAATACTTGGTTTTCATCAGTTTACTAAAAAATAATACTGGGAGTATGAAATACCAGTTTTATTGTCTAAAAGAAATCCTCATGAAACTACTGTATCATAAATTTGAACTGAAACAAGTGCTTTTACGATTCTATTACAAAATACAAGATGCTGTTGTTCTTGAAGATGACTAATTTTGAAACTAATTACATACAAAAATATTCCTAAAAACAAATAGTATTTGATTTAAATGAAGACTACCCTGAAAATGTTAATTTTTAATGAAAGTCATTTCAATAGAAATTCTTGACTATATTCATAGATAATGACAAAATTCCACATTCTCACATCAGTAGACATAGTCAAGCCTATATCCTCAATATACATAAGTGAAGCAGTAACATGAAATAGCATCTAATTCTTTCTTACACTTCAATATTGTAAGCTTGACATTTGTATTACTGTTTTAATAATTCCATAAACTTGTCTTTAATTTATAAAAAAATCTAAAAGTTTATACAAATAGAATATAGAAGAAGCAATAAGGACTACTACTGGAATTTCTGTGTTTGAAGCAAACATTGGAATAAGACTAGTGTTTAGCAGAAGGTCAATACAATGAGCCACGCTTTGAATTTCTGAAATATGAGCTATAATGTCCAATTACCTACATAAAGAAAAAGAGCATGAGCTTGGCAGTCACAGATATTATTTCAGTACTGTCTTTGTAACTTATTAGCTGAGAAATCTGAATTCTGAATAAATTTAGTACTTAACTCCTAGGTTTGCTCTGAGGAAAATGATTTTATGCATTTAGCATAGCATTTAGCAGTTTCAGAAAGATATTAAACACTAATTATGTATAAAAATTTTAGGTCACTTAAAAAGCGTTCTAAATAAAATTTATGTTAAAGTGAATATTTGTTTTTTTCTAAACTGTAAATAGTGGCATGCTATGTGAATATGAGCTTGCTTTATACTTTTGTAAGATACTAGAATATTCATAAAATGTATCTTTTAATATGCTAATAAGTATTGATGGAATATGTCTTCCTCATTTTTATATAAAATTAACAAATATATCATTAAAGAGTTATAAACTTCTGGACATTATATTACTACAGCTTTTGAAACATTGTTTCTCAAGCCAACCCTAAAAAGAATTGGGATCTATGGATTCACCTACTCAAGTATATTTTCAACATCAAAGACAAATTGACCCACTCACTTCTAAGACATTTCCTGAATATCCTGTTAAATGCACACATCACTATTAGAAAATATATAAATTGGCTCAGGGACTTCCCTGGCAGTCCAGTGGTTAAGACTTCGCACTCCCAATGCAGGGGGCGACGAGTTTGATCCCTGGTCGGGGAACTAAGGTCCTGCATGCCAAAAGGTATGGCCAGAAAAAAAAAAAAAAAAGCAATAAATTGGCTCAAAAGCAGACTTTAGGGGTGATTACTTCAACAAATACAGAGGTGGGACTCTGATTTTGGATTTTATTCTAAGTAGATTGGGGAGCCATTGGAAGACTTCAAGCAAGGGCACTGCATTGTGTCATCCATGGTGGAACAGCTCTAAGCTGGCTGCCAGGTGGGGAAGAGATTTTAGAGAGGCAAGAGGGATGGTTCAGGGGCAATTGTGGGAACCGAGGCAAGAAATGAACACAGTGGTATAGGCCTTTTGTAGTAGTATCGGTAGTTACAGTTAAGCAGTAGTATAGGTGGTTAGTATAATTTAGTAGTATAGATAGTTATTAGTAGGCAGATTAATATATAGTGAAGGATAGATAACCATTAAGTGCAGTCTGAATGTTCCCTGCAGCAAGCAAGCATCACCCTCCTCCATTAAATTCAGAACACAACAGGAAGAGAGTGCAAGACACAAATACACTCACTGTACTGATTAAAATTTTTCAGTAATGACGGTAACTTCTTAGGATGATTGTAGTGACACTGTGATGCTCCACCTATATTTCCCTTCAGGAGTAAAGGATTTATTTAGCCAGCTGCTCAGAGAGCTTCCAGAAGACAGCCCTCAGCTGTCAGTTCTCTGCTAAAGAAAATGATCATGATCACAACTGCTTCCAGGGTAGCCTGCATCTAATGACTGATCAATATGGGGGATATAAAGGCACAGTCTGCCTCCTTAACTCACGATAATTTTAAAGGGCTATCTTAACTCCGTACTCCCAGTGCAGCTGGCTGAGCCTTCACTGAGATTGCCCTGCAGCTCGATTGCCAGTGCTTGCTACTTTCTCTCCCCTTCTGTAGGTGCACTTCCAAGAGCACATTTTAATCAATGTTCTGACCATTAAGTGACTCCAGTTTAGCTTCACAGCCTCACCTCCCACTTGTTTCATACACATCCTGCCACACTCAACTTGCCTTTCTCAGCACGTCTCATGTTTTCTCTCATTTGGGGGAATTTGAGTACTCTGATGCTTCTATTTAGACCACCCTTACCATCATTGTTCCATTCAGTGCTTGCCTACTCACATGTTAACCCAATTCCAAATTGGTCACTTCTGAGAGACTTTCCCCAAACCCTTTACCCTGAAGTAAAGGCTTTGCTCTGAGCTCCTCTCTTACTATTTAAAAATTAATCTGTTATTACATATTTCCCCAAAGTAGTATTATTTTTTCTTATTTATCTTTCAGTTGAAAATAAAACCTTTGAATGAAGAAAATCTCAAATTTCTTCTGCTTCTTCAAATTTGTAGCATACTGCCTGACACAAAATTGGTTTTTAATATATACTTTCCAATTGCATAAAGCAAGGAAGAAGCGAATGCATGAAATAATAAATGAAGCTGAGAAAAAGTGATTCAAAGCACTGGAGCTATATTCCAGAACTTCTTTCTACTTATCATTTTTATGCAGTTTGTCAAACATTAATTCTAGTAACAATAATAATTATATAATAATAAATTGCAACAATAAGAATATTAATATCTAACATTAATAGTCAGGAGATATGCTAAGTGATTTAAATGGATCATGTATTTTCTCCCAATAGCATTGCTGTGTGTTATTATTGCCACATTCAACCTCATTTTACAGATAAGATAGAGAAATAATTTGTCCTGGGTTTCAAAGGAAAAAGATGGAGAAGTTAAATTTATCTATCTAAAATGCATGCCAGCTCAAGGAAGCCATTTCCAACATGCTATTCTTTACTGCATTTTTTATTATATTTATAAAACTAAAGAACTAAACTGGAGAAAAAAATCAGGGATTAAGAATCAGACTTTGGAATAACTAGCTGAATGCCTGAGCAAATAATAAAAACTCTCATTTTCTGATTTCCCATATTTGCAAAAATTCAAAATCAGTGTCTGATAGAAGTTGGCACAATTAAGTAAGACATTTCATGAATATGCAGTAAATATTCATTTTCCCTCTCTTCCTCTCCTCTTATACTCCATAATAACTTATCTTTCTCATAAATTATTAATTTCGGAATATGTTTTGGCTTTGACATTAAAACAATGTAGATGACTAATTATATCCTTTGATATAAATCATCATGCTCTGTCCTTACTAAATGCTAATTAAAACTTAAAATTAAAGGTAACTTTAAACTTCATCTAAATTTGTCTTTCACGTTACATGATTTTTTATCTTTTTGTTAATGATTTCAAACCATATCACTGCAAAAAATCGTGCCTAAATAAAGGCATTAAGGCTCTAAAAAGAGAGAGAAAGAGAGAGAAATTGGAGTGACATATAGCACAGATTCTTCTGTGTAATGAGCCTGGAAGATCAAAGCATGCTTTGTTTTTTTCTTATAACCAAACACAAAGAAAATTCACAGGGAAAGTTCAGCTAAAATTGTCCAGGTCATAAGTTACAATTAAGTTGTGAAAAAAGTTTAATATTGACTTATTAGAAAAGAAACATCAAGGAAGCCATTAAAAGCATTCTAAAAGTTGCACTGGACATATCTTCAAATGGTACATTATCATATTACCTAAAACGTCATCACTGATGAATAGCTTTTGTGATAGAGAGACCTTCTTAGTAATATGCTCACCCCAAGTGGTTCAATATTCACCTAAGAATTTAGGAAGATGGCTACTCTCTTAGCCAACAATATTTTGGGAATACACTCTAGGATCTTCACCATTCTTTATATCATCATTCTGGTACTCAGTAAGACTGATTCTACAGGGAGTGAGCAAATAGTGACTCACTGTTAGTACATATTCCAACTTAAAGTTCCATATTATATCACTAGTAGGAAAATAGGGAAAATCACATGAGATTATTTCAGCAAAAAGTGGAACTTGTAGTTATAATATAGATCTAGAAAATGAAGGAAAATAACTCCACAGCCACAATCTTGGACTAAGTACAGTGTGATTATTATAGCTAAAATTTATGAGGAGAGATATTACTTCTAAAGATTGGAATGATAATGTGTTGAGCAGAACATTCAGTTAAGACAAGCTCAAAACTCGTCTCTATATTAGGAAATAAGAACATTTTTCAGAAACTTTCATAATTTTGCTTTTCCATTTCATATAATATTGATTCTTTGGGTTTTCATGTTTGAGGAAAAAGATAATTTTTAATACTTTACAACTATTATTTCATCAAAGTACATAAGCAACAAAAGTAGTACCATTTTTTCCTACCGAACTTCAAATTTTAAATAACCAGTAGGCAACACTGACAGATATTGTTTTAATTTATGTATGCATATTTACATGCATGTATTACAAAACTAATGCCAGTATTATAATTTTTTTCTAAAGAAAGTATTTCTTTTTTATTGTAGTAAGAACACTAAATATGAGATCTACACTCTTAACAAATTTTTAAGTACACATATATAACAATCATATAGTATTGTTAACTATAGGCTAAGTGTGATACAGATGATCTGTTGTTAAGAGCATGCACAGTAAGGATTGTAATGCTTTTTTTGAAAAATAAATCCTTATTAATTATGTTAAGCCCCCTCTATCCCTGATCATTTTCCTTGCTGTGAAATCTGATCTGTCTGAAATTACTATAGTTACTCCAGTGCTTTTGATTAGTGTCAGCTTGGTATAGCTCTATCTACCATTTTGCTCTTAATCTATATATTTCTTTATGTTTTGTTGTAGACAATATATAGTTAGGTCATGTTTTTTGATCCATCTTGACAATATCTTTTAATTACTGTCTTCAGATCATAATGTTTAAATTGATTATTGATATATTTGGATTCATATCTACCAAATTTGTTACTGTTTTCTGTTTGTTGCCTTTGTTCTGTGTTCCTATTTTTGCATTCCACTCCTTTTTGCCATTTGGTTTTAATTGATCATTTTATATGGTTCTGTTTTCTTTCTTAGCATATCAATTATACTTCTTTTTTTTTAAATTAGGTTGTTTTTTGTTATTGAGTTGTATGAGTTTCTTATATATTTGGGATACTAACCCCTTACTGGATATATGGTTTGCAAATATTTTCTTCTAGTCCATAGGTTGCCTTTTCACACTATTGTTTCTTTCGCTGAGCAGAAGCATTTTAGTTTGAGGTAGTCCCCTTGTCTATTTTTACTTCTGTTGCTTGTGTTTTGGTGTCATATACAAGAAATCATTTCCAAGAACAATGTCGTGAAACTTATCCTCTATGTTTTCTCCTAGCAGTTTACAGTTTCAGACTACTTCAAAACAAAAACTAGTCTATTTTAATATTAGTATTCAAATGTGCCAATATAATAACTGTATTCAATACGAGAAAACAATTTATTGCTTTTTTTAAGACCTACAACTTAAATAATCTTTCAAATAATATGAACCAAATGCAATCGTTTATTCAAATTTTACTTCGTCAATATCTATCAAGCTCCCTCTGTATATAAAACACTACCAGGCGCAAGTAATATAGAAGTAAGAAAATTGAAATGTTCCTATAAACATGTAACTTACTTTTTATAAATTAATGAGTACATTTTTAAATGATGACTGTTTTATTTAAAGCAAACAAGCTAAATGAACAATAATGACTTACATATTTAAACTATCAATAATATCCCAATCACATACTTAACTCCTCATCAGCTGTCTCAAATTTTCATAGGAGATTTTTCAAGTACAGAAGTTGGTAAAGTTTTTGACAGGTACAAATATTATAAAGATAAAACAAGAGCATTAATTAATTATCTAGTCACACTTATATTGTTTAAGTGCTAATTGTGATGACCCAACAGAAGATCCAGTTGCACTTCATGACCAAAATTTGGAGTGTGTGAAAAATGATAAATGTCTACAATGATGTTCTATTTCTGCCCAAATGAATTTGGAAGCACTGAATCCCACTTCTTCTCTGACAGTACATCATGGCATTGGGCAAAATATTTCAAAGATTAATAGCTTGTCAAGGAAAGCTCAAACTGATAAGAATTATCTATAAAATTAGATATCCCTATGTTTGAAATTATTTCATGCAAAAATGTGAAGAACTGCGTAAGGAGCACATAATATTTTAAATGAATATAGAAAGTGTCAATATTTCATTTAGAGCTTTCCTGAAGAATGACGATGGAAAGTTAAAATAGAACTCTACATGCAAGTAATATTTTAAAGATTGCAAGCCAAGTGTAGCAGTTTGGAATAAACAACTGACAAACTGGCATGAAGAATTGAAGGAGATCTTAGAGGAAGTATGACAACCTCACAGACTGGTTAAATTAAAATCTATCAACATGTAAAAATGAAGGGAAGAAGAAGATTTTTCTTGACTCTAAAGCCTACAGGTGAATTTCAGAAATTAAAAATGTTGATATAAGCAGAAAATCTCACAAACTGCTATAGAATATTGACCCAGATTGCTTGGAATTTGAGAAATGTACCCAGGCACTAGAATATTGCATAAGAACGTGAAAAACAACAATACTAACTTTATTCACTCCAACTTTACAGGGGCAGGGTAGGGCTTCAGAATAGTGTTCTTAGCTCAGCCTTGTAACCTCTTATTGGGAGAAAGAAGTTGCTGCATCCAGAGACAGTGGAAATATAAGCATAAAAAGTGCAGAACTAAGAAATGGGTTCAACATTCTCTATATTCATGAGTTGTAAACTAAGTATATGAGATAACCCAAAGTCAAAGAAAAGTCTTCTTAATTATCCTCCAAAATATCTTCTGAATGTTTTTCTTTCTCTTTACTTTTTCAATACCATGATTACTGCAAACACAAAGTTGATACAGAGCAAGCTACAATTCAAAATATACCAATTGTCTTAGTTTGGGCTGCTATAACAAAAATAATATAAATTGGATGACTTAAATAACAGAAATGTATGTCTCACAGTTCTGGAGACTGGGAAGTCCAAGGTGAAGGCATCAGCAGATCTGGTGTCTGGTGAGGTCACTCTTCATGGTTTTTGGAGGATCACTTCCCATAGTGTCCTCACCTGGTCGAGAGAGAGAGAGAGAGAGAGAGGTACTGGAGAGGGACAGAGACAAAGAGAGAGAGAAACAGAGAGGCAGGGACACAGGGACAGAGGACAAAGAGAGGGAGACGGAGTCAGAGGGAACACACATGAAACAGCAAATATCTTCAAGTTCTCCCAAACCTTTTATGAGGAATCAAAGAAGAAACCTACAAACAAGACAAAGGGGAGGAAATGTTTTTAAATTGATGAGATTGCCTAAAACTGAAGAAACAAATTAGTGTGTGTGTTAAAAGAGTCTACAGAAAATCAAACAAAATAAGTGAGGGGAAAAATTATATGATTTCCGCTTCACGCTATCAAAAAGCAACTTATAGAAACCCACTCACCAAAAATTAGTCCTAACAACTAGATATGATTGGATTGCACGTTTCTACGTAGATGTACAAAGAGCTGGAATGAGTGTCACAGTTTTACCACCATAACAAAGCACCATGCAAACAGCACATTCACAACTTTGCTTGAACCTATCAACAAGCTGAGGTGGCAGTACAACCAATCAGTCATTAATATATGGAGAGGTAGGCCCCTTATGAGATATGGGATGTAAACATTTGCTTACCTGTAACAGACAGAGCCAGGCTCAGGAATGAATAGTTCAGACAGGATACTCTGGTGAAGTCCTGGAATGGGTCTTCCTTTTGTGTTGCCCTTCTATTAGACATGGCTATGGAGACCACCACGTCCTCCCAGAGGTACCTAATCGTGGGGACGAGGGGCATTTGCCTTATTAAACCTCAGTCTTATACAGGCACTACTGTGTTCCTGTGTCTCAAAGGACTGAAGGTTTCTGGACAGAAGAAATATTACAGGGTAATCTCCTTCACCAACGGTCTTGCCAAAAATCAGGGCTGTGGGTTTTCTGTTTACTCAGTCATTACAATTTAAAATATACTTTTGATTTTCTCAAATTCCCAAACACTCATCACATGTCACAGTGTTGTATAGACTAATTGTTATTTCTCCCAAGCTTTGACCATCTTAACAAAATAAGCACTACTGTTATAAATTTTTTAAGATTATTACATTTCTACTGTATTCTACTTCTATAGCATAAGTGCAATTGCTGTTTACGCACCACAATTTTTCTTAGTACATATTTAGTATTATATTTGTATGATATGTCAGAAACTTATAATTCCCATTTCAAAAATCTTGGGCCCAAATATATTTAAAAATTCAGCAATTTTCAGATTTTGGAAACATAATACAATGTATTAACATATGCTTTTATTATATAATTTCCAGAGAGGTTTGGGCCACCATCACAGTCAAGTATATTAAAATCACTGTATCAAAATCTTATGAATATTTAGTGGTGTAGATAAAGATTATAAATGAATATGTCAGTTGAGGTAGGATCTCACTTTTCACCAAACAAAATCAATACAGCTGTTTCCCAAAATTTTTTTCCCAAACTTTTTTGATTTCTGAATTGTGAATGAAACACTTCATATTAAATAGCACTTTATATTTTGCCAAGCATAATGCACAGTTTTGTATTTGTATTTCTTTGCAAATATTTCCCCTCTATCTAAAAACCTGTGCCTTCACATATATAGCTATACTAAAGCATAAAGAAAACACCCTTTTCCTTCAAGAGTTCAAAATTCAGTTCCTCATGGAATTATTTCCTAGTCTCTAGAAAAATCAGTTACATTAACTAATAAACAATATAATCAGCGATGCCCATGTATTGTTCCCTATTTAGAAAACATGTTATCTCTCCCTCCGAGTTCTTCCATTTTAAAAGTGATCCATTTTTGCAAACCAAGCATTTAAATTAATACATATTTAACATAGTACATTGTAGTTGTTGAATATCTATATATGGAGAGAATGAGTTAACACCTT
Organism: Aethalodelphis obliquidens; assembly: GCF_003676395.1. Lineage (NCBI taxonomy): Eukaryota > Metazoa > Chordata > Mammalia > Artiodactyla > Delphinidae > Aethalodelphis > Aethalodelphis obliquidens. The sequence goes on along the minus strand of NW_020837947.1, from coordinate 54,498,276 downwards.
TAATTAAATATTCTAAATAAATATTTTAGAATGTTCCAAACGGTTTTGGAAAATGTAATTAATATGTTTGATATCACATTCTTGAAAAGTAGCAGATGGATATCAAACTAAGGATCTAGAACTGTAATATGATCTTCCTTCCAATTAAACCTGAGAACCTGACAGTTCAATTAATAACATTTCTACATAATTGCACAGACTTTTCTAGAGAAGAAAATAATACTTAGCCAAATAGCATAATAAGATATTTAACTAAAATGCTAATATTTTGTTTTGAAATGGTTTATATTTAAATATGTCATTGAAAAACCAAAAATTAACTACTGTCAATATTATTATATTTAAATTCCTTGTAAATATCTGAATTTATTTTTCAATGCAATAAACATTATGGATAAAAGTAATACAGTTTATCCCAAAGGTAAGGTAGTATACATGTAGATTTTTATTCTTTCCTTCAAAGTCTTAAATATAAACAACTTTCCTAAGCTCTTAATCCTTTTATCTTTTAAATATGTAAAAATATAATAATGGCATGAAAATTATAGGGTAAGAAGGTAGAATGAAATATTAGAAATTATACTTGAAATATAATTTTAAAACAATATTTAAAATATTGCTTTCTTCTTAAATAATCTAAATTGCTTGAATAACATTCTCCAAGCATAAATGTCACTTTCTGAAGAAAAACTATCAGAAGTTTGAGTAGATAGGTGTCTCAAAACATGAATAAATCAATTTAGAGATTCATACACATTGTTAAAAGGAGAGAAATGTAACTTTGATTGTCTTAAACACATATTTTTTAATGCTACTCAGAGATTGAATTTAACATTGTTTTAAGAAATGCTTTTTACTTCACACAATGAAGACTATAATGGAAATTCAGAAAAGTTGTTTTTATAACCCGGTCCAAAAAATATTTATATATCAATTCATATACATATAATTTACATTTCTAAGTTACCTAAGGGTAAACACACACCACACACACATGCACAGACACTTCAAAGGGTAAAAGCAACCAAATTCAGTTCAAATCAAATTGATGCAATATCAAGTTATCCTTCCATTATAAATAAATATATCTGAATTAAACTATGCAGAAACAATAAATAGAAATATCTTATCTTAAACCATTCCTAAATTAAATATTTTTCATCTTTCAGTGAAAGTGGGCTAATGTTAATTGTGTGTTTTATGTGTGACTCTAATTGTATCCATATAAATCAATGTACGTTTTTGAGGAATTTTGTGAGTAGCATAATCAGACAATGTGGATAGAGAACCACTTTGTGTAAGAAGATAATACATTCAGTATTGAAAATAGTGAGTTTTAAATGACAGAATGACATTTGAATTAAAAGTACAAATTACATCTTGACATTCATATTCATGGAGAAATAGTTGAAAAAACTATGTTAATGGAAGTTATCCCTGAAGGAGAAACTATATAATGATAAAAGAAAGCTCTGACAGAATAACTTATGGGTCATCAAATTTTGTTTTGTTGGTGAGCAGATGGTAACTAGAGAACAGTATTTAGCATGATCCAAAATGAAGATGATATAAAGTTAAGATAAAGAGAGGATATCTTTACTGAGGAAATATATAAATGCTGTTACATGATGTTAGGGTTTTCATGTTAATCATATGTCTCTTCTACCAAAACAAAGAGCAGAAAAACATAGAATGAAACTCTTCCAATACTGTCGTCTAAAGACTAGAAAACTCCATATGTTAATAGGCGATATTTCTATAACTACATCATTGATGGAAAACAGATATGAGTACATTCTTTTAGTGCTCTAATAGCTGAATCTATATAGGATTGATGATTCAATATGATAAGCTGCTGAAAAAAAACAAATATCTTGATTTGCTTCTGTATTTAATCATAAGAATTGATGTTTAAAAAATAATATATGTCAGTCCAGCAGTTCACAATAAATGGCTGCCTGCTAGGCATTATAAAATTTATGCCAATTTATCATATATATTCAAGTCTGAGCGGGGCTGATCTCATACTGCAGCTCTTAATTTTGAACAAGGGGCCTCAAATTTTTATTTTGCACTGAGCCCACCAATTATGTAGCCAGTCCTAGATTAATAAATCATACCTCCTAACACTAAAGATGAAATTGATAAAAATAGAAAATACCAAAACAACGTAAGAAAGGTGATACCATTAAATATGTGTGCCCATTTCTCTTTTTGAAACCTGGTATTCCCAAAGATAAATCAACAGTAGAGACTTTTGTGGAATCTAACTCAAGGCTGGAAAGGAAGAGATCAATTAAAATAGGATCATGCAATACCTGAAGTTCTCTCTCTCCCAGATATAAGGAAGAGTCTTCATAAAATCTTTAGAAAGTATTCAAGAGTAGGTCCTGAAACAAATGAAACCTTAGTTCTCTCCTCATTTTTGGTGAATGGCCTTTAGCCAGAAGCAGGGGATTTAATATAATAGCAAAAACAAGAATAGTAAATAGCCCCATTTCCACATTGCCAGCTCGTCATTGAAAAATAAGAAAGTAACTCAGAAAAAAAGCAGAAAATACCTAGAAAAAAATTGATGGCTTTACAGATAAAACAGCTAGATGTTCCTACACACTGGAGAGAGCCTCTTAAAAATGACACTTGTAGATACAATGTGTTAAAAAAGATATTGGAAAAAAAATAATTGTTCTGCATTAACTGAGAAACTGATGGAAAAAAAGGTGGATAGACAATAAAGGTGCTTCCAGTAGAAAACAACTGCTCATCCTCTTTAACTCCCAAGAAGAAATTTCCCTATATATTAGAAAAGGTTTGCTATTTTTGATTGATAGGTGCTACAATATCAACCTTAAACTCTACCAGTTACAAAAATCCATCCCATAGTGTCAGGGGACTATTCAGATGGAATTAATAAACTATCCTCCAGTTTGAGTTGAAGAATAATGAAAGAATTGGAAATTGAAGCCACACGTGTGATTTAAATGTTAAAACTGGGGCCTAAAATCATTTGTGTCAAGTACTTGACAATTATTTGTTTCAGGATTTTTCTTTTGGGGAGCAGGAAGAGAGGGCTATGAAACAAAACAACCACCACAGCAGCAAAAACTTTATTGTTTCCTAAAGAAATTTTTTAAAAATGCAAACTGGTTTTGTATCAAAATATCAGCTTATTTACTTAATCAAAAGGTCATTTTCAAATTAAAATTTGTTTTCCAAACCTCCATTCAAACTTTTTTGCCAAGCAATGTACACAAAATCTAAATTACCATTTCACAAACTAGGGTCTGCCCCATGTATTCGTTTGTTCTATTTGAATAATATATTTTGAGATACCTGGAGGACCTATACTTTAGTATGCTGGTAACTGATTGCTGATATCTTAAGGGGCTCCTTCTAACTCTCCTACCCAAGTTTTGTTGTTGAAAAATGCATGTAGGGAAGTGGCCAGAATGGCAGACTAGGAAGACCCTAACCGCACCTCCTCCCATGAGCACACCAAAATTATAACTACTTACAGAGCAACTATCAATGAGAATGGCCTACAAACTAGCAGAAAAGAACTTCTAAACTAAAGATATAAAGAAAGAACCACAATGATATGGGTGGGAGGGGCAAAGACATAGTACAGTCAAGACACATACCCCCAGGCTGGTGACCCAAAAAGGAGAGGATAATTACAATTGCAGAGATTCTCCCCAAGGGAACAAGGAGACCAAGCCCTACATCAGGCTCCCCAGCTCGGGGGTCCTACACTGGGAAGATAAACCCCAAGAAATATAGCTTTGAAGGCCAGTGAGGCCTTACTTTCAGGAGACCCAGAGGGCTGTGGGAAATAGACACTCCACTCTTAATGGGCTCACACAAAATCTCACACGCTCCAGGACACAGGACAGAGGCAATAATTTGAAAGGAGCCTGGGTCAGACCCACCTGCTGATCCCAGAGAGTCTCCGCGAGAGGCAGGAGGCAACGGGAGCTCACGCAGGGGATGCAGACACTGGCAGCAGGCATTTTGGGGAGCTTGTTCTACCATGTGGACACTGGTGCTAGCAAACACCATTGTGGAGTCCTCCCTCTAGACTATTAGCACCAGGACCCAGCGGGGCAGAAGCAGTAATTTGAAAGGAGCCTGAGTCAGACCCACTTGCTGATCTTGGAGAGCCTCCCAGAGACAGAGAAAAATACCATATGGTTTCCCTTTCATTATTATTATCATTCTTATTAAAAATGAAACAAATGAAGAAATATAACCAAACAGAAACAAAGTTATAGATACAGACAACAAACAGGTCTGGGCGCTCAAGAGGGGAGGGCGCTCAAGGCTAAGCGAAATAGATGAGGGACATTAAGAGGTACAAACTTCCAGTTATGAAATAAATGAGTAACTGGGAAGAAATGTAGTCTGGGGAAAATGTAAATAGTAATATAAGATCTTAGCATGGTGACAGATTGTAACTCAACTTGTCGTGGTCATCATTTTGTCACAGAAATATTGAATCACTATGTTATGCATCTGGAACTAACATAGTGTCGTAAGTCAATTATATTTCGGAAGCAAACAAACAAAGTTATAGAAAAAGAGATCAGATTTGTGGTTACCAGAGGTGAGATGGGAGGGCAAATTGGAGGAAGAAGGTGTTCAAAACGTACAAACTTACAGTTGTACGGTAAGTAAGTACTAGGATATAATGTAAAACATGATTAATACAATTAATATTGCTGTGTGTTGTATATGAAAGTTGTTCAGAGTAAATTCTAAAAGTTCTCATAACAAGGAAAAACATTTTTTTCTTTTTTAAAAATTTTATATCTGTATGAGATGATGGATGTTCACTAAACTTACCGTGGTGATTATTTCACGATATATATAAGTCAAATCATTACGTTGTACACCTTAAGCTTATACAATGCTGTATGTCAATTACATCTCAATAAAACTGGAATAAAAAATAATATTTTGATTACAGATTCTCAGAAATATCTTGAGGTCCAATCCTTAAATATCTGAGTTAGTATGTTTATGGAGAAGCTAGAAAATTTGCATCTTTATAAGTTCTCTGATAATGCTGATGTGCTGTTCTGGGGACAGAAACCACTGCTTTATTATATAAGACGCTTAGACTCCAGGCTCTTCTATTCTTGCAGCCAGATATTTCCTAAATGATCAGGTGTGTTGCAAGAGAAAGATTGTTATTGCATCAGGATGGTAGTTTTTGAGGAGGTAAAACCCCAGTTGAGATTGGTGTTTCTAAAATGGTTATAGATAATATGTAATGTAATAAATAGAAAGTTTCATTGCAATTCATTCTCCCAAACCAGTATATTCTACAGATTTAAACAAGTACTTGAGACTCACAGCTTCCTCAGAGAGGCAGGAGCTGGTGTATCAGAACATTTTAAGTATTGATAATATGTAGATAGAGTGAATAGCTTAATTACATAATGAAAGTAACAAAGAATACAATTAACCATTTAATCTAATGTCATACCTTTAAGCAGCTAGCTACCCAAACACCCAAGACTACATTTGGAATACATATCACTCTGAAATGTATCCAGGAATAATGAAAAACAGTTGGGGTAGAGAAAAGATAGTGATTGCCAGAAATTTTTTTTTTGCAGTACGCGGGCCTCTCACTGTTGTGGCCCCTGCCGCTGCGGAGCACAGGCTCTGGACACGCAGGCTCGGCGGCCATGGCTTACGGGCCCAGCCGCTCCGCAGCATGTGGGATCCTCCCGGACCGGGGCACGAACCTGTGTCCCCTGCATCGGCAGGCAGACTCTCAACCACTGTGCCACCAGGGAAGCCCCAGAAAAATATTTTGATGATAAGAATTAAGTCATTTTTTTGATATTGAGCTCCATGAGCTGTTTGTATACTTTAGAGATTAATCCTTGTGGTTTCATTTACAAATATTTTCTCCCATTCTGATGATTGTCTTTTTGTCTTGTTTATGGTTTCCTTTGATGTGCAAAAGCTTTTAAGTTTAATTAAGCCCCATTTGTTTATTTTTGGGTTTATTTCCATCACTCTAGGAGGTGGGTCAAAAAAGATCTTGCTGTAGTTTACCCAGTTAAAAAATGGGCAGAAGACGTAAATAGACATTTCACCAAGGAAGATATACAGATGGCCAAGAGGCACATGAAAAGATGCTCAACATCATGAAATGCAAATCAAAACTGCAATGAGGTATCACCTCACACCAGTCAAAATGACCATTACCAAAAAATCTGGAAACAATAAATGCTGGAAAGGGTGTGGTGAAAAGGAAACCCTCTTGCATCGTTGGTGGGAATGTAAATTGATAAAACCACTATGGAAAACAGTATGGAGGTTCCTTAAAAAACTAAAAATAGAACTACCATATGACCCAGCAATCCCACTACTGGGCATATACCCAGAGAAAACCATAATTCAAAAAGACACATGTACCACAATGTTCATTGCAGCACTATTTACAATAGTGCTGGACATGGAAGCAACCTAAGTGTCCAACGACAGATGAATGGATAAAGAAGATGTGGCACATATATATAATGGAATATTACTCAGCCATAAAAAGAAACGAAATTGAGTTATTTGTAGTGAGGTGGATGGACCTAGGGTCTGTCATACAGAGTGAAGCAAGTCAGAAAAAGAAAAACAAATACCATATGCTAACACATATATATGGAATCTAGAAAAAAAAGTTTCTGAAGAACCTAGGGGCAGGACAAGAATAAAGATGCAGATATAGAGAATGGATTTGAGGATATGGGGGGGGAAGGGCAAGCTGGGATGAAGTGAGAGAGTGGCAGTGACATATATACACTACCAAATGTAAAATAGATAGCTAGTGGGAAGCAGCTGCATCACACATGGAGATCAGCTCGGTGCTTTGCAATGACCTAGAGGGATGGGATAGGGAGGATGGGAGGGAGGCTCAAGAGGGAGGGGATATGAGGATTTATGTATGCATATGGCTGATTCACTATGTTGTACAACAGAAACTCACACAGTATTGTGAAACAATTATACTCCAATAAAGATCTATTAAAAAAAAGAATTAAGTAGTTTTATTGAAAATGATGATCTGATAACCTAAATCACTGAATAGCTAAATGGATGGTAGGTCCATTCCATTATTGACAGAGAACTAAGAATTTATGTTTCTTAAATTCATGCCATCAATGTCTACCTCAAGGCATACAAATATTTGACTCTTCTGACTACTCATTCTTCTTTGATAAAATAAGTAGTGGGGGGCTTCCCTGGTGGCGCAGTGGTTGAGAGTCCGCCTGCCGATGCAGGGGACACGGGTTCGTGCCCCGGTCCGGGAAGATCCCACATGCTGCGGAGCGGCTGGGCCCATGAGCCATGGCTGCTGAGCCTGCGCGTCCGGAGCCTGTGCTCCGCAACGGGAGAGGCCACAGCAGTGAGAGGCCTGCGTGCCGCAAAAAAAAAAAAAGGTAGTGGGGAACAATGCTTCTCATTTACTGCCATGGTTTAGTCTTTGAATATGAAAGTCAGAGCAGAGTGAAGACTGTATTGTCAAACTTACCCACAGCAGGAATTTCAGCTAATGAGTTCCACAATTCTGGATAAAGTTTGAAAGGAGTCATTGACTTCTTTAGAACATATCTATGGGGATGTATTAAACATACCTTATAGTTTTATAATTATTGCTCTTCATATTATATCTTTGATTTCATCTTAAAATTAACCACTGATCTGCTTTCTGTCACTATAGTTTTAGTGTTTTCTACAATTTCCTACAATGGAGCTTCTACAGTACAGAGCCTTTAGTATCTGGATCTTTGTCACTTAGTATACTGCCTTTGAGATTCATGTATATTGTTGACTTTATTATTCCTTTGCACTGCTTAATAGTACTCTAATGTATGTATCCTGAATTTGTTTATCCAATAACCTCACACCAGTCAGAATGACCATCACTAAAAAATCTACAAACAATAAAGGCTGGAGAGGGTGTGGAGAAAAGGGAACCCTCCTGCACTGTTGGTGGCAATGTAAATTGATACAACCACTATGGAGAACAGTATGGAGGTTCCTTAAAAACCTAAAAATAGAAATACTGTATGACCCAGCAATCCCATTACTGGGCATATACCCAGAGAAAACCATAATTCAAAAAAACACATACACCCCAATGTTCATTGCAGCACTATTTACAATAGCTAGGACATGGAAGCAACCTAAATGTCCATCAACAGAGGAATGGGTAAAGAAGATGTGGTCCATATATACAATGGAATATTACTCAGCCATAAAGAGGAACAAAATTGGGTCATTTGTAGAGACATGGATGGACCTAGAGACTGTCATACAGAGTGAAGTAAGTCAGAAAGAAAAATAAATATCATATATTAACATATATATGTGGAATCTAGAAAAATGGTATAGATGATCTCATTTGCAAAGCAGAAATAGAGACACAGGCATAGAGAACAAATGTATGGACACCAAGGGGGGAAAGGGGAGGTGGGATGAATTGGGAGATTGGGATTGTCATATATACACTATTGATACAATGTATAAAATAGATAACTGATGAGAACCTACCCTATAGCGCAGGGAACTCTACTCAATGCTCTGTAGTGACCTAAATGGGAAGGAAATCCAAAAAAGAGGGTATATATGTATACCTTTTACTGTAATACAACCTCATTTACTGTAATACAACCGGATATCATTATGACTCCATTACTTTCACCATTTCTTTCTTCCTAGATGTTTGTCAAACTCTTATTTATCTTGTGAAAACCTTTTTCAGAAACCACATACTCCTTAAAACTTTACCTAATATTCCCACTAAATCAGGCTTAATTATAATTTTCTGTCTTCTATTTTGTTACATATATATTACATATATACTTGCTATACATATAATAACTTTGCAATATAGTATCATATTTTAATTACATTGTTGTGTTCTATTATGTTTAATTTACTAGAAATCTAAACACTTGAAGAGCTTTTATTTTCTTTCTCAACACTGTGCCTGACTCACAGAAGGCAAAATAACTATATGCCCTCTTAGCAAAATTGAAATAAACAGTCATTTTTTTAACAGTCATTTTAATATCAGTAAAGATGAAGTATTTCAATGTACCTCATAAACATTAAAGACAACAAAATGATTTTATTTTATCAAGCAATATTCTGTAAAAATAAAACAACATTCAAGGAATTTAATGTAACCCAGTAACATACTTCATATTGCATTCATCCTCAATAGTAAAACATGTGGCATTATTATACAGTCTTCAAATATACATCATAGTCACTTAATCTGTCATGTCTTATTAGAATCTGCTTTCAAAAACGGTGTTGTTCCTAGTAGGAAATATAATATTGATTATACGATGATAAAATAAGCCAGCTGTAGTGGGCTGAATGATAGCCCCCCAAAAGATATCCATTTCCTAATCCCTGGAACCTATGAATGTTAACTTACTGGAAAAAAGGAGTATTGACAAAGATGGAGAAATCACCCTTGATTATCTGGTGAGCCCTAAGTTCAATGCCAAGTGTCCTATAAGAGACACAGGGAAGACAGATGCACAGAGAAGGAGGAGGCAGTGTAAGCACAAAGTAAGAGATCGGAGCGATACAGCTACAAGACCAGAAAACGGAAGCAGCAAGGAATGGAACCTCTCCTAGAGTCTTTGAAGGGAATCAGGCCCTGTCAACATTATGATTTCAGGTTTTTGACCCCCAGAATTGCAAGAGAATAAACATCTGTTGCTTTCAGCATCACGGTTTGAAGTCATTTGTTACAGCAGCCATAAGAAACTAATACAACACCATTTAAGAGGTGCTTTTTTCAAGTTTAATTATTTTTAAACAATATGAATGAAGTGAGAACTTTAAAGAGATCTTTTAAACAAATAGGTTATAATTAAGTTTTCTTTAATAAATTAGAAATAATTGCATGCTTCATAAACTACCACAAATTTGAAGTAAGGTGGAAGTCAAATCAATATTATATTTTTTTAAGTCTTTATGAATTTGTTACAATATTGCCTGTTTCATGTTTTGGTTTTTTGGCTGCAAGGCATGTGGGATCTTAGCTCCCCAAACAGGGATTGAACCCTCACGCCCTACATTGAAAGGCGAAGTCTTAACTACTGGACCACCAGGGAAGTCCCAATGTTATTTTGTAATGACTAAACACTTGACAAGTTATTAAAATAAAATAAGTTACACAAAATGAAATAAAGTAAGCTTCCTTTAGCAAATAGGATTTGATTTCTCATACAAAATACTGTTCTCACTCAGAAATGTTTAGGCAAGTAATAGTGAGGATTGAATTTGGAATTTTCAGAATAAGACAAATTAATATAAAGTCATATAATGAGACACCTTTATTGATACTGATGTGTTTTCATACCCTCTTACATATTGCAAATGTTAATCCAGGCATCGTCTTACACTTTCAATGCCAGTACTACAATTTGTCACCTAAATAACTGTAATTAAGCATTCTCTCTAGTTGCTGATTACAGTATGCTGATGAACATTCTCACTGGATTTAACAGCCTCTCTTATAATATCTACAGTAATCATCACAAATTATAATGTCCTTTTTGCTGAAGACTTTTTAAATAATCTAAAGTTTAAATTGAACAAGTCTTTGATTATTGCAGTCTAAAGTTCAACAGGCACTTAATCAGAAAGGTGTAAGTATCGTATCATTGACATCTACTAAGCAATAGGATAATATATATCCAGGGAAATAAATACTTAAACTCTTTGGTCATTGATCCATGTCATTTAAAAAATTAACATCAGCATATAAACCAGAAACTTTCCTAGAAGGTAGCAGCCTAACAAGAGGTGGTATTTTTAAACTCAGCATTTACAACATTCAAGTAATCCATTTCTGAGGACTTTAAGATGCACACACTTAATATGCAGAACACTAAAATTCAAATTACGTAAATGTTCAAAAAACATATATTAAAACTATTATTTAATTAGGTCCTCATGATTCATAAATACAAAAGAAAAAATGGCATAGCATTTCAAGTCCAGATTTCCAAGATATGTATGTCCTCAGACCTGGGCAGAAAGAACTGGTTCACGAGCTCCATGATTGGTAAGGTGGTTTAAGCGCGCTCGCGCGCGCACACACACACACACACACACACACACACACATCACAATAAAATGCATATGAACATCTGTCACTTAGGATCCAGAGTATAGAGAGATAGCATCATCCTAGTCCTAAATACCCGTTCTGATCACTCACACAACTCAGTCTTCAGGGAATGCCTTTCCACGTCCCTTGCCCTATGGACCTGAGGCAAAAGACAGCTGAGTTCTAATGCTACAATGGCTTGTGCTTTTCCACTGCCAGTAGAAGACATGGACATTTATCTGCGGGTGAGAAAAAGAAATTTAATTAAAATCTATTTAGATTTTGAAATCCTTTTTATAAGGTATTCATAAAGTACCTCTCTTCTTCACAGATTTTAAATTTGGAAAATTCCTTCAATTTGTGCTATTCTGAAAGTTTCTACTGACCCTTGAGACCCAGAGAGTACACAGGTTTACCTTTTGTAGGTTTGCCCACATGAGTGACTATGGGGTTGTGAGGGACTCAGTTCACTTCAGTCCTTTAACTTCCCATAATACAACAGAAAAAAAGCGGTGGCAGAAGAAATCAATCCCAGCTTATCCGTTGTCAAATATCAGCAAACACAATGTCACAAAACCAATGTGAAGAAATGGAATATAGATTTTCTGCTGACATTTCTAAAGTGTTTGTGTCAAAGTATTTTTCTAATACAGAAAAGATTAGAGCTTAACAAATTAAAGCACATGTTTCTTTTAAACTGTTATGTTGGTCATTTGGATTAATTTTAATAGCTTCTTTCTTATAAAAATATTTAACCCAATGTAATCAGATGCAATCCTTTAATTATTCACCATTCACACACAAATTTCTATATCATAAGCATATAGAAAATTTGTAAAAACCTATTTTTCAGATTATAGATTTATCTGGAATTAAAAATAGTCATGTTTTTGGGCTTCCCTGGTGGCGCAGTGGTTGGGAGTCCACCTGCCGATGTAGGGGACACGGGTTCGTGCCCCGGTCCGGGAAGATCCTACATGCCACGGAGCGGCTGGGCCCGTGAGCCATGGCTGCTGAGCCTGCGCGTCTGGAGCCTGTGCTCTGCAACGGGAGAGGATAGTCATGTCTCAAAAATTTAGTTTCTGCCAACTATTTTTAGTTTCCCTTGCCTATTAAGAATGATTTACCTCATTTTCTCCTCACATGATATAGATAATTTATAATTAATATACATTTAAAATAAAAATTTGTAAATGTTTCATTTGCATAAGAACAGATTATATTATTTTAAAGTATGCCTAACATATTTATATTAACATTTTATTTATATTCATCAATAATTATATCAAAATAGTTTGTCACATGTTTAATTCCACCAATATTTATTGAGGGCTTATAATCAATGACACTTCAGTTTCAAAGAGTACACTTAGTGCCTAGCATTAGGAACTAGATATTCTTGGAGGTAAGTGGCTGATTACAGAGCTGGAGCAAGAACAGAGTACGGTGACCCTGAAATATCTTTTCTGCAGAAAGTAAGAAAATTCTCTAAGTATGATCTGACAGGTGAAAAGAGGATAGGAACCTAGTAAAACTGGGAAACTTTGGTCATAAGAAGTAATGAGTGAAGGATTATAAATCACTAAATAAAAAAAGGAATTTAGGAGACTGTATTAACCAAAAAAAAAAAAGGAAGAAAGAAACAAAGAACAAAAGAACATAAAGAAACAAAAATTCTACATTGTTAGTAGAATGCCAGCTAATAAAATAGAGAAATGATTGAATTAGAAAATCAACGTCAGACAACCATCATGGTGATAATTGATTTATGCAAGAATCAAAATAAATTCTAAAATTATTTGGTGTATATCTTGTGAGAAATAAGATATTCACATAAACTGAAAGTATTACCCACAAAAAATATTTAAAATTAACTTTAAATGGTTTTAAATATAGGTCCAGTGAGACTTGTGCCTGAAATTTTGATCCATTTTCAAAAACAAGATCAACTCTAAGCTAGTGAATGGAGTCCTGGTGTTTGTTTCATAGAGGATGTAGACAATTTCTTTAGCTTCTTTGCATCTTTGTTTCCTCATCTGTAAGATGAAATAATAATAGTTCCTATCTTTTACAGATTTTGTAAGTATTAAAGAATTTATATCTTTAAAAATGTAGAAGAGTTCAGAGAAATCACTCAATATGTGTTCATTATTATAATCATTATTGTTATTATTAATACTGAAGTAAATATTTTAAAAATATGGATACACACAGAATTCCTGGATCAAAATTTCCTAGTTCTGGAAAAATTTCCACTCTTAAAAAATTTCATAGGTAATTCTGATATTCACAATTTTTTGAAAAAGCATTTCATTTGCAATACCTCAAATTGTATTTAAGTATTTCCTTCATGTGTAATCACTAGACTTGATACTTTCTTTAGTATTCTAAGACTTCATGTTAAGGAAGTTTCCTTTCATTCTACAATTAACATGAACTTTTACACAGAAGAAATTGTATTTGTTTTTATCAAATGACACTTAAGATGTCGAAATTATATGTGATTTTCTCCTTTGCATAAATGTATGCACTAATAATTTTTTTAAGTTTTGATGGCCCTTGCTGACCTAAAATAGCTTCAACCTGATTTTGTGTTCAAATGTTAATATATAATTTTATGTGACTTGTTATTACTTATTCTGTCATTTCTCTTGATTCCCTTGAGTTTATAAAGTTGTTTTCAACCCCTTTTTTGAGAACAATTAGATCAACAGTGTTAGTTAAAAAAAATGGTTTATATGATTAAATATATTTTGAAAATTCTAGGCTAAATGAATTTTTAAAACTCTCCTTGCGGGCTTCCTTGGTGGCGCAGTGGTTGAGGATCCACCTGCCGATGCAGGGGTCACGAGTTCATGCCCCGGTCCAGGAAGATCCTACATGCCGCGGAGCAGCTGGGCCCGGGAGCCATGGCCGCTGAGCCTGCGCATCCGGCGCCTGTGCTCCGCAACGGGAAAGGCCACAACAGTAAGAGGCCCGCGTACTGCAAAAAACCAAAACAAAAAAAACACTCCCCTTGCTATTGAAATTTCCAGAATTAATTCATTAATCTGGATTAAAAATATTCAATGGATAGTTATTTTATAGAATGCTTCTAAAATTTATTTTATATAGAGCAATGTAATACCTTCACTCTCTAGAATTCTTGTACTTTTTAAAAGTTTAATATTTCTGGGGTCATTTAATTTGGTTTTGACAAAGAAAAGAGGCAAACACTAGTGAAATCATCATCTTAGAATCGGATTAGATTTTTGAAAATGAACTAGAACATTGGCAGATATATAGTATTATATATAAATAGTTACACAGATATATAGATATATAAGTATATAGTATAATACTTCAGTACTTAAGAATTGTTGCTTAACTGCAATCACCTCTCCCAACACTATTGTTTGATAGATTTTAGATTTATTGGTGTTCCTGAATTAAAACAATCTATAAAATATGGCAAATGAAAAACTTGATCTTTTAAAAGCATAATTAATGTAAACATTCCCAGTTACTAGATTTTCTAATTCTTATTAACCATTAAATATTAGCCTTTTCATTGTTGTTCAGGAAGTTTTCATAAGTATATGTAATAAAATTCCATATATATCATATATATATATTTTTTGCTTTTGATCAATGAACTATACGAGTAATTCACAATTTCAAAAGTAAAAGTTTACATTCCATTTCACAGTAAGCTAAGAAAAATGCATTTACTTCTATAGCTTCCTATAAGGTTTGCCATACATGTTCTCATATAATAACAGACAACCTAAATATTTTAGAATTTGCCTGGTTAGTACTGAAAAGTCAATAGTGACTATATATATATATATCAGCTTTTAGAAGTCAGTAACTAAAGGTGATGAAATAATCCAGATTTAATTTGCATTTAATATAAAAAAGATTGGATATTAGCTAGTATTCAGATATATTGTGTCAAAAATGCTGTCACAGCTCATGTGTACATGGAACATTAGTCATTCATTTTGTTAATCTAACATAATATGGAGTATAATTTATCAGGACATCAAAATAATAGCTTTTACTCCATTTCCTCACTTCTATAAGGACGTGCACAATACACTCTGCAGCTACACATGCACCCTATTAGGGCTAATTGAAAATAGATGGTACAATTAACCTGCTTCTTAGTAAAAAGCATTAACACTTAATGTGAAAATCTAATCACAATAAAAAGAGGTTCACATTGGAAGAAAATGTGGTGAATAATTCAAAATCATCTGATTTTCTCATGCAAAGTAAATTAAAGAAAGAAAAAGTTAATATAACAACATGCAAAGCAGCAATTATATCATTTGCATTTCTAATCTTTGCTTTCTTTCTCAGATGTATTCCATTTCAGAAGATTCTATAGATGATTTAACACAATGACTCAGTATTTAGGTGCAACACAGCAGAACTGAGCAGGTGGTCATGGAACAAAAAAGCAGTAAAGGTAATCCATTATAATACAAAGTATGAAAATTATCATGCAAAATCTTATGTAGGGAAAACTGCCTGGATTATTTTAACAAATTCCATTAAACACAGATCCTTTTGATGATATGCTATAATTAAAACTCAATAAGCTCTTAAAAGATAATATATTATTCAGTTTTTCTTTTTTATTTTAATTTTGTGTTGAAGTATAGTTGGTTTATGATTATACTAATTTCAGGTGTACAGCATAGTGATTGATTATATTCCATTAAAAGTTATTATAAAATAATGGCTATAATTCCCTGTGCTGTATGATATATCCTTGTCACTTATCTGTTTTATATATAGTAGTTTGTATCTCTTAATCCCATACCCCTATCTTGCCTGTCTGTATGGTCAGGCCACTCAAGATGGCTGTTCTCTTGCTCTTTCTACGTCCCCTTCTAGGCCAGTCTCTTCTTCACCTATAACCTATTCACATGAATGTGTTTCCCCCCTGCCTAGCTAGTGATTGTTCTAATCCTTAAGCCAGAACAGCTCCATCTGCTATTTTTTTAACTTAATTAATTAATTAATTTTGGCTGCATTGGGCTTTCGTTGCTGCGTGGGCTTTCTCTAGCCGTGGTGAGTGGGAGCTACTCTTCGTTGAGGTGTGCGGGCTTCTCATTGCCGTGGCTTCTCTTGTTGTGGAGCTCGGGCACTAAGCGTGTGGTCTCAGTAGTTGTGGTGCACTGGGCTTTGTTGCTCCGCGGCATGTGGGATCTTCCAGGACCAGGGCTCGAACTCGTGGCACCTGCATTGGCAGGCAGATTCTTAACCACTGCACCACCAGGGAAGTCCCCCACCCCCACCCTCGCCCCCGCCCGCTCCCTACTTGTTATTTTATTAAAGGCAAACCTTTGCCCTTGTGAAGCTCCCTAACCTGAGTGGCTGTGAGGGACAGGCCCCACCTTCTGGTTTCCCTGGTAACTGATGAGCCAACCAGTCGTCAAGTCCCCTTATAAATGGTAGGCTGCCCCTCCTCCTTCCCTGAGTAGCAAAGATGGCTGCTGTAGCCGGCCAGCACTCCTGCCAGCACTCCTGCCCGCCCGCCACCCTACACGCAAGATGTGGTGTCACTCCAGGATCTTTTGCTTCAGACATGTAAGATTTCCCTATCCGATAAGCCACTAGGGTCCCTGTCACTGACTCGGGGCAATTACCTTGGTCTCGCGGCTGGACAACTGAAAGGCTTGCAGGCCTGCAGGGTGCAGCCCAGCAACTGGTGAGCTATCTAGGAGGCTGAGGAAATTCCCGTGAGTGCCCGAGACATCGGGAAATAAAGTTTTGAGGGGTAATCTTGAGGTGGTCATCCACTAGCATGTGAGGCCCTCTGACAGCTGGTCACCATGAAATGTATTTCTTTTCCATCATATTGATGATATCCCCAGAGGCTCTTTGCAGTTTAAAAGTAGCAGCCCTGTGCTTGTGGCTCATTTCACTGCATGGGGGGCTGGATGCTGAATACAGACAAAATGCAAGGGCCTGGATTACTTACCAAATACTTGGATGTCACCTGTTGGGGTAAGGCAAGCATACCCCTGACCCACCACCACTAAATAGTTACAGACACAGGCTTCAGGGATATTAATTTAGGACTTGGCCAGTTACCCCGAAGGGTTTGGTTTGGGTCCTGCGGCAATAGCAAAATGATAAGAGTTCCCTCGGGCTTCTGGATACGGTGTGGTGGAACAACAGCTCTGTTCAATCTACAGCATGCTACAACAGGTGCAAGACATTACGGAACGCCTACCTAAGGCTTCCAGCAATGCAAAACCCCACCCACTTTACCCACCATGAAGTTCAGGCATGGGCTGATAAAAGTGACATACCCTGGCGTTTCCACCTGCCCTGCAACCCCACTGCTGCCAGGATAATTGGAAGGATGACAGGGCTACTTAAACAACAATTGAGGCGAGGGAAACCTGCTCTCTCCACAGGTGGAAACATCCCAGGAGCAATCATCCCAGTGCCTGTGCCACATTAATCCAGAAGCAACTAGTCAGCGCAACCCGAGTTCAGCTGTTTTTGCCCTTGCTGCTGCATCTACCTACAGGGGCACACACAAAATGGCCCTAGGACTGGCAGGTAAGGCCACGGTGGTTTGGGTTTGTTGCTGCACGTGGAGAACAGGATAAGAAAGGGTCTTAGATTTCACCTGTATTCTGCCCCGTCCCAGGTAAGACTGCTAAGTAATTAATCCAGGCCCCCTACTGGAGAAAGGCACCATTATATTAACCCTGTGGTCTCTTAAACTGATTCTCCAGGATTCTGCCCCAGCTATGGGGACTGAAGGTGGACAGGCAGTATGGTAATATGGGCCAGGACAAAACCATAGGCAGGGGTGGTATTATCTCAGAATGCTATCACTGCTTGTATTTTGCTTAACGGTCTTGATCTTTCTGTATTGTGCCTGTTACACATCTCACATTTGATCCCTAGTCTGAGTGACTGGGCGACAAAGGTGGCCTCGCTGCTAAATGAGTTTAATTGCTTGGTCTACAGTGAGATGCCCTTGTCGTCTTCCTCTGGACTTCCATGAAAAATCGACCCAATAAGCACCTGGCTCTAAAATTTGCCCCCCTCTTGGACTCTATATTGCATTTGTTTTGTATTGTATTTGGTTGCAGTACCCCTCTACATACCTGACCCAGGGATATTGCAGAAGAGGGACAGACCAAGATGGTCAGGGTCCTGCAGGGTAATTGGGGGTGAAGTGTATGGTCAGGCCGCTCAAGATGGCTGTTTCCTTGCTCTTTGTACGTCCCTGCTCAACCAGTCCCTGCTTCACCTACTTCCCACTCACATGAACGTGCTTGCCCAGCTAGTGATTGTTCTAATCCTTAGGCCAGAATGGCTCTACCTGCTAGTTTATTAAAGGGAAACCTCTGCCCTCGGGAAGCTCCTTAACCTGAGGGGCTGTGAGGGACATGCCCCACCTTCTGGTTTCTCTGGTAACTGATGAGCCAGCCTGACGTCAGTTCCCCATTAAATGGTAGCCGCTGCCTCCCCCTCTGAGTAGCGAAGATGGCTGCCATGGTGGGCATGCCAGCCAGCCAGCCAGAGTGAGGTGTTGCCCCAGGACTTTCTGCTTCAAATGTGTAAGATCCTCTATCCAATCAACTGTTGATGTTCTGTCACTGTCTCTGGGCTCTTTCTTTGTTTTCAAGGCTGAGCAACTCCAAGGCTTGCAGGCCTGTAGGGTGCAGCCCAGCACCCTCCCTCCTTCACTCTCCTCACTGGTAACCACTAGTTTGTTTTCTATACCTGTGAGTCAGTTTCTGTTTTGCTATAGACATTTATTTTTTTAGATTCCACATATAAGTGATATCATACAGTATTTGTCTCTCTCTTATTTCACTAAGCATAATATTCTCTAGGTCCATTCATGTTGCTGCAAATGGCTGAATTTCATTCTTTTTTTTATGGCTGAGTAATAATGAACTGTGGATATATAGATATACCTTAATCCACCTGTCTGTCGATGAGCACTTGGGTTTTTTCCATGTACTGACTATTGTTAAATAGTGCTGCTATGAACATTGGGGTACATGTATCTTTACAAACTAGTGTTCTCATTTTTTCTGGATATACACCCAGGAGTGACGTTGGTGGATCATACAATAATTCTTTTAGTTTTGAGGAACCTCCACACTGTTTTCCATAGTGGCTGAACCAGTTGACATTCCCACCAGCAATGTACAAGTAAGTGTTCCCTTTTTCTCCACATTCTCGCCCACATTTATTTGTTGACTTTTTGATAGCCATTCTGACAGGTGTGAGGTGATAACCTCATTGTAGTTTTGATTTGCATTTCCCTGATTAGTGATGTTGTGGTGAGAATCTTTATGTGCCTGTTGGCTGGCTGTATGTCATCTTTGGAAAAGTCTATTTAGGTCTTCTGCCCTTTTATTGATTGGATGGTTTGCCTTTTGGTTACTGAGTTGTATGAGCTGTTAAACATTTTGGATATTAACCCCTTGTTATATCACTTGAAAATATTTTCTCCCATTCAGTAGGCTGTCTTTTCATTGATGGTTTCCTTTGCTGTGCAAAAGCTTAAGTTTAATTAGGTTCCATTTGTTGTTTTGCTTTGCTTTCTCCTTAGGAGACAGCAGTATTTTTTGATCTACAATTTATGTCAAAGAGTGTTCTGCCTATGTTCTCCTCTAGGAGTTTTATGGTTTCAGTTCTTACACTTGGGTCTCTAATTTATTGTTGTATATGGTGTGAGGGAATTTCTGGTCTCATTGTCTTATATTTGGCTGTACAGTTTTCCCAGCACCACTTACTAAAGAGACTTTTATCCATTGTGTACTCTTGCCTCCTTTTGCAGTTTTCATCCTTAAAAATAAGTCGTCTCTAGTGATCATTTCAAAATCTACAATTTTTAGTTGTCCTATAAGTTTTTATGTGTGTTTGGACTTTTAAACTGTCTTTTAACGTAAAAAAACTGTTTAAAAAGAATTTAAAACAGGTTCTGAGTATACTTGCTACCCCTCTTCTCTTGTATACTTAGGGCAGACATCATTAATGAGTTTTCAAACTATTTCCTGCTAAATCTGGTCTTAGCTTTGGAGTCCTTCATAATGGTCTCAAGGCAACAACTGTCACTTCTTAGGGGTTGGTATAATAAAAGGATCATTTGACAAGCCCAGTTTAAGGCTCTCTTTGCTTAGGACTGGAATAAATTAATATTAATCTCTTAATAAAATGATACATCAAACTAATTATACAAAACTCACTTCAAAAGAGGAGGCACGTAGATTATTTTAGGGGCATTAATTTGTGACATGAGAAAAATACTAAAAGCTTTTAGGGACTTTTTTCTTTAAGAGTTGCAATTCCAAACGTTATTAGAATTCAAGCTGAATGTAAGTGTTATACTAGGATAATAGTAGCGTAAATTTCTGTTTTGGGAAAGAACATCCTAACTTCTGATGATATGAATAGGTTTTCCTCAGAAGACGTGATGAAATAGAAGTGAAGGCTGAGTTTGGACAGAGTACTCAACGTCTTTAAGGGAAGTGACAGTTTTGGCAGTCTATAACATGTCATGGAAACACACAATTGGCTGAAATAAACTAAGCCCTATGAGAATCAAAGGGAAAGCTCTTCAAAGTAGTAGAATGGTGACATGTGCTCCTTCCTTGGTGGCAGGTGAAACTGTTTTGAATTTGACTAGAGATCCATGTAAACATACTGGCTGGAAGATAAGTAAAGATATTCTAGCTATATACTGATTATTTTCTAGGGAATAGTTTTAATAGAATATACCAATGTTGGGATTTTCTTGGTAAATAGACCTATAATTGTAGATAATGAATCTCAGATGTGCTGAAGAATACAGGCTTTTTAGCTATAACTAGTGAGTTAGACCCTAAAAGCTAAGCTACTAGGTTGAACTGAATTGCTTTCACTGTCATCACTCTGAATCCAAAACATCCTGGTAAGGAAAAGCAGGGGACTTAGGTGGCTGGGTCTGATAGATTTGGGGCCTCTTGGACATGGAGTTGAACACTGAGTATACAAGTGAGCACAGTATACAGCTATTGCTTCTCTTTTGGAGTCTTTGCTAATCACTAAAGCTTGATGTCAGGTAAGATTTGCATTATGTGTGTATCTGAATTACCCTTCAGGCCTTTGAGTGTGCTCAGGATCACATCAAATATTTATTGGATTTGCCCTAAAAAGGCAAAAATCACAAGAGTGGACTTTGCAAGTGTTAAAGATATTCAAACTAACATTTTACATTGAGGAACTTGACAACATGCTGTATGCTTTAATACCTTAGGGATTTGCACTGAACACTGGTATCTTAGAATCTCAAGGAAGCATTTTGTGTTTTAGGAGGCATAATCATCCCCCCTCCTCTAAAACAGTGAAGCTCAGACTCATTTAACTGGAGGAAATTCATTGGCACAAATAATGGGAAATTTTTAAAGAAAGAAATCATATAAATACATTTGAAAATTGATAAAACTCAATATATATTCATGAAAACCTTAGTCAGTTATGGAAATCACTTAATGTGATAAAAGATCAAGAAAATACTATAATAAATCACAATGGTGAAATGTTAATCTTGCCTTCCAAAAACAAATGGATGCCCACTATGATGAATTTTATTATATTATTAGAGGTCCTAGCCTAAGCGTTAATGTAATGGAAGTAATAGAAACTATAATTACTGGAGGGGAATAAATAAAGCACTGTTATCCACAAATTGCATGATTACATATGTACAAAACTTTTTAAATTGCACTAAAATATTAGAAATCAGAGGAAATTAGTAATTTTGCTGGGCACAAGGTCAGTATACAAATCAATTGTGGATAAATATATCAACGGCAAACAGAAAAACAATTTTTAAATGTTCCATTTAGTTAGGAACATGTTATGGGCTGAATTGAATTCCCCCACCAACAGACGCACTTAGAACTCTGTGGGAAACAGAATTCTTAAGATGATTCCCACTGACTCACACCCATATACAATCTCCTTCCCTTGAGTGGGATCAGACTTGTGAATACATTAGTGATCATTCCCCTATTTATATCACAAAGGTGGAAAGCCTTTGCAGATGTAAATAA
The DNA here is from genome assembly GCF_003676395.1 of Aethalodelphis obliquidens. Classification (NCBI taxonomy): domain Eukaryota; kingdom Metazoa; phylum Chordata; class Mammalia; order Artiodactyla; family Delphinidae; genus Aethalodelphis; species Aethalodelphis obliquidens. The sequence goes on along the minus strand of NW_020837947.1, from coordinate 54,476,061 downwards.
GGTGACTTGGAATTAAATCCAGCTGACTTGGAATTAATCAAAGGGAGTTATCCAGGATAGGCCTGACCTAATTAAATGAATTTTTAAAAAGAGGTCTTGATCCTTCTTTGAAGCCCTGAGATGCTCTTCTACTGGCCTTGAAGCGTACAGCCATGTTACGAACAGCCTATGGACATAGACAGCTTCTGGGGGGTGCTGCGGACCTCAGTCCTACAACTAAGAAACTGAATTCTGCCGGCAATCTTAATTTTGCTCGCAATCTTACCTAGCTTGAAAGACAACCTCAAGCACCCCATGAGAAGTCAGCCTGACCTACTATCTTGATTGAAGCCTTGGAAGATAGGAGCAGAGGACCCAGCTTAGGTATTCCCAGACTCCTGATCCACAGAAACTGTGAGATAATGTTTGCTTAAACCACTACATTTGTGTTAACTTTTTTATGCAGAAATAGAAAAAATAAATACAGTCATAAGCAGGGAACTGAAGACTTTTTCTCTACATTAAGTGCTTGAAAAATCAAGTCATACTAACCTTGGAAAGTCCACAGTGAAACAGCTGCCTCATTGAACGTTTGACCCATGGTGACGCCCAGTCGCTGGCATCCCATCTATGAACAGAAAGTATCCAAAAAGTTTGCCAGTGCCTCATTCCAGAATATAAATGGACAGGCCCTGAAAACTGTCATGCAAGCTAAGTCTTAAAGAAAAGAAATGCCCTTTAATTTGTGATAAACTGAGTTAAGTGATACTAGTGTTTGGGAAGATTAGCCATTGTTTAAAAAAAGCCTAACAATAATTAAATACATTGGAAAGCAAATTCCAGAGGAAAGTAAAATAACTTTGGTATACTATATAGCTAAACAAATTGACTAAACGTATTCCAGGGTGCGGGAAATGTATTTATGGTATACTAATTGGCTCAGCTCTGAGCCATATCTATATTAATGTAATAGAACACTGAGTATTGATCGAATAAATAGCTTTAAAAGAACATAGAGGCTGCAAGGGGAATGAAAGTATAAGGGAACCAGACACTAATTTACTCTAATAAAATTGGTTATATTTATGTCAAAACTGAATATATCAAGAGCTCTCAGAGTAAGCACACTATCTGGAATAGCAAGGTATGTACCAAAAATTTTTGAAATTTGGAAGAGGTTGATCCTGAGGACAAATACTAGAGCTGGGAAGGGATGGAATAGGGCATTACTGTTATTACTAACATCCTTCCAACACTATTTAGCTTTTCAGTACTTGTGATTGGTCTGTTCCTATTTTCTATTTCTTCCTGCTTCAGTCTTGGGAGATGGTACCTTTCTAAGAATTTGTCCCTTTCTTCTAGATTGTCCATTTTATTGGTATATAGTTGCTTATAGTAGTCTCTTAGGATCCTTTGTATTTCTGTGGTGTCCTTTGTAACTTCTCCTTTTTCACTTCTAATTTTACTGACTTGAGCCCTCTCCCTTTGTTTTTCTTGATGAGTCTGGCTAAAGGTTTATCAGTTTTGTTTATCTTTTCAAAGAAGGAGCTTTTAGTTTCATTGATCCTTGCTATTACTTTCTTTGTCTATTTCACTTATTTCTGCTCTGCTCTTTAGGATTTCTTTCCTTCTAGTAACTTGGGTTTTGTTTGTTCTTTCTCTAATTGCCTTAGGTGTAAGGTTAGGTTGTTTATTTGAGGTTTTTCTTGTTTCCTGAGGAAAGATTGTATTGCTATAAACTTCCTTCTTACAACTGTTTTTGCTGCATCCCATAGGTTTTAGATCATTGCGCTTTCATTTTCATTTGTCTCTAGGTATTTTTTGATATCCTCTTTGATTTCTTCAGTGTAGTTTTTGAAAGTATGTGCAAACATCAATTTGGTGAAAATAAAAATTAGATTTACAGGGTCTAATAGTATAAGTGTGATCTCTTTTTTCTAAAGTAAATGTTTTTCTCAATGTTGATACTCACTGCAGCACACTAAGTTGTCCCTAAAGGCCTGAAAGAGTAATGTACCTCTCTAAGAATCTGAAGAGGAGGGAAGACTGAATTGCTAGGGGACCTTGGGTCTATTAGGCAGAAGGAAAGATTAGAAGTAAATAGTCTAAAAATTAGAAAGAGTTTGTGTGCTTTCTGTGAGACTATTAAAATTATATAGTGGACTGAAAAGGTAACTATACCTGTTAGATATTAAAAATTCTGTTTGAGTCTTTTTTTTTTTTTTTTTTTTTTTTGCGGTACGCGGGCCTCTCACTGCTGTGGCCTCTCCCGCTGCGGAGCACAGGCTCCGGACGCGCAGGCTCCACGGCATGTGGGATCTTCCCGGACCAGGGCACGAACCCGTGTCCCCTGCATCGGCAGGTGGACTCTCAACCACTGTGCCACCAGGGAAGCCCTGTTTGAGTCTTTATTGCAGAAATCTCTATTTCTAAAGAGATGCATTATGTCCAGCCATAAATAGCATTGGGATTTACCTGAGCCTTTGAATAGCCTGTAATTACTGTCTCTGCTGAAACTTGTGAAAAGTTATAAGGTAAAGACATTTGTAAACGGAACAAAATTAGAATGAAAAACAAAATCCAAGAAGTTCATGGACAGGAAAGATACATTATTGTTTTATACGGTAATCGACATTAAATGTTAAGTTTAAAATTTACAGGCAACCTTATTGTTAATCTACTTAAAGAAACTGGGAACTATATTTAAAATCAAAGTCATTTCAAAAGAAAAAGATACTTTTATTATTTGACAGTGATGTATAGACAAGTCACACAGAATTATGGGACAAATCTGACCTTCTGTTTCTTTGAAATATCAGAAGACTGACCAACAGATTTTGAAATATTCGATTTTCTGAAAGAAAATTTCTTCTGTGTAAGACATGTCCTACATAGATGAGTTTTATTTCTTCTCTGTATTTAATTTGCTTAATCACTAGGTTAAAGCCACTTTGTCTTTGCTATTGAAAATATTCAGTCATTAAGCAAATAGAAATGTAAGCTGACTGATTTTGACAATAAGCTCTTAGAGCTATAAGCCTTCTTATATGGGATGAGTTAGGAAAGGGAAAGGTAATAGCACTAGTCCAATGGGACAGGTATGCACCTCCCAACCCTGCTCTGCCTCTAAACCAGAGGTTACTAGGCAAAGAAGTACTAGACAAGCCTAATGAATTAGGTTTCTAGATAACACATTTGGTTTCTTGGAAAAATACTCAAGATAATCAAGTCCTGCCAAAGTCTGATTCCTCTTCTCCATAAAACTGAACTTTAAAGAACTTAGATAAGAGTTATCTAAGAGTATATCTAATTTTATACTCTATTTGCTTGCATAAAATAATGAAGCCACTAACAAAAATACAATAATTAAATGAAATAAAAATATTAATTCAGCATTAATTAAAAGACTAGTTAACACATTAAGAAGAACACTGGATAATAGAGGCAGGTCACAGAAACTGCTATGGACTAAATATTTTTGTACCATCAAATGCACACACCCAAACCCCATTTCTCTACACACACAAAACCCACACCCCTATTACTCCTTCCACAAGCCCACCTCAGTCACTCCACACAAAAAGAACTCCCCCGTCTCTCCCTCCACACACACACACCAGTCTCTCCACAGGCACGCACACACACGCACTCATAACACTTCTCTCCCTCCACACACACACAAACACACACCCATCTTGCTCTCCACACAAAACAGCCCCATCTCTACACACATCCCCATCTGCCCCTGCGCGCACACACACACACACACACACACACACACACACACGTCTTTCCCTTTACACTTCCCTGTCTCTCCCTCCACACCCACACAACACTCTTTGCACACACACACAAATCGGTTTCTCCCTCCACACCCTCCTCGTTCTCTCCCTACACATTCCTACCCTCTCCCCTGCACACCCACCCCCTAGTCTCTCCTCACACAAACACATAAACTCACACCCCTCTCTCCCTCCACCCCACTGTTGCTCCATCCACACTCATACCCCCACCTCTATACACACACCCCCGTCTCTCCACATGTGCACACAAACACCCCAGTGTCTCCAACACACATACGGATACACAGACCCACCCCGCATCTCTTGTTCCAACACACCCCCCCAGACTCCTCCCATCTCTCACTCCACACCCACACGCCAGTCTCTACACACACACACACACACACACACACCCATACACCCATCTCTCCCTCCATGCACACACACACCTGTGTCTCCCTCATACTCTCCTTGTATGTCCATTCACACACAAGCCCATCTCTACACAGACCCCACACACAACACCATCTCTCTTTCCACAACCCCATCTCTCCAGTACACACACACAAATACACATGCCTATCTCTCCCTCCACACACACCACCGTCTCTACACACATACACCTGTCTCTCCCTCCATACCCCCAGTCTCTACACACACACACACACACATACACACACACACACACACATACACACATCTCTCCTTCCACAACCTCCATTTGTCCCTCCATCACTCTCTGTACATGCTCCCCCTTTTCTCCTACCACACACTCACATCTCTGCACACACACTCACACACAAACTCATCTCTCCCTCCACACACCCACACCTGTCTCTCCTCCCACACTCACCCATGTCTCCCTATACACACACACACACACACACACACAGAAAGCAGTCTCTCCCTTCACACAAACACCTCCATCCCACCCTGATAACCTGCACACATCCAACTCTCCACATGCACACCAACACACACAACATTGTCTCTCCCTTCACACCTATACTTCCATCTCCATAAACACACAACGACCCCATCTGTACACACACACACCCCACACAACCATGTCTCTCACTCCACACACACCCCAGTCTCTCCACAAGTGTAAACACAAACAGAGCCCAAGCCCAGTCTCTCCACAAACACACACACACACCCGTCTTTCAACACATACACCCATACACCCATCTCTAGCTCCACACTCAAACCCCAGTCTGCTCACACACACACACTATTCTCTCCCTCCACACACAACCCCATCCATACACATGCACACACACACATTCAGAGACACAGTGACACCCTGTCTTTCCCTCTATACACCCATCTTTCCCTCCACACACAGACACACACATCTCTCCAAAACATACCAAAACCCCATCTCTACACACACACACACACACACACACCTCTCCCTCCACTCACTCACCCCTGTCTCTCTCTCTATACACAACAACCCCTTTTCTACACACATATACGCCCACAGAACCCTGTCTCTCCCTCCACACCCGAGTCTCTCCTTTCACACACCTACACCCCCCATCTCTTTTTCCACACACTCCCTTGTCTCTCCCTCCACACACACGCACCCTTTTCTCACTCAATACATACACACACACACACAAAGAGCCAAACTGCATCTCACACACCACACCCCTCTCCCCTTCTACACACCTGTCATCTCTCCACACACACCATCTCTCCCTCCACATTTAAACCTCAGTATCTACACACACACGAAAACCCGTCCTTCCACACACAAAAACACCCACACACCTGTCTCTGCCTCTGCACGCCTTGAATCTCCCTATACATACCCCGTTTCTCCCTCCACAGACGCTCCATCTCTCCATCCACAACCCCAGACTCGCTCTCCACACACACACCCGCGTCTCCCTCCACAACCCCCATCTCACCCTTAAAACCTACACACACCAAACTCTCCACACAAAACACATAGTCGTCCCTCCAAAACACACCAAAACCCCACCGCTCCACACACACTAGCACACCCACACCCCTGTCCCTGCCTTCACACCCCCACCCTAGTCTACACACACACACACACACACACACACACACACCCATCCATCTCTCCCTTCACTCACTCACCCTGGTCTCTCCATACACAAGCCCTTCTCCACACACACCCCACACAACCCTGAATTCCCTCAACACCCCCAATCTCTCCTTACACACACCCATGCAGACACACACACACACACACACAAACATCTCCACAAACATCCACACCCATCTCTCCACAACACTCTCTTCCACACACACACCCCAACTCTCCCTACCCACCCTCACCCCCATCACTCCACACTCTCTCACATACAAAACAGTGTCTCCATCCACACACACAGCTGTCTCTCCCACCACACAAACATCCCCAGCTCTCCCTGCACACACACACTGTCACTCCAGACACACACAAACCTGTCTCCCCATCCATACACACACGCAAACACACACATCTCTCACACACACACCCCATATCTGCACATGTACACAAAAACACAGACACAGCCGAGTTTCCACACACAAACACACAAACCATTCTCTCCACACAAACACAGACCCACAGTGCATCTCTCCCTTCACACACACACACACAGACACACACACTTCCCATATCTCGCTCCACACACTCAACCGATCTCTCCCTCCCCACCCATATGTCAGGCTGTACACACACACACAC